>NC_141289.1:15489903-15987403 GCF_037954325.1 Fistularia commersonii | reverse complement strand
TCAAAACAGCCAACTTTACCACTCTGTGGCAAAAAAAGGGATCGTAACTGGCTTTGAAATCTCACCCATCGTCTTCATCATGGGAATGAACCTCCTGATAACAGCCAGTGGGAAGAAAGCCAAAGCCCAAAAATGTAGTTGGGTATCCAACAACCCCCGACAAGAGGTGACATGGATGACCTTACTGTGATGACCAAAACCCATCTGGAGGGGACGTGGGTGCTAACACTTCTAGATCACATGATAAAGTGGGCCAGGATGAAGTTTCCAGGTGCATGGTGATCAGGAGAGGTAAACTGACGAACTGGGCCACGCTGCATGTGCAAGGTGAAGTGATCCCATCGATAAAGGAAAATCCAATCGAGTGCCTCGGGAAGTGGTTCAATGACTGAATTACTGATAGGAACAACATCAGCAGCACAGAAAAGCAGATGGAGGAAGGGCAGAGGAGGATCAAATATTAGGGCTTCAGGGGAAGTTCAAAGCATGGCTTTACCAAAAATGCCAGGGCTCAGGTGGCTGTTGACAATGCATGAAGTTCCGATGACAAGTGTCCAAGGAGTGGAAAGGAAGATCAACAAGTACCTTCGAAGGTGACTGGGAATCCCTCCAAGCTTCACTTCAGTAGGCCTCTACATCAGATCAGGGCAGCTCCAACTTCCTCTGTCATCCATAGTGGAGGAATTTAAGGTTGTCATAGTGACATACAGAGACTCCCAGGATGAACAAGTCAGACAAGCAGGCGTCCTCACAAGATCAGGATGTAAGTGGGCAGCTGACTCATCCGTCGCACAAACTGAAAGTAGTTTGAAGCTAAGTAACATCATCGGAATGCCATGCATAGGAAGACAGTCTTGTAACTTCCCATGCCCAGCAATGGGGGAAGGTAGAATCCAAGGAGAAAAGGGGCATGATCCAGGAGGAAATACAGTGCCTGGAGGAGGAAGGACAAAAGGTAAGGGCAGTGGAGCTACCGTCCCAGGGCGCATGGGTTAAGTGGGACCTACCCAAGAGGAAGATCACATGGGGAGATCCGTGGAGACTGGAGCCTTTCCGCGTCTATGATATACTCTGACTCAGAAAAGTGGGGATGAGGGAGGACCCATCGTGCAAACTCATTGTGCAAACTCTGCGGGGAGGGGGTACCATGGCAGGGTGAAAAACAGCACTCGCTCAAGGAACATACAGGTAGCGCCATGGTGCTCATGACACTTGCTGACACCCTGGAGCAGGAGAGACGCAAGAAACGGCAACCATATGGGGGAACAATACCATCAATCAAGTTTGTGAGGGAGGGACAAACGCCACCAATCACAGCAACAAGAAGCAATCTGTTGCCAAAAGCTGAATCATGGGAAATGAAGGTAGACCCGAGGGGAAGACTGCTATTCCCTCAAGTAGTCCTGACAACCCTGACGACAAACGCGGGACTGCGGTCTGAAGAGACAAAGAGGATCGTCCTCATTGAACTTACAGTCCCATGGGAAGAGGTTTGTGAGCAGGCGTTTGAAAGAAAGAGCGCCAAATATCTTGCATGACTGCAGGGAGAAAGGATGGCAGGCATGGCTCTTTCCAGTTGAGGTTGGATGTAAAGGATTCCCTGCCAAGTCAGTGTGAAGAATGATTACGGCAATTGGGGTAACAGGAAGGGAGAGAAAGACGGCAGCTCACAGGATGGGGGAGGCAGCAGAAAGGGCCTCTTGCTGGTTATGGAACAAGAGAAAGGAGCTTCGCTGGAAGCCAGGAGGAGTTGATGGGCAGTGATTCGGCCACCACCACTGACCCACCAATGTTGAGGGTGTTGCGGTTCAAGGTTGAAACACCTAATGATAGTTGGATACCTACCTGAGGCGATCAGACTTTTTAATTTCCCTCCCTTCAGCCGCAGGGAATCTTAAAATCTTAAAACCTTGAAAAAAAAAAAAAATCTCACCCACTTACTGTAAATTGTAACAATTTAAATGTTAATAATGTATCTGTATATATGTTCATAACTGTGCAATATTTCATAACAGCTACATGTACAATATTTTTTCATACTATCCTTATCTTTCACTTGTTACTTAAGACACTTCATAGTTTTCACTTTTTACTTAACACAGTTTATAGTTTATTTGTATTTCTTATTCTCCCTTTTTCTCTTTTTTTTTTTACTGTTAATACAATTTTCTACTATTATTTATTATTGTTATATTTTTCTTGTAACTCTGGCACAACAATTTCCTTCGGGATGAATAAAGTTGTTCTTATTCTTATTCTTATTCTTATTCTTATTCTTATGCCATCAACTCTCCTCGGCCAAGGCTGCAATCACTAAAAGTGAATGAAGGAGAATCATCTTTGGATGAACCGGTAATTGTAATCAGGATTTGAATTATACCACGAGAATATAAGAATTAAATTAAATTGTCAAATTGCCATAGGAACCAAAAAAATGAAGAGAATAAGAAAGGGAGCTCAGGCTCTTATTTCAGTTGAGATTCAGTTTCCGCAGATTCAAGACCTGCGGTTTTAAAGAAGTGGGCGTTTTTGGTGTCACCTCTTCTTAACCGATCTGTGAGGGAAGGAGATGCACTCTCAACCTGAATGCTATGAAATTCATTTCTTCAGCACACTAAAGTATGTTTCTATTTCTAGTACTTACAGTAAACATGCCCTGATGCCACACTCCCTGATGCATGCCAAAAATATTCAGCCAATTTCGCCTCCACCACAAAGTATCAACCAGGACAGCAACAACACTCACCAACAGAAGGGATGATGTCTGTGTTAAACAATTCGTTTTTCAATGATGTGTGCAACAGTCATGTGCATTTTTAATCATTTGTGCATCTTCTTTACATACTGTACAATATATTGAATTAAGTAAGGTTTTTATGAATGCATTCTTCTAATATCAGTAGCTATGAGGAATTCATGGAAATGGCAGGCGGAGCCCCTGGATAGCATGGAGGTTTCAGTTTCCTGAAGTTTTACGCCTCACTTATGAACACAGTGTTGTCACAGAAAAACTAAAGTTATGTTGATGAACAGAGTCCAACAAGCAGGCTTTTGGCACTCACGCTCACTTGGATAATCATGACTTCAGCAAACAGAAAGGTCACTCTGCAGAAAACATGGAGTTTGGCAAAGAGCTTGACAATATGAAATCACTGACTTTGCCATTTATCATCATAATAAAAGTGAATATGAGACAATGTCTCTCTTACATGCAAAAGTACTTAGACTTTATACATCAATCAACTGAAATCTGATATAACAGAGATCGAAAAGTCAAGGCAAAAATGGGAGCAAACACAATTAATCTTTGACAATTTGTATCGCAGGAATAGCCCCAAAGAAGTTCATGCAAAAAAAAAAAAAACATTAGTTAGAAAAACTGATTAGATAAAATAATGATAATTTTTCAGTTCAAAGACAGGCTAAGAGATAGACCAGTCCGTTAAATGTGACACTATCATGCATACTATTAAAAAATAAAGCAAGCAAACGAAACAGCTTTAATGGAAGGTTATTGGTTCAAATCCTGGTTTTCCTTTTTAAATATTGAAGAGTAAATGGGTGACATTAAATTCCAAATTGCTGGCTGGCATCTTACATGGCACCTCTGCTTGCATCAGTGAGTGTGGGTGAATGTGTAAATGTGATCCAGTGTAAAACGCTTTGAAACTGCAAGGTGATTAAAGTGCTACATAAGTGGGGAATATTTACCATTTCACGGAATTACCTACAATACGAGTAAGACGCACAGTCACCAAGACATCCCTTGAGAATGAATAGGAGAATCTCTCAAAATCTGTTTTCAATGTTCTAAAATCAACTTTAGCCAAGGATTAAAAGAAACAGAAACAAAATTACTTTTACATCAACATAAGAATCACACCTAATTATATTTGTTTACTTCCATACCAAAGCTAAAAATATTGAGAAAACGGTTTTCTGAAAATAGTGATCTAATTTTGATCTAACAACACTGCCTGGCCCCGGTGAAACAAAAGTAATGGAGCACCCCAAACATATAGCACCTTAAATATTAAGACCATTGCTTTTTGACGTTCTTTGTCCAGATTCAGAGAATTATGTGTTTAGAAGACAGCAGACTTACAACTCACCTCTGTTCAACTTTTACTTTGCCTGTATGCCAATAAAAAGCCAATAAAAACAGCCGTGCACTCAGCCTGGAAGTTAATGTGTTGTATAATATTACTCATCTAGATTACAACACTCATAAAAGCCTCTCAGCTTTATGCTCTGCTTAATAATTATTTATCGTTTACATCCACATCATCTCATGACTAAATGCAGCCACAGAACATCTTATTTTGGAGTTTTGCTGGAATCATGAAAAAAACTAAATCAATGAATTTAATAGGACAGCAAAACATCATCAATAATAATAATACTACTAATAATAACAATAATAATAACAGCACTTTACTTATAACGTTTAAGCCTGCAGCTGTGCAAGGTCGTGGTAATGACAGGATTTCATTTGAGAAGGATTTTAGTCCCCCGACTAATTTTTTTCCATTGAATTGAAGAGTAAACACACAAATAAACAAATAAAATTAAATACATAAACATACACAATGAAAAAAAAAGACTAATTCTACTCTCCAAGTTAAAACACCTGGATTTTGTCATTACTGTACATAAAAGCTGCAGAGTGCTCATTTCCATCATCAATGATTTCGTCTAACACATCTGATAGTAACATTCCACTTAATTGTGGAGAACAAATGTCAAAAATAAAAAATGGCAATCTAAATGACAGTCTCATCTACATTAAAACCACAGTAACATACTTGTAATGCATTCTAGGTACTGCCACAGGTTTTCACTAATTGCCCATGCAGTTGCAAACCACCCTGATGTAAATCCCATGTGATTATTACAATCTAGAGATGAGGCATTACTAATGGTTTAATAGAAAATTGATTCAGAAATATGCTGTAATATTTCCAAGAAAGGCTGTATGAGTAGTTAATATTTAAAATTGAAGATTTTATACAGAAGAGAAAACAAATTAAAAAAAATCAGATAAGCTACCATCTTATTTTTGGGAAAAAAAAAAAAAATCACTAGAAGTGTGTTGGTGTTTAAGAAGGTGGGCACCACTTGGTGTTGGTGAAAAATGATAGATTTACTCTTACTTTCTGAAAGTAATACAGTAAAAAATATAAAAACAAAAGGAGATACCACCCCCCCCCCCCACACACACACACACACATGCACAAACACACATACAGACTGTACAAAATGTCAGTACAAAATGCAGTCTGTCCCTTCCTCTCAGCAAAGTAGCATCATACTGAGTGTGTTGTCTCATAACCAGCTGCAAGAGGCAGATATTAAAAAGGCAATAGGAGAAACAATTTACAGGCATGAAAGAATTAATATGTCTTTGATGCATTTTTATATTCAAGGGGTGACTAGGTTGAGTATGGAGGGAACGTGTGTGTGTGTGTAGGGGGGGTGTCAAAAGTGTCTTTCAATACTACTTGGGAAAGAGAGGTGCATACCTGGCTATGAGGAAAAACAAGTCCAAGAAACACCAAAAATAGAGCGCTATAATGGTCTTAATTAGCATAATTTACATGCAGTTTCTCAAAATGCATCATATTAGGATATCATGCACTTTGTTGCCAGCTGAAATATCACCAAAAACAAAGGTATATGAATTCAATAATTAAATAATAAAATACAGAAAAAAACAAACTTTTCCTCAACCTTTTAGGGGTGATAGGCATTTAAACATCCCATGATTCATTAAACTTCATTAACAGGAGACAGTTGAAAAGTCTGAAGAGTATAAAAAAACGTAAAACAAAAGAAAATAGAAAAAAAAAAAGTCATATATTTCCATCTGATGTCCATAGAATGAGTCCATCAGGTGGAAGGGAAGACCCGAAAGCAAAAGAAGAAGTGTTGGCATGTGTTTATATCCTATTAACGTTGTATTTAATATACTGCACTTAACTGAAAGCCAAAAAAGGCAAACACAATGCAAGAGCAGTGGACAATTATTCTGGATCTGTGATATTTCTATTTATTTATTTATTTATTTATTTATTTAGTCTTACCTCCTGTTTTTCATTTTGTTATTTCCAATGGGAAAGAACTTTTTGATGTTTACAACCTCAAAAGAGCAGTTTCTTTTGTTTTGATCCTGAGAAGGAACAATAAATCCTTATGAGAGGATCTTCATTTTATGGCTGAAAAAGCTTTAACGTATTCGCAGACACCTGTCAAGTTTTGCAAAATAAGAATATTTAGAGGAAGAAAAAACAAATTATAGAAAAATTAGAAAATAAAGAAAAAAATCACAGAAAGAAAATACATCTAATATAAATGATAAGGACAGCTGGGATAGGCTCCAGCATCCCCCGCAAACCTGAGTGCAGAATAAGTGGCAAACAATGGATGGAAAATATATACATTCATGAGTATCTGATTTTGAAATCCTGCTAGACCCAACAAAAACAAAATGTCCACATTCATGCATAAGTAATATTATAAAGGTGGTTATCCAAGCATAATACTCAAATAAAAAAAAAAAATTCTAAGCTAATGTGTTGATACAAACCTTTAACAAAGACGTGAAGAAAACAGAACCTGCAACAATATCATGAAGAGTGACAACTTTATGAAGGTGAAAGTTAAAAGACCTACTCATGTTATTGATTAATTAAATACATTCTCAGTCCGTATCCTTCTCCTACGATCAGGGTCACAGTGCACTGGATTTCGTCTCAGCTGTCAGTTGGCAAGAGGAAGGGTACACTAGGGGCCTGTCGCCAGTCAATCACAGGGCCACATATGGAGACATACAATCATTCACTCTCTAAATCACATGTCTGGGCTGCTTGTTTTTGTGCAATGGAGAAAACAGGAGAGCCATAAAGAAACATGCAATGTTCACACAGAGTGGTTCCATCTCGGGGACCTTTTCGTAGTGGGGCGGAAGTACTAACCACTGCAACACCATATTGCTATCTATGAATAGCTGTGGACTACAGCATGAGAGAACATGGCAATATCTCTTCAAAAACAGAAAACAAAAAAAAAAAAAAAAAACAACTCTATGGAATGGAAATTAATCTCCTAATCCATCTACAAATAAACACAAAAAAAAAAAAAAAAACAAAAACTTCCTGATGCTGATGCTGAGAACAATTCATTAAAACCCACACATCAGCAAAGGGGTCTTTTGACAAAGTGAAGATAAATGCAACGCAGTTTGTTGCTCAGTGAGTCAGAGACAGTAGGGAAGCAGGGAAAGGGGAAACAATGCATCAGGTTTATCCATCCCTCTTGGCCTCATGCATCTGCCACCATAATTTGCGATAATGACGGCATCCCAGCAGGGCCACTCTGTGCAAAGTGATTCAAAATTGATTTAGTGCATTAATTACGCCCCTTTTACACTGGTGTCATGGACAATATTTTACAATTTGATAAGCAAAAGACGCACCGTGGGATCATTTGATGAATTGCGATGGCTGGATTGTGGCACACTTTTATGGTCATACCTTTTAATTTTACGGTAATCACATTCCCCTTTCATGCCATGGAAGCAGCAAGACTTTAATTTCACCTCTGAGACCTCTGCTCCACACCATGTCTGCTTTGATCAGGCCAACAAAGAAGCGGCATATGTCTGGCCACACATAGACACACACTCACACAGTGAGGATTAGGTATCGGACAATTTGATCCATAAAGAATGATGAGTAGTTTTATGGATTCAAGGTATAGTTTAAAATGCAAATTTGTGTATACATGCATATGTTTCATAATGGTGTGTGTGTGTGCGCAACAAATAGTCCAAGTGGCAGCTCAACAGCTCACTCTTGACTGAAACTGCTTTCTCAAGCTTCAGGCTTGAGCCCTGTAATGAGCAGGAGCAATGACTCAATCTTACAAAAAACCCCAAGGGAAGAAAGACACCCATATATCCCAGCTGTGGAGCTTAAATACAAGTGGAGCCAAACAATGTCAGTCCAGGTTTTACTTTGGCCTCTATGAAGATTTATAGAATTTTAGAAAGCTAGAAATGAAATGATTTGATTTCATAAATGACTAATTTTATATAGGGTGGAAAGGTGCTGCAGTGGTTAGCATTTCTGCCTCATGGCAAGAAGGACGCTGGTTCCATTCCCAGGGGGGCTTTTCTGTGTGGAGTTTGCCTGCAGAAGGTTAATGGGAATTTCGAAAAAAAAAAATCCCCAGATGTGTGACTGAGAGAGTGCATGGTTGTTTGTTTCTATTTGCAGCCCTGCTATTGACTGGTGAGCGGTCCTGGGTGTACCCCACCTCTGGCCCAATGACAGTTTGGATAAGTGTAGGATTAGCAGTAGATAATTAATGGATGACCAAACTTTAGCTCTTGAATGTCTCAAATTTGGTGCATGGTCCTTTTTTTTCAAATACACTGCTAAGAATATTTCTTAGAGTACTCACGACGAGAAAGAATATAATTAGCTAGCAAGCTTTAAAAATATAAATGTGCCATTTGAGTTAACAAAATAACTAACAACAAGACACTATACGGTTCTACATAAGAGAGAGAGCCATGTAGGCAGAAGAGGTTGAAAATTAAGCCATCCAGTGTTCTTTCCAACGTTTGTGAGCAAAATGTAAATCAAAGAGACAAAAACCAACCACTATTGTGTTGGTCAGGATACTCAAGTGTTAAAATAACCAAATTAGTTATTTTTGAGGTAATTCTATGTCTCTTAACCACATACAAAAAAGCAAGTAACCTGACAAGGATGGTCAGATCCATGGAGTCATTTTTTTTATATGGCACTTTTTTTCTACATAATGTTTCTGCTGGTTTTTGCTTTTTCTTTCAATTAAAAAAAAAAAAAAAAAAGTATGTCATGACTATATTAAATGTATTTTTGCTCTGTGGGTTTGGATGGCTGAATTACATTGCAATTAACCAGCTCTGAGATACTTAAGGGCCCTGGCAGGGTGCTGGCTGGTGTGAGAAGAAGGGCGCTAATTTTCTCACTGCTATCAGCCATAATTATGCAGACGCTGTGGTGCACCCATGATGCCGTAAAAGCCCTCCATTCCAGGCAGCAGTCCCAACCTTTTTTAAATCCTCATTTGGTTCAGAGGCTAATGAAACTGTTCAATTTGATCGATGAATAAGTTCTTCTTCGAGATACTTCCGGAATCATGCTGTCATTGTGTGGCGAGGAGCCTCGATCACTGCTATTATTCTGCATGGAGAACAGTAGAGCACATCCTCTATAGAGATCAGCATCACGGGAGAGAAGCACTTGACCTCCTCACTGGCTTTGTCTTCCAATTTGCTTTGTCTCTCCATGTCCATAGTACCCTCCACTGTGAGTGAGAAGTCTTTTCAATAAAAATTTAAAAGATAATAAAAAAAAGTTCATGCTGTAATGTTGTCAAATATGTTACACAAATTGCACATTTTTCTTTCTCTACGGCCCTTCTTCTGATTTCAGTCTTTCCAGGAGATTTTGAAACCTACCCTCTGCTACCGACTCCTATTCACCAGCAAGGGTATGCATTAGTAATAAGGTCTGGCTCGCTGTCACCGAATCAATTATTTGCAGAAGTGTTGGATTAGTTGGAGGTCAAGGCTCTGTGTAGGCAAAGTTTCAAGACAAAGAAATTGGTGTTGTTTTAGGTATGTAACAAATATGAAATTGTTGGAATACAAAATTGTTTAGCTCTGTTTTTTACTGGGCAGAGAAAAGGAGTGCAGCACTGATGCAGCAAAATGGGAGCTGTACTCCTTTAATTCCCTTGTAAAATAAGTATTTGAATGGATATTGCAACACAGCATTTGTGTCCATGTTTTAATACCCTGAGCTAAAAATACAAAATATTGAGAAACTCTACAACTTATTAAATTTTTCTTTGACCTTTTGCTGATTTTATTCGAGGACTGAATTTGTCTTTTTGTCCAAGCAAGCCATTTTTTCATATTTATCTGTTTACTCAGCATCTTGCACTACCCCGCTGTGATTGTGTTGCTGATGTTGAATCAGTCACTCCTTCTCCTGCTGCAGCTCCTTTCTACTTTCCAAGATCCTTTTGAAGCCAGAGGAACCATCTAGTTTTGAGGGGAAAAAAATTCATCCAGTTTTATGCTGGATGAGTTAGTAGAGTGAGTGAGAAGTGGGGCAAGGATCACTTGATGTTCCAGCTAGTTATGTTGGTGGATTAGTCTCTTTCTGAATGTGCGTCTTCCACCTCTCATTCTGTGCAACATTGTGCAAAACACCCAGCGACACTATCACCATGATGAGGGGAGGGTAAATCCCGACTCCCTTGGACATGAACAATCACGTCAAAAGCAAAATTATAATTTATGCCAGCAACTTTGGTTACAAATGCCTTTATAGGGGATATTCAAACTAGTCCCGAATGAGTAACCTGAATATGTTCAGCGTTTGAGGCAAATATAACTCAGGACTAATTTACTGTTTTATACATAGCACGGAATTCAAAGTTTTATGCCACATTATATGTATGAGATATTTTCTTTGAGAAATAAAGCACAAACAGTGCTCCCTTTGGTTGTCAACAAGATTGTCACTGCCACCTATGCTATAATTTTTTCCCTCCTCTGGTTTAACAGTTATTTCTCATCAACATCTAGTGATTCAAAAGCTATTTCAATTTAGAATGTGTACAATACATAACATTCCCTGTTAATAATTCATCACGCTTTTGTGCACATGAAAATTGCCAAGTTGAAACAGGAGATTGCTTTCCCTACAAATCCTGCCCATGAAATAAGCACACTTTCACAAACATTCTGGACTATATCTTTCATGTTTCTCTTGAAAGCAAATAATAATACTAATAGATACATTTTTAAACAAATAGAAATAAACAACATCACAACAAATGATGTGTCCACTGCAGAGTATCTGAAAGATATCTGTGGAGAAACAAGTGTGATCAAGTTGGGTTTCAATAACAACCACAGAGTAAAATAATAACGCATAAAGCGAATAAAGCGATTACACAGGAACATAATAATGACGCAAAGAGAAGTGTCATCTCTACAAAGTACAACAATCTCAATATTTTAAAGCAGTGATGTAGAAGAAATAATATGGTAGTGGTGGGCAAATCAAAAAACAACATTGCTATATGGGATGTCAGTAATATGCTTTCTCTCATCCCTTTTCATGTACATCGGGGGTCTCCAAACATTTTCCTGTGAGAGCCAAATAACTTTTCCCTTCTGAAGGGAGGCCGGGCCAGTTTCTGACCAGAAGTATGACGATCGCAAATGTGTCTAAACGTAAACATTTATTGTCACAATAACCACACACAAGCCACACATAACCAAATCCCTTTCTGGAATCTTGACAGGAAAAAAAAAAAAAAAAAAAAAAAAATCAGAAAATAAATAATGACAGTAGTAATGAAATAAATAACACTATTTAAGAAATAAATAATAATCAACAACCCTTTTCAAGTTTTTCACAGCAAAAAAAGACCAAAGAACATTCACTTTCTTGTAGACACAACTGTTTGCAGCTCTCTCATATCAAATTCACTGTGAAAACCAGAAAGCAAGCAGGCTATGAAACCAAACTGATACCAACACCTACCACCACAACACATTTCACTACCAGTATGATTGTAGAATGGATTCTATCCCAGTAGGTGTCATTATGATTATATTTGTTTGTACTCAGAATGTCTCGTTCATGTCGAAAAAATAAATTTACCAAAAAATGTTCATTCCGATTAGACCGGCCCAATTCAGCCCGATTAGACCGCGAGATGCGCCCACCAAACTAGAAGCTCCCTCTGTTGTGATGCTAACAAACTTTGACCAGTCCACGTTCATCTCTTCCATGGTTTGGCATACTTTGCCAAAAATATTCTCTCCCGTCGTAGTCCCTTTGAGACTTAAGAGGGCTGCCAGATCCTCTCACATTTCAAAGTTTGTGCTAATTCCAAGAATAAAAATTAGCAGCTGCGCTGTTTCCTGCACGTCCGTGCTTTCATCGAGTGCTAATGAAAAACGTCAATTTCTTTCGTCTTCGGCTGCAGTTGGGCATATACAGGACTGTCTCAGAAAATTTTAATATTGTGATAAAGTTCTTTATCTTCTGTATTGCAATTAAAAAAAAAAAAAAAACAAAAAAAAAAAAACTTGTTCATGATATTCTAATATTTCTGATAGGATTTTTTGAGTTTTCTTGAGATGTAAGCCATAATCAGCAATATTAAAACAATAAAAGGCTTGCAATATTTCTGCTGATTTGTAATGAATCCAGGACGTATGACATTTTTGTTTCTGTAATTGCATTACAGAAGATAAAGAACTTTATCACAATATTCTAATTTTCTGAAACAGTCCTGTGCATTACTCCCAATTTCTTCAATGTGTCTTGTGATTGTAGTCGCAGACAGACTCACAACATTTAAGACATCTTTCTTCTCAGGACACACCTCCTCCTTGACAGCATTCAAACTTTTTTTGACAAATTCTCCATCAGTGAAAGGTTTACCGCTGATTGCTATCGGTTGAGCAACCCGAAAGTGCCCTCGAACAGAGGACTGGTTCAGCTGAGCTTTGCGTACAAATGTAGTCTGCTGAGCTAACTCCACTTTTTAGCTTTGAGAGTTTGTCTGCTCGCATTTGGTATCGCAAACTATCATACTTGTCTTTGTGACAGGATTCATAGTGTCGGCGCAGATTGTGTTCTTTGAATAAAGCCCCCATCTCTTGACAGATGAGACAAACAGCCTTTTCTTTGAATTGAGCCCAAAAAAAAAAAAAAAAAAAAAAAAAAAATCAAACATTTGTCCACTGCAGGTTAAATATCCTGCATTCTGAATCTTTTTTTCTCTTACCTAAGCTTTTCACCATTATTTCGTGTTATTTGACAGGGGTGTGTCCGGGTTTTGTTTTTTTTTTTTGAGGGAGGGGTTTAAGATAAGGCACAGACTGCAGAAGGTTGGCATAGAATGTTACCTTCTATGCATGTACAAGTCACGATTATGTGGCCAGGATGAAAAAAAAAAAAAAAAAAATCAAAATGCATCTCTGGTATTGTTCAGGGACTGAGCAAAATGTGGAAGCGGGCCATATCCGGCCCCCGGGCCGTAGTTTGGGGACCACTAATGTACATGTTTTCATTCCGCTTTCCTGCTACCTGGTTGTAGTGATGTAAAGTTTAAGAGGCATTGACATATTCTTTTTGGAGACGGAAAAAAAGAAAAAAAATTGGGAGAGGAGTGCTGGTTACAGAAAGGTGCATTACTTCTCTGTCCCTCTCGGTTAGTGTTTGCAAGAGATAAGCTGAGTAAAGAGTGTCTCTGTCGGCATAGCGACGTGCCGTGTACACCTCAATAACTGTGTCATTCATCCCTCTTTATTGCTACGTGTGCAATGGCTTGGGAGAAAGTTTGAACATTTAAAACAGACACTGTGTGTGTGCTTTATCACGGACATCCCCGTCTGTGCATTGCTTGCAGCAGGCCTGGCATGCTGCCGTGTGTTTTGGAGCTCAATCGGGCAGATTGATCCAGCTTTAATAAAGAGTCCTTCAGCCTAGGTGACATCATTAGCTGGTTGTGGGGCACCGTGGGCCACTTGGCCCAGCTCCTCCTTTCACTTCTGGGAAAATGGGTCATTGTGAGTGACAGACAGGAGCCAAGGGAGGCTATGCAGGCAGTTGCATGGTGTTGCCCTTCACATACCTGCACTTGTATTCACGAAACACTTTATCTCTCCAGCAACATCAATGGGATCACGTATGAGTGATGGAGATGACTCACATACTGAGTATACATTAAATGATGGTTGCATGAGCTACCGAGAAGTGCTACTGGGATCACAAATCTAATGTACCAGGGGAGAATTGGGGCCATAGCTCTGCAGCATATATCCACGCATTACAAACCCAACTTCATCAATCCTGCAATCATAAGCATTTACAATAAAATATCATAAGATTGAAAAAATAAATGAATACATATATGAATAAATTTAACAAAACCTAAAGGGAAAAAGAGAGGGAGCGAGAGAGACGGAGAAATTATATATATCTGTGATGTAAGCTGAAAAGAGGAGTAAAGGTTCATCTCTACCTAGTGACCTCCAACTGTTTTAGAAGCATAACTGATTTATGTATTAAAAAGGTAGAAAGAAAAAAAGACTTGACAATAAAACATATAATGCCCGGTCTTTTTGTGCTCAAAGCAGAGTCTACAAAAAGAAGAAAACCTTGGAAAGTCTGAGAGGACTGTATCATCTGAGAAGGCTGCAGAGCCATCTCATCTTTTAACTGTCAACAACTCACCAGACGGAAAAAGGCTCTGAATTAGTCCCAGGCCACAATAACTCTGTTGTTAATTTCCCCCTCCTACTACCTCCAAACAACGTTTACATATATGGAGACTCAAACACACATCCTTCTAGCAATGTTAGTCAACAAAGTGATCTTGGCATAGCAGTTGCTTTTGGATGTTAATAAGAATATCATCCCTCTAGCTCACTGACAATCCCTGCTTGCTCCTTTTAAACCACTCTCACACATCCCTTAAAAGGTCTCTCCTTTGTTGCATCCAAACTACTCCATGCCCTCTTGCTTATGGGAAACTTTGCACATACCTCCCATGTATTAAACAAATAAATACATAAATACATACAGACATATACTGTATGATAAAAAGAGAATCCAACAGCAGTGGTTATTCATTTCAAACCTATTTGCGGCTCAGAACACGGATGTCAAACACTGTGCATGCATACAAATGTTGAACTTTTCATGAACCACTCTGTGTGTGCTGAACAACAGGAGCAACTATAAAGGGAGGGGAAACAAAGGCGGATATCAGAGAGCTACGCTTAATGCAGTTTGCCATAAAACCCCGAGTAAACTGTTCCAAATATACGCTGGTCATGGGACCTTTTGAAATTAAGTGTATACATGGTCATGAAAGCAAAATTAAGATATGATGAATGTCGAATCCCAAAGGCTATCCCGTATCCTGGTCTACGAGCAACTAGTATTATTTATGACATCTGGATCAAAACGGTTCTTAAAGATACTTCGACTAATGTGAATGTAGGTCGAGTGGTTCAGTGCTCAGAACAGTTGTCTTAAAACCAAAAGTTCCTGGTTTGATTCCCGTGCTGCAGTACAGAGGTCCTTCAAGATACGAATCTCTTTATGTACATTTTTTTAAGCTATGAAGCGTGATTCAAGCATTTTTTTATCTTGAAATCCGAAAAAAAATCACGATATGAATAGGAAGGTGAGAAAATCAAATTTTTTCTGAATTGGCGCTGCTCGCTGCTCTCACCTTGAAGAACACCTTGCAGCTTCTAGCATTCCTCGGTACTGTTCGTACAGTACGCATATCTCGTGTCATTATCCTATCTCTTGTGTGTTATAGTGAAAATGATTCAGACGAAAATGAATTAAAAAAAAGGAAAACTAGTGAGGAAAACTTTTCACTCAGTGTCTACATTCATAGCCTCTCTCGCATCTTCGCAACCACTCACCGCCATCTGCAGTAGTTTGTGTCTGAGGTAAGGATTCATATTACAAACCTTTAAGTTTATGGTAACCATGATTTTTCTTTCTGATGTCTGTTACATTATTAATATCCTTCTTTTTCAGAGTAATTAAAATCCTTATTTTGTGATTATTTTTTTTGGGAGGGGTGGGGGTAGGGGGCTTAAACAAATTAATTTGTTTTCTTTTATTTTAATTATTTTAAATGGGGAAAATTTATTTAAGATAAAAAAAAATAATAATAATAATAAAAAAAAAGAATCTGAAAAATAGAAAATATGAACCCAATGCTGGAACTAATTAAATTGATATCTTAAGGGACCTCTGTACTGGCGACCAGGACAATGAACCCCCGACTGCTCCCCGGTTGCCTCTCGGTTGCTTCCAACAGTTCATCCTTGATGATTTAATTCAACGAAATATTGTCTTGCTTGAATAACTAAAAGTAACAAAATCAAGGATTTCTCTCCTCTCTCTCACTTTTTTGAGTTAAAAAAAGTGTCAATTATAGTTTTGTATTTGTCATTGGTTAATTATCAACAGTACGTAGTCCACAAGCATTTGCTGTATCACTGTGAAATACTCTTTGTGGAGCTATCTATCTATTTATTTGTCATCTTAAGTGAGGAATGAAACCATACACCTTCTAATCTGAGCATCATACAAGCAAATAATGTATTTCCTGATGTTTCACTAAATATTGAAAACTATAGGCAGAGAAATAGAGACAAAAGAGCATACACGACAGGAGTCTAATAGAGGAACTGACAACGTGGTTTAAATCAGGAAATCTGCATCTTTAACGCCAGATTACAAATTGAGGTATACTCACATTTCGTGTCCACTATTCCTCAGAAGAGCAGTAAGCACATACAAAAATGATCCTAACATTCCAGAACTAAATCAATTTTAAATAACATTTATTGTATAATTTGTTCAATGTCTTAGCTAGTGATCTATATATCAGGGTCTGAATTTTAAGAGGACTGTGTTAAAACAACAAAATGATAGGTGGTAAGTTGTGTACAATTCTATGCAATCATAAAACATTTGGAAGTTCATTTCAGCTGTGATTTTTTCCACCATATAAAGTGAGTGGGAAAAGTGCTTACTAATTAAAGGGTTTGCCATTAACCCTTATTGTACAACACATGAGAGCTTAAGAATTGGGGTGGGGCTATTCTGATCTTCTGTGACAAATGGGATAATTGCCACTTGTTTCCATAGAAACCACATCAGTCTCAAGCCACGGCCTCTCTCATATCCACTTAACAATCCCCCAGATGCCAAATTGTTTCCCTAATGATGCTGGGCCTAATGGGACTGTTTATAGTATTCATTTTATAGCAATGGCCCAGTAATTAGACTACACCGCACTTCATTAAACAGTGGAGGGAAAGGAGGGGGCCTGGTGAAATGTGCAATTGTGGCAGTACAAGTGAAATTTAAAACATGCATGGCACACTCACAGAAACATGTGTGCTTGAAGCTGCAAGGAATCAGGGCAATATTGTGCTGCAGCCAGAAATATGACTAAATTGTACATCCAGCCCATTTGCCTGAAATGTATCACACACAAATTGACTTACTCATGCCTTGTGCCATTTATAACACTTTAGTGGTTGGATTGTTATGTACCAGCGACCTATTTCTATGATTTGATTGTCACAGCACCTGGATGACTTATTCAGCAAAAACACATTGTGTGAATTCATCCGTTACCCCAATACTGATTGTTACAGAATGACTACTTGAGTATATGGAACAGATATCGTTAGTGAAAATTACTTCAAATGTATGCATGGCTCGGTTGTGTTGTTTAGATTGTCCTACTTCTTTATTAGTGAAAGTGCTTTCTCTGTCACCCTTGATATGACATTGAAGGCAGGGCACCATTTAATGGTGCATTATGGGAAAAATTAATGCTTTAGATTTCTGAAATTTCCCAACTGTGGGACGAGTCGGGGCAAATTCTGTTCTATTCTGGAATTAAACGAACATTTCACTTACTTCAAATGTGAAACTTCCTTGCAGATGTATCACTTTTCTACCACCTCAGAATATGACCTCAGAAATCCAGTTTCTTCCACCATATTATCCTTGTCATTTAATTGCTGCCTAATTATAATGGCCTCAGACACTGTTGCAGAGAAGTCTCTTACTACCATTAGACCCTGACATTTTTGCTGAAAGAGCAAACAAAAGATACACAGAGTAACTCCAAATAACAAATCCTACAAATCCTATAAACAAATATATTAATGTGCAATGAAAACAAAGAAACACAAAAAAATATATATATTTCACCTACTCTACAAAATCAGGAGATGCTATTAGAGTACCACACAGCCAGGAGCTGATGCAAGACACATCGAAAGATTGTAGTAACCACTTATGGTTTACTTTTACACACTTTTTTTAGTGAAAGTCATTGATGTCCATGAATAAAAATGAATGTTCCCATTTATTTTGGAAGGCTCGCAGTTAATATCAGAGTGTGGTAATTGCTCCCTTACAGATGTCAGTTCAGTGTCCAATGTTGCACTGTCATTTGTGCTGAATTTTCCGTTTGTAGAAGTGTCTCTGTCCACAGTGCTGAAACATCTCAGCAACTTCGGATGCAAAAACACTGTGCTGGCTTTTCTCTGTGACTCTATCCATGGTGCTTACAGAGTCCAGTCGCTCCGAAATGTGTCTGTTTCTGCATTATCTTTTACTCGCCATGATCATATACACATTGTCCTAAAAATACTCAAACAAACTAAAGACCAAAATAGTGCGCAGACTACACAGTTGTGTTTCATAAACAGCAGTTTGACACATCACCAGTAATGATGCAGAACTAAACAATGAACGCGTGCAGTGCCATGTTTGACAGAAATTAATGAGTAATTGATGTGTCCATTGATGGAGCAAAGACACTGACAATGTATCTCTATTCTCACAGACGCCTCGAGCGTAGGGATGATATAACAGTTAAAATAAAACATGTCACACAATACTGTATCACGCATCACATTAATGCTAACTACTTTCTTTTCCTCACACTATCAAGTGGAATTCCAAATTTACTTTAAAACCATATTATTAACATGTTAAGAGAAAAACAAAAAACAAAAAAAACTAAAATTGTAAACTGCAGAATTATCCCTTTCTGAAGCCCTTACCTGAGAACCAAATATCAACTGGTTCCTTCACCCTTTTCTTCGGTAGGATTATGAATACATCAATCTAACTATTTGTTTGGTAGCCTCTCTGTACATTCATTTATTTTGTTTATTTATACAAAGCTACTAACATTATATGGCATACCATTTCTGTATGATAGTAGTATCTGGTTTCCTTTAACCTCCAGTGCAAAGCTGATATGTTATTTCTTTGTTCTTTTTTTTTAATTTCAATTTTAATTTCTCTTTTGTAATTTTGTTTTGTTTTCTTTTGTCTTCAAAACACATACCAGTCTCCTATTCTTGATACAATTATATTAGATCTTATTTTATGTCAAAAAAGGAAACTGGCATATAGCTGTTTCCAAGGAAATGATGACTTTCCAGTTTCATTCTATCTTAATTGCATTGCTTAAAATGATCCATAGTTATACCATAGCCGACAAAATTAGTTTTCTTTTTAGAATGACCTTCCAGTCATCCCATTTCTGTCATAGGCATTGGAAGTATGAATTAGATGAAAATGAACATATACATTGAATTATACTGTATTTAACTGAAACTGAATGAGTCTCTTCTGTGGTGAAATGTACAAACAAAACAGAGCGGAACATCCAAGAGTTGAAAAATTCAACTTGTAACAATATCAAGTAGTAGTTACTGTTGACCGCTCTTTCTCAGAGGAAATTAAAAAAAAAAAAAAAAAAAATGATGAAAAAGTACCAGAGTGGATTCCTTACCTTGAGGAAGGACAGGTCTCGGTTTCTGTCAATGCTGGTGATCTCCAAATTACCCATAACAACCTCGCAGTTCTCAAAGAGCTTCTTCAAAGTGCGGTATTGTTGTCCCAGGTCAGACAGAGTACTCAACTTGTTCTCGGTGCCAGGACAAACTAGAGAGAGAAAAGTACAAAACAAAGTATCACTTCATTGCTTGTCGAAACGTAGCTTGTCATGAAGCAAAAAGTGAGGAAATAAAACACCCTAACATCCAAATTATTTGTGAGACGAGAATCAATGAAAACATTAGTTTAAAGTTAACTACTCATCAGCAGTTATAACCTCCAAATGTCACTTGTCAAACTAGACTACCAAACTGCTGCTTATTATTTAAAGGTCAGCTATGCATCAAAGAGGTAAGTTGAAGCACATTTCTTCAGTAAAAATACAAGTACAATTACACCAATCTCTTTCTCCAAGAGCTTTTCTAAGTACTCAGCCATGACAGTAGCTCACAAGAAATGTGAGATTCTTGGCATTTTTTTTTTATTCAGAGATCTTTAAGAGAAAACCTCAGAACAGCCCTGTGGTTCAGTAGCTTTTGAAAAAGACAGGCTCACTAAGAAAGAATATTTGGATCAGGGCGATAATGAATAGAGAACAGAAAAGACAGAGAAACACTCTGAATAATATACTTTTTTGGGTGAACATGATTAGCCACAGAAGGGGAAGCACCAGTGGACAAAGAGAGTGGCAATGGAGAAAGAATAGGTTGGAGATTATGCTAATTGCTGAAAAGAGTTCAGAGTGCGCCAGACATGACCTGGACAATGAGGGAGCTGCAAGAGTTGACACTGGGGGAGGGAGATTTTTGGTGAGAGGGTCTGATATCATTTCTCGAGGGCAGTGACCTACAGTGTGGGTCTGGAACCAGACAACTGTTTAATCAAAGGTATTCAAATTGCACCGGTTGACCTTTATGAATGGTTTTCACTCATAGACTTGGATGATGAAATAACGAGGCCTACCGAAACACACACACACACACACACACACACACACACACACACACATACATATACTGTTGAAAGCGTTGTACATTTGTACATTCAATACCACTATATTATTATGTTTCTCAGAAGGAAACAATCTGGGGGTACAAAGTATTCACAAATTGATTATTTATGTTTACCACAAGATACCTAAATACAGTGAACAATTACCGACCTGGGAACCTTCTGTCGTCTGTGATTCATGAAGAACTTTTATTTTATAAATTCTAATTATTAATGACAAGCGTAAAATATTCCTGGTACTAATAGAAAAACATTCAATGTCATACATTTCATTTTTACAAAAAAGCTGCACAGATTGTTATTTTTTAGCAGTCCCACTTGTTAACAGAATTTTTTCTACTATTTTGTAGATATTTGTTTACTTTCTTTCAACCTTCCATACAATAAATCCTTCTTGACAATATGACTGTTTTTGATTCTGATCTAAGTCTTTGGTATCTGCTGCTACCTCAGTAAAAAAATGGGATTTTGTTTTCCAGATCACTGTAGTCTTTCTAGGGACAGTGCCTGCTGTCACAACCAATTAATACAAATATACATATATATGTATGTATATATAGGTACTATCTTTTTATAATACATCAAACAATAAACTGTGTGCCCATTAATTTTCACAAATGAATATCTACCTTGTATATGTTATATATTTCACATGTTTACTGGACACTTCTTATAGCTTAGCTTGGATGTTTTGAGGCAACAACTTATCTTTTCATTAACTTTCTCATTAACTCCACCTTTTCCAAAAGTACATTTACCATGTTTCTCAACTTTGCTCTTATAAACTTTTTTTTTTCTTTAGTAATTCCTGAGATTATGTGCAGTCTTCATGGTATAATGTAATTGTTGTTCCCTGAAATATTTTGAAGGTTGAATTTTCCATACCCACATACAATAAATCAACAAAGAGAGCAAAAAGAAAGGAAAAAAAAGCCACTATGGACAGTAGTATTGCTGAATGTGCCCTTACGCTAAACAACGAGAGCTCATAAACTCTCATATTGCTTTATGGATCGTTGACTCGGAAAAGATTAGTGTGTTTCCTTTCTTTCTATTGTGAACCTCTGAAGTGCTTGGTGTTCCTGACTGTGTGGGACAAAATGGCAGCAAGGGGACCAGTGCATCCCTGAAAAATGACATTTGCTGACCACACCCGCTGATGAGTTATTAGATGAATTGATTTTAGAGTGGATACTGTCTCGAAGGAAGTCTGCAGTAGGATATAAAATTGCTTCAATCTTTGATTCTTGTGTGGGAGGATGTGTATTTTGGTTTGTGAAAGGTTACTGGTTGCATGTAAACTGTTATTAAAACTTGCTTGCAGTTATGTGTGTGTGTGTGTGTGTGTGAGGGTCTATGTGGATAACAGATCAAAGAAGGGGGTTAATAACTCTCGAAGGTATGCACGCATGCACGCACGCGCGCACACAATGAGAAATTTAGCACTCACTCAAGTAAAGTAAGGAAGGTTTATGTAAAAACAGGAAAAACATGAATGGGATTCAGAGAAGATGAGAATGATGGACGAGAACACATATTCATGTATTTATGAATACAGGAACATTAACATTCAGATCAACACCCTCTACTATAAAGGTCCATATGGTCAGTCTCTTTCTCTTCCTCCATTAGTAATTCCTTTCTTTCTGCTCACAGCTTTGTCTTTCTGTCTCTTCCCTACTTCCCATGCTTCCCATTACTCAAGGCAGTGGACAACGTAAGTATTGAACTTCATACATTTTCCACTATCAATGCATCATGCGATGGAGGATCATTTGTGTATGATTGCGTGTTTGTGTGTGTATGCGCTTTTTGTCCTTATGTGGTGGGATATGATGATTGCCATTCATAACTCAAAACTGTTGTGAATACACACCTCTTTTGATTTATTGGCCAATGCAAGTGGCAGAGAATAAGTCAATATGTCACACACCACGTATGTAGGTGGTATTTATCATTATCTTTATCAGTAATAGTTTTGGAATTATTCATTTATTACTCTGTGTATTTGGTTGTTTGTGTTATGAGGATCACATTTGCAAGGGATGGGAGTTGTGTTCTCGGTACAATTCTACAGAAATTGAATAAAAAGTGTAAATAACACTGCTAATCCACCTAAAATGGCCTTTTTTTAAATATATGTTTGTGCGTCAATATATTTATATCTATATTTCATTTTATGTTCAAGCCAGTTTCATAAATTGACATCATTACATTGAAAAATGCAATTTATTCTAAAATAGCCTTCTTGAAAATGCATGAAGGCTTGTAGTACAGAAACATAGTGCTTAAATTTCAGAAAGTGCCACGTGTCCATATGTCTCATATTCACTGGATGTTTTGTAAAATCATCTTTCATTTCATTTAGATAGATAGATAGATAGATAGATAGATAGATAGATAGATAGATAGATAGATAGATAGATAGATAGATAGATAGATAGATAGATAGATAGATAGATAGATAGATAGATAGATAGATAGATAGATAGATAGATAGATAGATAGATAGATAGATAGATAGATAGATAGATAGATAGAAAAATAATCACAATACTATATCACAGTATATGTTCTTCGGCAGGGGTGTTTCAGCTGTAGCAGAGAATTCAAAAATGAAATGATGATATCAAAGCTGTCTGCTTCATTCAATTTGATGACAGCTGTGTCTTTATATGTAATGTAGTGTATGATCAATAATGAAAGGAAAGACTTGAGTCATAAGCCCTGGCTTGGAATGATGTGAAGACTTTAACTCGCTTCTATTTCACTGTGTTTTAAATCTTTGTCTATGCGTGGGCTTGCGTGTGGACTTAAACACATGGACAAAACAACAAAAGTGCATTCGGCTAACTCGGTTTTGCTGCCGGCAGATATATTTAAGCCACTTTTCCAACCAAAAACCTGAATTCTAATCTCCCCAAATTGAATTACAAGTTAATCCTGTCTCACACTGCTCGGCATAAATCAGACAAACCGGCACAGGAACAAGGTAGGAGCCATCTTACTTTTAAGAGGCTGCCGTGATTAATGCCGGACAGGTAGATGAAGAGAAAAGTGCCGGTCTCAAATGTCGTGAGGTTTGGCTGCCGGTACCATTTCTCATCTGTCCATGAAGTGCGAGATGAAGGCAGGCAGTTGCCTCCTCACTTATTCTCACTGACATGTTGAGCTGTTTTCATTTCTCATCCCATCCCTGCTACTCCGAATGCCCCGATCTCTTTCCCATTTCTTTAGTTTTTAATCTCTTTAAATCTCTCTTACTGGGTTTCTGTCCCCCTGTTACAGTTTAAGGCTAAGATTGTCTACTGTCAATATTGGTTCTTCAATTCCCCCTTTTTGAACCCATTACCAGTACAAGGTATTAAGGGTCCCACATTTCAGTTGTGTTTTTTGAATTCCAAAGTAAGACTGGAACCAAACCGGATCCCCTCAACGCACTGAATGCGGCTAGAAATTCTGTCCATAAAAGTTATGAGCAGAATCAGCGATAAAGGGCAGGTCAACGGACGGTGCCCGGCCGAGCCACCAGGCGCTCGCCATCAAGCCCCGCCCCCGGTCCTGGCTCCTGGGGCGCCACCGGTGACCTGCGTACGGGCAAGGGAAGACTTGATCCAGTGTTTTTCCAAAATGTAAATCCAAAACAGTATTCAATAATTCATAATTGTGGTTGTGATTTTAACTCCCGGAGCTACCAGATAAAAAAAAAAAGCCTTCTTTGACATAAAATCAAAAGAAAAAAATGTTGTTATAGTTTTAGGAGCACCAATGCAAACATCTAAACTTCACTTTTTAAATGTCACAAAACACTAACTAACTTCATAAATATTTCCTGAGAGCCCCCCACCCAAAAAAAAAAAAAAAAAAAACAAAAACAAAAAAAATAAAGAACACACTGAATCAAAACTGAGGCTGCATTGATGTTATTATCTACGGATCCCCTCTGGATGTTTGCTAAAAGCATATCTGATAGTGTTTCAACAGGAAAGGGTTTGTGTGAAGTTTCACATGGGAAAGAGAAGTTAACACTGTGGATTTTGGGATGCTCTAATCAGTGCTCCTTTTCAAATTCAAGTTGTGTTTGAAAGTGTTTTTTGGAGTAGAGGGCGAGCAGCAAAGGTAAACAGTAACATAGTGCATGAGACAGTATATTAAGGTGGAAGAACCAAAATCTACTTGGAGACTACATTTTTTTTTACTGCTGTTCATTTAGATGAGTTCATGGGGCGAAATCAAATGTTGTGCTTTCAAAAGTCACCTTCGATAACACTCCCAATTCATCTTCTAACTTCATAATTATTCATTAGGTGGGTGTGCAGCAGAGGAAAAAAAAAAAAGCTGTTAAGTTAAGCATCTGTCTCTATGGACACAATGGTGAAAGCTAAGGACAGAAACATTTGAAGCTTACATTTTTAATCTGGATTTTCTTTCACGATTTTAAAATGGGCTGACGCTCATTCTGAATAACTGATAAATAATACTGATTATAATAATAATGATAATAATACAATAATAATGATAATAATAGTAATAATAATGAAAATAATACTGACAATGTCATTGTAGAAAACTGCTATATGCAAAATCCAAAGTGCTTCTACAGTCCTATTTAGCTGCTCATCATCATATTATTGATTGATTTTTCATCAAAAGGACTAACATAAACTATTAAACTATTATGTAGACTTGGAAATGAGAATTGTGGAAAAAGGTAAAGTTTCCCAATAAATATCTACAGCCACAAGATACATGTCTTCAAGACATATTTTGAGATGATTATCGACTAACATGTTTAGCTAGATCTTTATTTGTTACAAGCTTAAATTATTTGAGCCGTCGCATACCTACATAAGTATTTGGGAATCATTTTAATATTTGGGTAAACAGATAATTTTAGCAGCTAATTGATGCGTGATGCGTAGAAAATTTGTTCATAAAACCTTCTCGGGCATTTCTAAAAACTTACTGCAATGTGCATGTGTGGACATCTAAGGCAAGTTAATTTGCATTAACTTGCCTTTTAATTTGTCTATTCATTCATAAACAAATCACTAAGGTGACCATGAAAAAAATAATGTGAAGATAAAATAATTATGACGTGTTAAAGGCCCAATGTGACATTACTAATGTTTGTGTCTAGACTTGGCCCAGGATGGACCTGGAACACAGAAGGTCAACTATTTTAGTAATGATTCGAATAGATATTTCTTTTCCTACTAGTTGTAGTACTAAGGTTGGATTTTTTACTAGCAGACTGTATAAACTATGCTTGCAGTTTTACATTATTTTATTGATTGACTACTGATATTTAGCAATGTGCCAAAGAAGAACAAGGTTTTGGTAAAAGATAATCTCAAAAGGTATTTCTGCAAAAAAGAACTCAGGCACATATATAATTTAACAAATGCTGATGTAAACTTTGTAACCAACCTTAAAGCCTTTATTTTCCAACCTTTTTGTTCTTAAACAACAGAAGGTGAAAGACATGCAAGAAAGGCTTTGTGCTCGAATCAAATTAGGGATGCTGCAGATACATGATTAGTATAAATCTTTATTTCCTGTTTGTTCCACCGAATCAAAATCCTTATTTATCCTGAGTCAAACGGATGCATTTAATGCACTGATAACAAACCACATTTATCTGGATGTAACTGAGATCTCGTAGCGTGCCTCTATCATAGGCATATTTATTTGGATTGTAATTTTCCTTCTATCTTGAGAATTATAAATTAATAAATTACTGAAAAATGTGTAATGGGGAGAAAAAAACACAGCAGTGATACATTTAGAAACCCTGCCAATTGGAGCACCTGCATCTCCCATTGGCAAATCTAACCTGGCTAAACACCTGCAGAGGCATTTCACTGCACAGCCAGTCCCTTCTCAACAGCTCTGCTTGTCAGTTAGTCGTTAGATTAATTGTGTTACAGTGCATTTCCGGGTATCTGAAAACAGCATACAAAAAAATTTGTGAACTATATAAAATTAATAAAAAGATAATAAGAACCATGTTGATAATAAGAACCATATAATAAGAAACCATATTAGAAAAGTTAAATTTACCCAGGAAATTCATGCAAGCAATTTTGGTCAGGCTCTCCTGAAGAGTTTCTTCCAATCCCATCCATTTGAGCCATGTGAACACACACATACACACACACACACACACACACACACACACACACACACACACACACACACACACACACACACATATATAAACACAACTAACCCTTCAAACAGTCCAGGAACCACATCAAGAGTGGATATTACTGGACCCACCAGCATTTATCCCCCAACATCATCACCATCATCATCACTTTTTCGGTTAGAACATGGTCATGAAAGGTTTCTGAGGAGGCAGCCATACAGGACAGCTTTCAGGTGGAGTTGGTGTTAAAATTTAATGAAAAGTTTCATTTCAAAATGAAACACCACAAGAAAAAAAAAAAGTGTGAAAAGTTACCTGCTCATACAAAATGACTGATAGCACAAATTAAACTCCAGAGTAGCACTTTCTAAAGTCTGGCAGGTGGCCCTCTGTTACTAGAATGATGAAACTTTTAAAGATGGTTAATGATTGACCGAAATTTATGATATTTCTGTTTTTTTTTTAATACTTTCCAGCACAGTTACTAGTCGGTGATATATAGAAGTCTTTAAAACTTAATATGAAGGGTCAGTGTGACCCTCTCTAGGTATTTTTATATGTGGGACTAAAGCTAAAGAATTAATGTTGTATGAGATGATGATACAGTACGGATGAATTAACTGGCAGACAGAAAACAAAGACGGCTTGTTAATGCCAGGACCAATTACGATCCAAGAAGTTAGAGCATATTAAACTTAAAGTCCATCAGCTCTACTTGTTCATTAGTGTAAAGTACTGTGTTTTCGGATTAACCCCCCACCAGTTATTCACATTTTGACATAACGGAATATCAAGAGAGCCATGGATGGCTGATCACATTTGGTCAAATAATTTGGTTTATATATTGCTGGTGGCACACCCGGAAGCTTTTCTAATGTCAAAAGTTATGGCAAAAATGAACTGCATAATTAATCGGGCTCTTTTCAATGTTGCATACATGTAAATAGCAATAAAAGCCATCAAGGAATGAAAAAATCCGGGGTAGGATCATAATTTGATTGTCCCTGTTTTCTAGTTATTGTCTTTTTTGACCCTTAAAAAAACTAAGGAGTGTGTTACCTGGGTTTAATGTCTTGATGCTATCTTATCTGTCTGCCTTTTACTTCACTCATTTGTTTGGTCATTTAAATTACTAAGAACATCCTTTTCAACAGAAATGTGATTTATAGAGGCAGCGCAAGACTGTATGCCACAGTAATATGACTCAATGTAGAATTATACAGCTCTTATGAAATATATACATTGACTATGATGAGGATGACTTGCCTTTGTATTGTGTTGAACACGATGACAGAAGAACTGTTATAAGTGATTATATGCGGCCACATTATCAACTGTAAAACCAGTATAGTAAACCTGCTTCTTGTCCAGGGTCAGCTGAGACTGGCTCTAGCAGCTCTCTAACCCTGAATCATGATAAGTGATATAAACAGTCAAACAAATATACTCAAACATTACATAAATGTGAATTAAGTCTCACACATTTTCACTGTCTCTTCTGCACTATGTTGTATTTGCAACCCTTTTTTTTCCCATTCAATAATGTGATTATATTGCCACTGTCTATTCTGAAAACCAAATAAATTATGGTATGATGATTTTTCATAAGCAAATAAACAGCTCCAGGGGGTTCTATGAATTGGCAATTCAGACAGAAGGTGCTGTGCTCAACCTTCCATGTAGAGTTAACAGCATATGACAGAGCGAGAGCCAACATACTGTAAAGAGAGATTTTCATTACATTTTTCCTCATGAGGGTGTCGCGAATTCCCTGCAAAGTTGGTTTCAAATTGTCCCTGACATCTCTGGGCAGCTGATCTGGAGCCTACGGGAGTTCACACCCATCAATCACCTCACAGCAGGGTCGCCTCTCCTTCATGCTCTCCGACTGCCCCCTCTAGCTACCGCTTTGTCCTTTTCTGAATTATCAAGCCTTTGTTATTGGCCTCCTGGTTCTCCATCTTTTTTATCCTCCACTACCTCACCCTCTCTGTCCTTATAGAGAACACACTGTCTTCACTCCTCTATTAAGCATTCAGTTATTTCCCACAAAACTCTATCTTGATCCTGATACCTCATGATAACCACGAATATCCACATTATCAATTTATGTCACACAAATGCGCATCATTTAAGCAAACAAGCACATAAGTCAAGACTAAGGCATAAACACAAATATATATAAACAAAGTCCATACAATTTGCATCGATAGTGCAATCATTTCTCAGCAGGAGCTGGGATATCACCTGCTACATTGACACAGGTGGGTGGGTAATGTGTGTGTGTGTGTGCGTGTGTGTGGTGTGTGTGCGTGTGTCAAAGTGCTTAATGACTCGTCCCAGCCAATTTTCATTCGGTGCCCTCTCTTTGTGAGGAAATGAGGTTTGTAGTTAATGTAGCACAAAGGGGCTGCCTGCGATTGTTTGTGTGTGTCTGTGTGTGTGTGTGCATGTTTGTTTCTCGTGCACTTTAAGCAAGTTCTTTCCAAGCTAAATATTAGTATGGACCAGATGGAAGAAATGGTTCAGTAAAGTTTAAAACCAAAATATCTGACTGTTTGAGAACCCTTACTAGAAAAGGATATACAATTAGTAAAATGATCATTTAATGTGTCTGTTCATGAATGTATTTCCAATCACTCACTGTGTGTGTATGTGTGTGTCTGTGTGTGTGTGTTGTGTGAGATTTACTAACTTGATTTATTCCAATCACATTTTTTTATCTCTGCACAAAGTGAAGTGACATGTCACAAATAGCATGCCAGCAAGATAATGAAACTCACACGATGCACTACACATGCTGTCCATGCTGTCATCTTGCCTTGCCAACAAACGCACTCAACAAAAATCACACTGTATGCCAGCACACATGCACAGCTGCACTTGTAAACACACACCCACACTAACAGTCAGATCTCCAAGGGGAAACTGGTCTCCCAGAGGAGGAAATAAGTTTGGGTTGGATGTAATGAGCAACTGAAAGGCAAATGAGCCCTTCAGTGTGGCAGCCTCTATCTAAACCCAGACAGCCTGTGTCTAGGGAAATGCTTTATTGCTGAGAGAATCCAAAATGTCATTCATCTGTCTGTGCATGGTCACAGACCTCCTTCCCACTAACCCATTCCATTTCTGTCATTTTTTTAATACATTGCCTCTTTTGCTTTCCCTTGTCTGGTTTTACCCAACACCTTGCAGATTTTCAACACTTCTGTGCATTTTGACATTGTGGTTGTTCAAGGTCTGTCCTTCCATCATTACACTACTGATATCATATCACCCAGTAATATCGTTACTTTACATCCTTCCAATCCCCAAAAGTTCAACAGGAAATCCATTGCATTTTCATTACAATCCATTTGGAGTACATATCCTATATCTTCAATTCCCCATACAGCAAAAGTCAGGTATCATTCTTACTAATAAAGGATTAAAATCAGCCTGATTGCTGACTAATATCGAGAGCAATCAGAGGAAACACACATTAAGTGTTCTCTTGTACAGCCAGAAATATTACAAGTACCTGGGAATTCCAAACTTTGGCAAGCTGATGTAAATACATTTTCTATTTTGGTATAACCCAGTGTTTGCTCTGCCCATCTATCACCAATCAAAAACTGAAAATATGAACTAAAGGAAGAAAAAAAAGAAAAAAAAAAAAAAAGACCAAAAAAAAAAAAAAAAAAAAAACAAAATAGAAACAAATAGAAAATGAAAATAAAAAAATCTCTCTAAAAAAAACAAACAAAAAAAAAAAACTTTATGATCACATAGCGCATGAGTATCTGAGTGAATATTTTTTCCTTCAAAATACCAAGGATAACTTGGCATGTGAACGACAGCAGTTTAGCTCTTGGCAACCAATTTCTGCTCTAGGCATACAATTCTACAGAAATACTCAGATGAAAACATGGAAACTATATCTGAGTCCCAGACTGCAACTGCTCTTAAAAAAAGGGGTAAAAAAAAAAAAAAATCATGAACACATTTTTATAAAATGGTGCCGTGAGCAGAATATGGAAGTATTTTGTTTACCAAGCGCGCTGAAATAAGCACTCATTTGGGACAAACAATCCTGTGAGCAAACTGCTTTAACTCATCCACATCAATTTTAATTTAATGATGGGCTTTATGTGAAACCCTGCTATCCTTCTTCTGTTGTCCTTGCTACACTGCAACCCTCAATTCTCCCCCAGTTCCACCCTCGTCGTCCACTTATCAACTCATTTTCTCTTTATGATTTAATTCCATAGGAACCCTCCCATTCATCTTTAGATTAATCAATAACCATTCACTGGTGTGCAGGAGTTGAGGGATGTAAATAGCAGAAATCTGACATTCACAGGATATAAAACAACAGGGTTTCGATATAATCAACAGCCGCATCAGCGCCATTTCTCACACAATCCATAACCTTATTAAAAAGGGCCAGTAATTTATCCTTGTGCAGCATCAACAGGAGTCTGCATGACAAAAAGGAATTGTAGGTATGAGAGGGTGAGCAATGGTGTGAGGAAGGAATTGTAGAAAAGCCTATCTTACTATGTTTATAGAGGATTATGAAATGTAAGTTAGGTCATTTATGGTTGACTTTACATATGCTGTCTGAATATGAAATTATTTGAGGTGGGGCTTCTCAGACTTTTGCCCCTCAGTAGAAAGGATTTCTGATAAGGATGGCAATTAGCATAAAATGTATTATTTAAATCAATGGATTAATTTTGCATACAATATTAGAGTAAACAGGCTTGAATTTGCCTTTAAGAACAGTTGCCGCTGAGGAAAAAAAAATTCTAGCAAGCTTATCATTAAAAATTAGGACACAACAGTAATTTCTTTGTCCTGATCCCCAACGGGAATGAAAGACATCAAAAAGTGTCAAAATAGTCAATGACATAATAAAGCAATGCTTTATTATAGTTAAATGCAGGCACAACTATTTACAGGTGAGATTAATCTGTGGATGTGTTCTTGGCATGTTTGCCCTACAGTGCAAACTTATTTTTTATTAAAAAAATAAAGGGCACTAAAAGAATGAAAAAAAGACTTTTTATATATTCATTACCAATCAGTCAGCCAGGTGTCAGACACCCAGCGGGCGTCTGTAGTGTCTGTCTCTGTGTGTGAGTCACTGCTATCCCTGCTGTCTGTTCTTTGCTTTCAACTAAACCCGCTTCCATTTGTGGGATTGAAAAAAAAAAAAGAAGAAAAAAATCTTTGTATTGACCTTTTAATGTAGTCACTGAAAACAATTAATGGTTATGAAATTAAAATGCTTATTGCACCCTGTTCCAAATGAGCAGTGATTATTGCTCATTTGAGTTGTAATAAACTAAGGAGTTTCATTCTATCAGGCCTATTCCCTCTACCTCACAGTCAGAGATAACATCAGCTTCATGCAAACACAGGATAAAAGCAACTTTCTGATGAATAAACTCAGCAGAGACTTTAACCAAATACATCCAAAATAATTTTTTTAATCCATTAGAGGAAAAAAAAAAATCTCAGCTTTGGACTTGGAACTTGAAAAGCTTCCTTTGGAAATCTCTTGTTTTTAGCATTAGTTTTAACAACCCTGTTCACTGGTTTAAAAAAAGAAACAATAGAAGAATGGAAAAGGGACAAATGGAAGAATTTTGTTGTTGAGCATGTTAAACAAGGTCTTTGATTTAAGGGGGGTGGTTTTTTCTGATTTAGGGATCATAAAAAAAATTAAGAAATGTATACATTTATCATTCATTATGCATATCACTTGTCATACACTCAGGACTGCAGGGATTCTTGGGTCTATCACAATTCAATTGAAAAAAAAAAAACATTACAGAAATACAACACTGCCCTTGATTGCTGAAAAACCAAACTGCATTTGAACCTCAATGTTGAAACAAACTTCTTTCGAAATATACTATTCACGTGACTCAAATTTTATTACTTTGGTCCCTGCTGCCTTTAAATCCTGTGTCCAACTGTTTTCCAGATACGGACGCTTATCTTGGGCCTGGTTGCTCAAGGACTGTCCTTTAACTTCTGATTCAATGTGAAGTATTCCTAGAAACTGTTGTGTAAATGTTGGCTGTCGTAGTGGTTTGAATGACCAGGACAGCGTTGACAAAAACACACTTCAGGCTTTCAAGGAGAAGAAAAATGTGTTTGCAGCACATTCACTGTCTATTTAAAAATCCTTGAAACTCTATTTATGTCACTCATTCAATTGGTCTTGTTCAGTGCGGTTCGAGATTGCTAGACGATGGATGGATGGATGGATGGATGGATGGATGGATGGATGGATGGATGGATGGATGGATGGATGGATGGATGGATGGATAGATAGATAGATAGATAGATAGATAGATAGATAGATAGATAGATAGATAGATAGATAGATAGATAGATGGATAGATGGATAGATAGATAGATAGATAGATAGATAGATAGATAGATAGATAGATAGATAGATAGATAGAGTAAACACGTTCTAGGTTACGATATGGTAAGGTTGCTCCACAAAGGGCATCTGGTGCAAAACTTGTGACAAAACCGAACCTATGGCTCAAGTTGACAACGTCTACCATTGGTGATAACCTAAAACCGAGTAACTGGGTTACTGTGGGTCAAAAAAGGAGATGAGGAAGGCTTGTTCACAGGCTGAGAGAGAAGAGGAGCGGCAGGCGTCTTCGAGAGAGAAGGGACTTTGAACATTTGGATGATGACAGGAAAAGCTAGAGAGCTGGTTGACATGATGCAGAGAGGGAAGGCGGATATAGATATACTGTGTTTCCAGCAGGTCAGGGGGAAAGGTAGCAAGGCTAGAAGGTATGTTAAGTGCAGGTGTTAAGTTGTACTATAATGTAATTGAAAAGAAGAGAAAAGTCAGACTTATTTTGAAGGAGGAATTTGTTAGGAATGTTCTGGAGGTGAAAAGAGTATCAGACAGACTGATGAGTCTGAGGCTGGAAACTGAAGTTGTGATGCTCATTGTTGTTAGCGGCTTTGCCCCACAGGTCGGATGTGAATTAGAGGAGAGGAGAGTTAGGACAATACTTCTCAACCTCTGCATGATGAGCTGTAGCTAATGGGCAGCTCATTCAGCCGGCGGATCATCCCATCACAGCGCAAAACTAAAGGCTTCAGATGATCATTTGTGTCCACTGCTATCAGACTGTACAGCTGCAGTTTGGACAGCACACAGTCCTGACCTGACTGAGCTGCATTTGTACTTACTGGCCATGACCTGCAACTTTTCACTGTGTTGCTGTTTTCACGTAGCAGTTTTATATCTATTTTATATCCTTTTATTAGATGTTGTCTCTGCCCGATTAAAGGCCTTTATTTGTTCAGGGGCAGCTGGCGCAGGAGGTAGAGTGATCGAAATGAACATTCCTGGTTTGTTTCCCGGCTCTCCTGGTGTGTCTAAGTGTTGCTGAGCAAGACGTTGATCACCTAACTGCTCCCCCGGCAGTGATAGATGGCAGCCAACTGCTCATTGTTCATCCATGATGGGTTACATGCAGAGAACAAATTTCTCCATGAGGGATTAAGAAGTTATTATTGTCTATTTGCTGTCCCTGTCCTTTTAATGTCTTTTGATACCTGTACTCTTACCCCGTGCTGCTGTTGCACTCGAATTTCTCCAGTGAAAATGAATAAAGTATTGTCTTATCTTACCTTATCTTATCGTATCACAATGAAGTAATGCAATTGAGGAGATGAAGAAGTGATGAGCAGGTTTGTTATCCGAGATAAGGAACACAGAGAACAGATGGTAGTAGACTTTGGAAAAAAAAAAAATAGCTGAAGTAGATACTGTTATTCTCAGAAGAGGCAGAAACATGGGGTAACTTAAAAGAGGTAAGAGGACGCAGGTTTACTACATCTTGTGTAGACGATGTAATCTGAAGATCAGTGATTGCAAAGTAGATGTAGGTGAAAGTGTAGCCAAACTGCATAAAATGTTGGTTTGTACAAGGAATTTAATGACAAGGAAGATGGGAAAGGACAAAGGCAGAGCAGAGGACAAAATGGTGGAAGCTAAAAAGGGAGGATTGTTGTATGCCTTTCAGGGAGGGGTAAAGTACCGCTATGGGTGGTCAGAGAGATTTTCCAGATGACTAGAATACTACACTAAGTTTAGCTTTTCTTTAGGAGTGACCAGGATGGATAGAATAAGGAATGGAGCCCATCAAAAGGACAGCACATGCTAGATGTTTTGGAGAGAAGATCAAAGAAGCTAAACTGAGATGGTTTGGTCAGAGGAGGGTTAGTGAATACATTGATAGAAGAATGTTGAGGTTGGAACTGCCATGGAGGAGGCCAAGAGGAAGACCAAAGAGAAGATTTATGGATGTAGTGCAAGAGGACATGAAGGTAGTTGGTGTGAGAGAAGAGGATACAGAGAATAGGGTTAAATGGAGGATGTTGATTCACTGCAGGGAACCCTGAAAAGATGACGACTTCAGGCTTGAATTAGGGCCGTTTTATATTAATGCAATTATGCCTAACAAGAATAAGTTCCTCTAAAAGAGGATATGAAGGTAGTTGGTGTGAGAGAGGAGGATACAGAGAATAAGGTTAGATGGAGAAAGTTGACTCGCTATAGCGACCCCTGACGGGAAAAGCCAAAAGAAGAAGAAGAAGAAGAAGAATGACACCTAAATTTCTTCTTTCCTTTTACAATTAAATATATTAATGTCAGTATCGGGTGAAATCCAGCCTCGGGAGGGGGAGAATTCCCAAGCCCAGATAAATGCAGAGGGTTGCGTCAGGAAGGGCATACGGCGTAAATAGTTTGCCGAAACCAAACATGCGAATCAACCATAATAACCAGAGGTTCTGAGAGGAACAGCATATGTTAGATGTTTTGGAGAGAAGATCAGAGAAGCCAGATTGAGATGGTTGGGTCATGTACAGAGGAGGGATAGTGAATATATTGGTAGAGGGATGCTTGAATTGGAGCTGCCAGGCATGAGGTCTCGAGGAAGACCAAACAGAAGATTTATGGACGTATTGAGAGAGGATATAAAGGCAGTTGGTGTGAGAGAGGAGGATACAGAGAATAGGGTGAGATGGAGAAAGTTGATTCGCTGTGATGACCCCCGTAGGGAAAATATTTGTGTTTATGGCATATCTGGTTGGTTTTAGTAATAGTCTTAAATGATTGACTCCCAATGTCAAAATTGAGGAACTAGTGGTCCACAAGGTGATTGTGTAGTTACTGTCTGCAAGTAAATGGATAGATTGTAGACAATCCAAGCTTACTGAAATGTAAAAACTAATGTTGTACACTTGTGCATCTACACACAGCCCCTTTGTTATGTTAGTAACCTGACCTTTCCCGTTTAATTCCCCATCCATTCCTTCCTCCCTTCCTTCTTATCTGACTAGAAAGCGAGGACTCACATGCTAAGACCTAATTGCTTCTGACCCAACAGTGACAAAGTAACAAAATGAAACACAACCTTTTGCGAGACAAGTGACAATATAAGGGCAATCATGGCAACAAGGAGGCATCACTGTGAAGTGAGGGCTATGCCAAATTGAAGAAATTGTTCAACCAAGGTTAACTGCATTATATTTCTACGGAATGAAAAATGACACTCAAGAGAATTAGAGACACAGTCTGTCAGAATCTCAACATGCTTGAACAGGTCCATTAATGAAACCACTATGTGTCTCAAGAAGTAACTTCATTAACCAATAAAGGAAAATTGGTTTGCAGCAATAATTTGAATTGAATAAATAAAAATTCATCATCTTTTCACTGGCTGCAATCCTTCAGGGGTTGTTCGAGTGAACCATCTTTCTCCATCTGACTGTATTCTCTCTACCCTCTTTTCTAATACCGTCTCACTTCATATTCTCTTTCACTACTATATATCCATAAATCTCTTCTTTGGTCTTCCTCTTGGCCCCCTTTTGTGTTTTAGTCCCTCTGATTATATCCATTCTCATCACTGCCAGAGAAAATCTCAATGTTTTTGTTTCTGCTACCTCTGCTAACTGCTACCTACCAGCTCTGCCTCAGCATCTAAATTATATACAACATCACTTGTGTCACAACCATCTTATCCTTTTCCTTTTAACAACAAATAAGACGATAATATCAAGTCTGAAAAAACGTCATTTAAAATTACGACTTCCAGACATTCAAACAGGAACAAGTCTCTCCCATCAAGGAAAAAAGTGATTAATTGAATAGGAGATTGAATAGGATGCAAAATGAGGCACAAAAGACAAGGTGAGGTGTGTTCAGAATAGCAGGCTATAAATTCAAGATCAACAAAAATGAAGCAAAATGCTAAACTAATTTTTGTCTTCATACCTTATTACCATTATTGATGTTATGAAGCCTTCAATTTGTCAGTTCAATCTTTTTATCAACATATTTGTCCTATAGTTGTTCCAAAGATGTCTGGATAGGCCAATAAACACTGAATATGTAATTATCTAGCCGAGAGGGTTGGATTATTCTATACCTTCCTTGATTCACCAAGGTAACTTAACATAACAGTCTTATATTATTCAATTTCAAACAGTTTTATCAACTTAGATACCCTATTATTTCAACCTTATCATTCTTCAATGTCAGATAGTGAATAAGTGTCATGAAAAATTTATTTTTTGAACAACCAGGTTTACAGCAAATATATAATGTTCTTTGATTTATTTTTTTTTTATTTTTTTTTTTACTTCCCTCATGTACATATTTTTTTTTTAAATTGTTATTTTCTAAAGCAACTGCTTACAACTACATGCAGTCCCTGCCTGTATGTGAATGGGATGAGAGCTGAGACAATGTGCATCCAGTGTGGTGGGCTTTAGCAGAACTCAGAATTAGTTTTTCCCACTGCACTAGTCTGGATAAATTGGACACTGGCCCCTTTTTGGGGCAATCCACACAGTAAGGTGTGACAGTAGCCACAGATATCAAGAGAGGACTTGGTTTCAATCTGGACCTAAACCACTGCACCCTATGTTTGGTGAGGAGACTGTTTTCTGCCACTCTAAACAGCTACACTAACATCCAGTCATTTGCATTTGCTGAAAGTCATTTCTTTCCTTGTTGTTTGACAGTATTCACAATTAATAACATATTGTGTCTAAGCTGAGTTTGTCTTGTCTGTTTAAATACTCGCACAATACTCAAATACTTGATCTGAAGTCTCCTGACTTCACATAAAAGGGGTTTAGTTATACAGGTGGGCTATAGGAAGGAGGCTGCGTAAGTTAGAGAGGCTGGGAGAACATAATTTGACAGAATAAGGTATAAAGGGACAAGTAGAAAAAGTAGTAATTAAGAGGTTGAATTATGCAAGGTTTGCGTAAAATCAAGGCAATTGCGTCTGGCTTATATGTACAAATTCTGAGGAAATAATTTGAGTCTGTTTGCTACACCAGGGGCAGGTGCTGTCAGGTCTCTACCTCTGTTACACACCCAGTCAGCACAATCAATCAATCAATCAATCAATCAATCAGTACATAAATAAATAATATCGGAGCATGGCAACATGACTTTATTAATGTGTAATGTCCGACACACACAGCTATGTAGATGGTGACAACTGCTCCATAGACATGCAGAATCAAAATGTCTTTCCTGTGATTTGCAAAGCAGAGGAGCAACATGGACCATCATGATGTTGTAATAATCCTATAAACTCAGTATATGGTTGAAAAATAGCTTCTTTTTGACCTTTGTCAGTGCCCTAATTTAAATGAAAAATAAATGAATAATAGATAAATAAAAAAGATAAATAAATAGAACACTGAAATCAATCTGAAATCAATGTAGAGTGAAATCAGTCCACATTAATCTGAACATTATTTTATCCTGATAAAAGTTTAACCTTGTTTTCATGTGAGTCCAATAGCAATACTGGGAATTCAGATCACTAATCACTAATTTTAGAGTTTTATGCACAAAACTTGACAGCTTTATGCAAGCAAAGAGCTAGGCTCAACTGCATGGCACTTGCATATTGATCATTCTTTGATTTTGGGATTTTTATGAAGTCAGGGGGAAAGCTTCCTTTGACAGATTGAATTCCAAATTACGGATTGTTCTTCAATTTTTGGTCAGTGCCATCATTGGTCAGAAGATAGTCCAGGTGTTTTGAAAGTTTCCAAATCATTCTGTGTGACACAGACATAATTACTATAACAATCGATATCATGTTCTTCTTCCTATCCTACCAGCTTTTCCCTTCAGAGAGTACCACATCGAATCAACCTTCTCCATCTAACCCTAGTCTCTGGATCCTCCTCTCTCACACCACTCCCTGTGGCCTCACCGTTCTACCCAGGTTCCTTTCATCCCCAAACATATACTCTGTCTTGCTGCGACTAACTTTCAGTCCTCTCCTTTCCCGCAAATACCTCCACTTCTCTAGATTTTCCTCAACCTGTTCTCTGCTTTCACTACAGGTCACAACATCAACTGCAAACATTCTTGTCTAACCTCATCTGTCAGTGTATCCATCACCACAAATGGGGGCTCAAAGCTGATCCCTGATGAAGTCCCAACTCCATCTTGAACTTCTCTGTTACCCCTACCTCACACAGCAAGCATACATGTCCTGCACCAGTCTAAAATACTTCTCTGCCACTCCAGACTTCCTCATACAATACCAGAGTTCCTCTCTTGGCACCCTGTCATATGCTTTTTCTGTCTACAAAAATGCAATGCAGCTCCCTCTGGCCTTCTCTGTAACTCTCTATTAGCATTCTCAAAGCAAATACTGAATCTGTAGTACTCTTTCTAGGCATGAAGCCATACTGCTGTTCACAAATGATGACTTCTGCTCTCAGTCTACTTTCCACTACCCTCTCCCATAACTTCATTGTATGGCTCATCAACTTTATCCCTCTATAATTGCCACAATTCTGCACATCGTCCTTATTCTTAAAAATGGGCACCATCCCCACTTTGTCTCCATACTTCAGGCATCTTCTCACTCTCTAAGATCCAGTTGAATAATCTAGTCAGAAACTCTACCAGTGCCTCTCCTAAACACTTCCACACCTCCACAGGTATATCATCAGGACTAAGTGTTTTTCCACTCTTCGTCCTCTTCAATGCCTTCCTCACTTTTACTAATCTCTGCTACTTTGTGGTCTACAACAGTCACCTCTTCTACCCTTGCCTCTCTTTCATTTTCTTCATTCATCAGCTCTTCAAAGTACTATTTCCTTCACCCTTTTGCATCTGTCAATACCTTACCTACTCTATCCTTAATCACCAAGACCTGTTGTACATCCTTTCCATCTTATCTCTCAGTATCACCAGCCTGTACAGATCATTCTCTCCCTCCTTGCTGTTCAACCAAGCATACAAGTCATCGTACCTCCTTTGTTTTGCCTTTGCTACCAATATAATCAGCAAAATAACACAGCTGGGAGGTGTGTCAATTCCAGATGTGAATAGAGTTACTATGGGAAGTTGAAAAGAAAATGCATTAATGGATACACAAATTAGTGTCTCAATACTTATATCACTCCATCCTGGTCCCTTGCACACCGCTTTTTTCTCCAGTTTGACTGGACTTGTCATCCTACATTCTATTTGTAGGGACTCTGTAACCTCTTTGAGTGTGCCTCTGGCTTTCCCCAGGTGCTCAGCTTTCTTCCGTGCATCAAGGTCTGATGGTGTATACTTTTATCTTGAAATTTGTTCTTTGTCCTAAACTTAGCTTTTGAATACATGAAGCACAGCAGAATGATAAATCTAGTAGGTCACTATGAGATGACTCGCACTTGCGCTTATTCCATAGGGCCTGACTATGTGTACAGTTCCTTCCAATCAATCTGTCTGTGATTCTAGAGCTAGAGACAGCAGAGGAAGGTTAAACACTTACAAATGACAGTTTATAATGTACATTTTAGATTTTAAACTTTTGTTTGTATGTTATTGTTACTATTACTACTAATATTAATATTATCATTATCATTATCATTGTTGTTATTGTTGTTGTTGTATTCAAAAAAACAACATGTGATTCGTTGTCATTTTCCTCACGTAGTTTGTACTCTCATGTAAAATTGAATAAGACAAAACTCACATAATGAGATCTACCTCAACTTCCTCTTTACAGAGAATGACCTGCAGCTAAATTCATTTAGGTAAGACAGGAGGATTTTCAGGTCTCAAGAACTCAGCCATCGCCAGACACTGGAGCTTAATTAAATTTATGGTCATTAAAACTGTACAATACTGCTGGACTTGGATGACGGACAGTGCATGAATATTTGATTGTTTTAGGTGGCCTAATTCACATCTCAAAAGAATTGGCTGCAGAGGTCAGATCTGTCACATTTTTCGCTTTAGAATTTTAATATAAAAGTTATTGTGCATTATCATAATTCTATTTGAACACACAAATGTTCCATAGGAGTGCCCTGTAATAACACAGAAACAGACATGATTCATCATTTAAAGTATTGAAAGTCCAGTGCAGTAGTTCAGCAGCTTAACAGGTCCATGCACCTTTTTTTTTTTTTCCAGTTTGTAAATCTTTACCTTAAGTGACAAAACCCCAATAGCCTTCTCGATTATGTTGTGCAGATGCAGTCAGCTATAAAGAGTAATTGCACTGGGTGTTTGGAGCTCCCTGAGATGGATTGGAAGCTCAGGGCAGACTTGTCAGGGGCTCCCAGAGGACGCACCAGTTTGTGTGTGTGCTCAAGTCTCACAACTGTAAGAATAACATTATGTTTTCATTTTGCATATGCATGTACTGTTCACCTCTGTGCACATCCACATCATCTCATTGCATATGCACACATGTGGGAATGATATGCGTCTATTAACAAATGCCAAAGTGCGCGCCTGTTTTTCTCCGCCTGAAGTTTGACAACTGCATTGAGCCAACCTGCTGACTTGCTGACTCTGGAAGTCCCATGGACCTGTCAGTGTCATTGCAAATGCCCTCAGGTGGCCGAAACCTTCTAGATAGTTGGCCAATATCGTTGCAATAAGCTCCTTGTTACAGGCATGTCATAGGACCACAGGGGATATACTGTGGAGCTTCACCCCAAAAAAAAAAAAAGAACCACCAAATAAGAAGCAATCTAAATAGAAAATTCCCAGAACAAAATTTCTCAAGAGAAGAGATAATGAAGACTGTTACTAAGTGTAGAAATTATTATTCAATATGTAACTCCAAATAAAGAATAAGCATACAGACTTAAGAGCAAGTGTAGAGCTTATTGGTTCAAATACAACATCTAAACCTATTTAGGTTTTAAACAATAATTATCAAGTTTCCTCTCGCTTTGATTCAACACCCAGTTTTGCCACAAAAGCACCCTGCCTTTTTTTCTGAGTTGATTTCACTCAGATGAAGCTTCACCTATCCCCACCAGTCTGGCTGAGACTTTAATTCTATCTTTAAAGGGATTTGAGTGATATTTATTTCTTTTAAAGGATTTTTTTTTTTTTCTTTTTTTTCTTTTTTTATGACAGCAGCAAAAACTGCTGGAATTTGAATGTCTGGCTCTATAGATATATCTGCAGATAATTTTTATTATTTGGTGGATTAGGAAATTATAATTGCATGGGGAAATCTGAGCAACTGACCATTTCACCCCACAAACCTATTAACCAAGACATTTTAAACATCTCACCAAGTTTCAATACAGAAATAAAGTGTTTAAAATGCCCCCTCTGTGAGTCACTACGCTAACGTTGAGAAGTTTGCATGTCTGAGTTATCCTTTGAGCTAAGTTGTCGGGGGCTTTATGCCCCCAGCAGGGTCATCAAGGGAAAGGGTGGCTCAGAAGACCCCTAAGATGAAAACTTAAGGCCATTGCCTGATGGTCGGGCATTCACCCATTGGCCTCGGCCGGGCTCAGACTCAAAGGTCAACGTGGGTCCCCGTTCCCTTGGACTCACCACTCACAGGAGGGACCAAGAGGTTCTGACTGTTGTGTATTCCTGTGCATCCAATAGCGGTTTAGCCTACCCACCCTTTCCACCCTTTTTGGAGTCAAGAGAGGGGGTGTTAGAGGGCAACCGTGTTGGGGACTCCCCCGTCTTATTGGGAGACTTCAACGCTGAAGCGGGCAGTTGAACCTGGAGGGGCATGATTGGAACAGTTCCCACAGTCTGAACCCAATCTTGTAACCAATTTTGAGCCCGATTTTGTTACTGAACTTCTGCGCTCGTCATGGACTGTCCATAACAAACACAGTGTTCAGACATAAAGGTGTGCAAATGTGCACCTGGCACCAACAAGCCTTCAACTCTATGTGTAAGGTGGTCAGTGCCTGTCGAGGTGGTAACCCTCACCGCTGTTGGACCCCTGCTGTGAGGGATGTTGTCAAGCTAAAGAAGGAGCCTTTCTGGCCTGGGGGCTGCAGAGGCAGCTCAGTGGCACGACCCCGGGGGTGAATGAGATCTGCCCTGAGTTCCCAAATGCTACAGATGTTGTAAGGCTGTCCTGGCTGACACGCCTCGGCAACATTACTTGGAGGGTGGGGGCAAACTCGGGTAGTAGTCTCCCTCTTTGAAAAGGGGGAGGAGAATGTACTCCAACTACAGGGGGAACACACTCCTCAGCCTTCCTGGAAACATCTACTCAGGGATGCTGGAGAGAAGGGTTTGCCGGGTTGCTGAACTTCAGATCCAGGAGAAGAAGTGTGATTTTCATCCTGGTCATGGAAAAGTAAACCAGTTCTATACCCTCGGCCGGGTCCTTGAGGGTGCATGGGAGTTTGCCCAACCAATTTACATGTGTTTTGTGGACCTGGAGAAGGCATTTCATCATGTCCCGCAGGAACATCACAGGGAGTTATGTAGACTGAGGCTGTCAGTCTGTGTTGGTGAAGATAAAGCTGAGCGAAAAGGTGAAGCTCTCAATTTATCGGTCAATCGATGTTCCTACCCTGACCTGTGGTGAGGTGTTTCAGGCATTTCCAAACAAGAGGAGGCCTGAAGAAGACCCAGAACATACTGAGGGGATTCTGTCTCTAGGCTGGCCAGGGAATACCCCGGGATCCCCCAGAAGAGCGAGACCAAATGACCGTAGAGACGGAAATCCGAGCCTCTCTGCTCTGGCTGCTGCCCCCACAACCCGACCCTGGATAATCGTCAGGAGATGGATGGATAGAGCGTTTAAAATGGCTCAAAAGCAGGAGAGCACTGGGTTGATGAGGCGAATTCTGTATGCCCTTGTTGTTAGTGTTCAGCGGTGCAGTGGTGGGGTTGAAAGGGAAAAGTTCTGTGGGCAATTCTGTTCCAGATGTGAAATAATAGACAGATGGGTTAGTTTAATTAGCCCTGCCAGAGGTGCTGTGGCATTATTACCTACTCTACCCTGATCGGACACCTGTCATAGTATCTGTGTATTTGCCTCAGTGTGAAGGTTTGACAACAGAGTGGATTAAGCGAGAAATTATTTCACATCTACTTGCAGCCCGGCTTTTATTTTTTTTTATTTTGGACTTGAGTGAGTCCCAGCTGTGCAAACAGAAGTAGAGGGATGTTTTCCAGGTATGGGGCACAAGAATTGTATGAGCATATCCGCATCTAGTTGGATATAATACAAGAAAGTGTGATTATGCACCTCCTAAAAGCATGTGTGTGTGTGTCATTAAGTGTCTTGCTTGCTTTATCTTTTTACACTTTTACATGCTATTCCATCTGCCAAGGAAACCTGAATGACCCAGTTGGGAGTGAAACTCACCATAAAGGAGCACTGATGGACACGGGAGAACATGGTGCTAATGACTCGGTTACTGCCAGACGCTTCCAGTCTCATATAATGAAGACCCTCATGCCAGAAACAGACACCTTTAACGGGGTTTGCCATTGAGAGGCAACACATCACTCATGTACATCAACATCAGAAACCTTCTGATGATTTTGTGAGAGCGACGGTTGACGCTGGCACCTCGTCAGGCAAACATCAAGGCATATGAATCAGGGAGGGAAAAGTTCAAGAAAATGTCAGCTCCTTGAGATTTGGTGGAGAATGTCAAATGGGCTGTGATATGCAGGCCATTTCATTGGTGCATCTACAAGCATCTGGGTTAGTCTTGTCATCATGAAATCTCTTTGTGGAAGACTTGGGCTTGCAAAGCTAATGTCTTTGAGATTACACAAGCATGCACAAAGCACGGAGGCACAAAACAGCCACACAAACTGTGTCAAACTGCAGTAGTTATAGGGTTCCTGAAAAAGCCCCTTGTGTGTGTGTGTGTGTGTGTGTGTGTGTGTGTGTGTGTGTGTGTGTGTGTGTGTGTGTGTGTGTGTGTGTGTGTGTGTGTGTGTGTGTGTGTGTGTGTGTGTGTGTGTGTGTGTGTGTGTGTGTGTGTGTGTCATCTAACAGAAAGTAAAGGGTCCTAAGGTGGACAGTTTATGTGGCATTACAGTTATAGCTGGTTCAAACACCAAGATATGTTCACAAAAAAGTTTTTGACAGCATTTAACTGTACTCAGACTGGTATCTTGCACTATTTTTTATATCATATTTTACTTGTTTTTTTATTTTATTTATATTTTTTTTATTTTATTTGTCACTTATTAATGTAACAAATTTACCAAAGCTCAAACTTGTTGGTATTTTTTCCCTTTATTTATCTGATCAAATCAAAATCACATCATCACAACGGTAATAGTGGCAATAATCAAACCCTTACTTCCAACAAACTTCCAACTTGACACTATTTAAACCCTGGACATTAAAATAAAGTGTGTTTATTTAGACTAAGTATATTGCTTTTTTATTTTTAGTCTTTATGCCATTTGATTAATCACATGAACTTTCTCAAGACATTTGAAGGACTTTAGTGGGATTAGTTTTCTAAAGGCTTTGTTGCCCCCTAAGCAACCTCTGTGCCTGCATTACTGGCCCTGAACACAAGGCTAGAGAACTGAAAAGAACATTTTGTCTGTGGCATAATTGCCATTTATTGTGAGTGTTTTTCTATTTTTGATGGGTTTTGATGGAATAGCCCCATAAAGGATGAAAAAATAGCTCCTAAAAACAGTTTGCGTGAGCAAAATTGTCTGCCTTTTGGAAAATGAAATCCCTCGTGTGAAAAGAAAAAAAAAAAATAAACAAAACTCATGAAGTAAAAAAAAAGACCCACTTGCATGTCTCTGCACACAGACAACTAATGTCTCATAATATCACAGACAGAAATCAATACTAGATGTGTCATTTAACACATGTATGAGGATTTAAGCTTTATTGATCTCTGAGCACTTCTGGAATACAAAGGGCGATGGAAAATTTGAAACCTCTCAGGGAAAGAAATCAATAGCATGAAAAGGTGATTTCTTTGGGGGTTTGGGGCCGTTGTGACTGTTTTAAATTAAAGTTTATCTCCTGATAGAGGAATTTGATTTGCATTCCATACTTTAATGTGTTTAATGCTGGCTCATAGTGACGGTACCTTTCATAATGTCCTTAGATAATCTGTGCATAGAAGCTACATATAGCTGTATGGAATTAACCTTTTTTCAGTTGAGAAGTGCAAATTAAACAGTCGTGGGTTTGAAAGCTGAGCATCAATCTGCAGCCCACAGTCGGACACAAAGACATTAAACAACATCTATTAATATTAATGGCAACATTACTTAAGTAAAGTCATGTCTAATTCAGAAATTATCAGAAGTGATCTTGTGCGCACACGTTATTCTGATTACATTGAGTGAAATCTAATTTTTCCAAGATGAATAGGTAGTGAAAAAGAATCAATACATGGAAAAATGACAACAAAATATATAGAAGTACAAGAAAAGTTTTTTTTTTTTTTTTCCTCCCAAATTTGCCTAGTTTCCTTTTTTTTATCCCCAGGACAAAACTTTTCGTCTTTGGTAGACATTCAACTGAAATGACCGCCCTTGCTGTATTTCAGTCTTCACCTGCGGGATTAATGACCCCCCTCGCCTCTGTTCGTTTAGTGATCTGATCTTCTTGTCATAAAGCATGTGCGAAGCTGCTGGTAGAATCATGGTGGCAGGGAGATGCCAATTTATGAGTGTGGTGGGCAGTGTAGACAGAACCAGTTTTACAACCCTGTGATTTACAGCCAGCTGAGAGCCAAGACATTTAGACAGATTTTTTTTTTTTTTTTTGTATTGAATGTTTCGGGGGGCGGTTGCTCTTTGTGGCTCATCGCTGCTTCAGCCTTCACCTGTGACACACCCCATTTCAGAACTCTTTTGTTAAAGGTAATTTATGTAATTTTTGTTTGCACCCCGCCCACTGAGGGCTGGATAAAGGGCTGAGGTTAGTTAATTTGGATTCAAACACATACAGATTAATTTTTTAAGCACTGCATGTATAAGTCAAAGGTCTAACACTGTTTTTAATTTGTGTTACACTGATCCAGGATGTAGACATGACCTGTACGAGGATGCTGGCAAACATACAAGATGTCTGGATTGAGCCAGCTGGAATGACAACCAGCCAAAGAGGAGTGGAAAAACAAAACAAAACTGTATCTCAAATTCTTTGTGAAGCCAATTACACAATAACAATTTAACAAGGCCAGCCTGGCACCCAATAAACTCAGCTGAGTCTAAGAGTTCATTATTGACTTTGACAGTCAAATTTAATAAAAAAGTTTCATAAAAAGTTTCATGAAAAATCTTGAAGGTCATCACAAGGTCAGTTTTTACATGTGGATTTTCTGCAGCCTCCATCAGCATGTGCTTCTTCTGTAACCAATGGTTTGATTTAACTCTAGTCTGAAAAAAGAAATAACAAATCACTTTCTTTATGATAAAAGGATCTTTGTGCAAAGACGAACCTACAAACCATTCTGTCAGTTACAGACCGTAAAAAGAGCCACTCCCTCATAATGTATGTATGTCATTAAAACAATGTGGACAATATGAACACTCATATTTTTTTCTGAAGGATGTCTGTAGCTTACTAAAAAAACACTAGGCATCACAAAATAGCATGTCCGATAAGAGGACTTGGAAATAATTGGCATAAATTGAGGGATTTAAGAAAGTATTTTTTGTAATAATTTGATAATAAATATAGCCAGAATTTGAGGTTAGTTTTTGTTTTTGAGGGATCGGCATAAGTCCACTTGCAATAAAAGAAAGCTGAAAGTGTCGCACACATTGCACCTGCAGGCCTCCCTCTCTCACTATGTGCTACACTATGCTTGAAAATATTTGGACTGGATACAGTTTAATGTTTCCAAATCCAGCAGCAACTGTATTTCCATTTCCAGTTAAAAGATTTTCGTAACACACTTGGCACAAACAGTGGGTGAGACAGAGGTCACGGTGAGGAAAATCAATCCACTTCCTCTGAAACATAGAAAGTGGCTTACCATTTCACCCACAGCAGGATACGCTTGTCCATCCCTAGTCATTTTGTTGCTCTCTCCAGCATTCTTTTTCCACCACACATTCAGCCTGCTTTTCAACCTTCATTTTTTATGCCCCTCTTCCTCTGGCTTCTCCAGTCCCTATCTCTCTTTCCAAGTGTCTTTCTCTCTCTCTCCGAATTTCCCAGGTTTCCTCCTCACATCTAAGTAAAACCTGTGGATGTTTTGAAAGCACCTCAGTCCTTTGACTCACCTTTTAAAGAAAAAATATGTCATCTCTTGAACTGAAAGGGTAGCAATTGATGGCATTTTAGATTTGTTGAAGTCTCCTTTGTAATAATGCTTTCACATATGCATGTGCATGTTGCATAGAGGAAAAACAACATTATTGAGGGATGCTAGTTTACACAAATGCATAAGGAAGGCGCAGCCATATAAATTCATAGATTCAGCAAACATTTACCAAAAACTATAGTTTCCCAGGGGAGCTGCATAAGTTCAGAAAATATTTTCACCTCACAAAACTCAGCGGAGTCTCCCAGCAGTTCATGCACTAGTCAAGTGCTATATTTTCCCACAGTTTCTCGCTATTTAAATCAGAGCATTTCCAATACAGAGCCAGTGATTTGAACAACACGGGTATAAAGTCAATTATACCTGTTATGCCTATTAAACAGGTGCTGACTAAGAACTCTGCTGACATTTTTTGGAGGATTTGACTTCTGATTACATTTGTTAGATAGATAGCAACAATGCTTGATTATGTTTCACAAAAGAACAATAAAATGTTTCATGTTGTCATATAGCATGATGAAGCACGTTAAATTGAAATTATTTTTTGCTATAGTTGATGTTAAAGGTGAGTGAGTTTAATCATGTAACTGATGTGTGCATGTTTGAAAGCCATGTTCCGGGAAGATATTGATCAAATCTGTGCACAGCACACTGTTTTAGACAAGGAACAAATTTTTAAGGAAACAATGCAATGAATGTAAGGTCTGTGAATCATTAGCCGTGTACTTCAGGATATGCATTTAAGACAAGGCCGCATGAGATCTTTTTGAAGAGAAAAAGGTTTACTTTTATGATGAAAAAGCGAGAAAAGCGGCATTGCTCTCTGGTGAATTCTGATCTATTTGTAGTCTTCTAATTCAATGCATCATTACAGGAAAACTATATTTCTATAAATAGATTCAGATAATTTCAGAAAAAATCCTGGGCCAGTATAGTATTGACATACCATACTGTCGCTGAAAGTTAAATATAATTTCAAGATGCAAAAAAATACGCTAAAATTAGAGCCTCAATACACAACAACATAATAAGGCAACTACTGAGTTACAGTATCAAAGTATGACAAAGCATCCACCTTTCCATACAAATGGTATTAAGTGGATGTTTTTGTGGTGCAAATGCAATCGGTGTGTGTTGTGATGTTACCAGTTCATGTGATATAATATAAAGATATGATCATTTCATATTTGTCACTGAGATGCAGAAGATGCTTCTGGTTTCGACTTAAATTGAAAAATGGATGTGTGATGTCTCTATGATTCAGACAGGATATAAGAAAAATACTGCAAGCTATTTGTAAGAGGTTGTAAAGGTTTGAATCATCTTGAAAAGTTAGTTTATGATTTTTTTTATTATGTTTCACCATTAACTGTTCTTTATGTACACAACAAAGCTTTGAAATTATAATTCTGGAATTTTGGAGGAATGAAAAAGTGATGCACAGATCACACGTGACAAATCTCTTTTTCATCTCGTCAGAATCCATGTTCAACAAAACCACCTTAGAAAAGGAGAAGAGAATGAATAAAGGAAACATGATAAAAGTCAACAAAAGCAGAAGAAAGAAAGTAGGGCTATGAGACCCTCACTCCCCTAGTCCCTTTATGTTCTCTAGGCCTGTATTATTCTCATAAATACAACTCACAGACAAAAAGTCAATCAATCCCTGAGAGGATTCAACCCCACAAAACACACAAAAATCTGATGCCTGCTTCAAAGACCATTTCTGATGCTATTGAGAAGTTTACCAGAGGTTTTGAGACCCATCCGGTGTGAAAAACAAGAGAAGAGGATATGAAAGCAGGAAGATGGAATGCCATCTTTTCCATTCATTTTGGTAGTTTCTGGGATTTCATTGACGACTGGAGGAAAAGAATTAAGCTCAGGTTGTGTAATGGATCTGGGGCGTTACCAGATTTGTGCCAGGTTCTGATAATGTTAATCTCTTTAAACACAATAATAAGTAAATAAACAACAGCTATTATTTGGGTCCTTCTGTTGTAGGCTTAAAAACTGAGATCAAACATATCATTTGAAATCCCTTCTTTAGAATGAATGATTGAATCAATTATTAGTATTTGTATCATTACTATATTAATGTGATCATTATTATTATTAAAATGATTCTTAATGCATTGGTCTTGTGATAATTTACGATAACACCCATGGAGTGTGAACACTCACAACACACACACATACACACACGCATACAAACACACATACACAGAAACTGACGCAAAGAGACCCATGTGTGCTTTTATAGCTATGACTTTATCTGTTCCTGAATGTATTCGTTGTCTGCAGGAACACAACACAGTGGATATATTAGTCTCTCCACACAAAGAACTATTAAAAAATGTGTCATTCTTAAATATGATCCATGTGCATAACTTGAGACCTAAATATTTTGTGGGTGTTGAAAATCAGCTGATCTCTTCAAAAACTGAGTAATGGCTTCAAAGTCCCCATAACTGAAGAGCAACATAGTTTTTTAACCATTTATCAGTCCGTGGCAGCTCATCTACTCCACAGATACTTCATTTTCCTACCTTTACCTAAGTACTATCTGCTCTCTTATGTACTTTTGTGACATCTGTCTGCCAGCTAAGTGTTTCTGATCACTCCGTGTCACTCAGTCTTCACTTATGCAGACCGGGATATGCTAAATTTCCCCTGGTGGATAGTCTGTATAGAAAGTCTGTATTTGACTGTTTTTCTTTTGTTTTCTTTTTCCCCAAAAACAAGGAATTTGACTGTTGTTTACAAGCCCATTATTACACACCTATTTGTGACCGGAAAATCTAATTTGATTCCTCATGAATTCTTTCCTTTCTGAATTGTCTGTAAGCCCAACAGCTGTGATACCTTACACTGTAAGGTATCACAGCTGTTGGCATCAATAAATGTTCACACAAACACATCGAAGTAATAAAATTACAGGAAATTATCAGCAATATTATTAGAATATTAGTAATCATTAACTCATCTGGTTTCTTAGTATTGGGGGAAGGGGAATTAAAAAAATAAAAAACAAGAACAGGGAAGACTCATGAACACCCGCCCAAACACACATTATTGTGGACAGTAAATTGATTAGTATTAATAGACTATTAACTGATTGAGTATAAATGGAGTTCTCAGTCTCCTCAGCTGTGTCTACACTCAATAGGGATACAAATCTTAATCCCAAACAGGTAGCAAAATAATTAAAAATAATTGTTTTTCAATCTATTGAATAGTTAGGATCAACATGCATGTTTTAACTTTATTCCATGAGACTGTAAGTGGTTGACAACACTCATGTCCTTGGGCTGCGGCAGAATCATCATATTAAGCTCAGCTTGCTCAAGGTCCCAATGATCAGCCTCATATCAAGTGGTTAGCGTACATATTTCAAGTGAACGGAGGTGGAGTGTTTTCAATAAAGGCACAGCTAGAGGAGGAGATTAGTGCTGAAAGATGACCCAGAAGAACAACAAGAGACCGAACAAAAGGGCAGGGGAGGAAAAGAAAAGCAGAAGAAGGGGGGATTAGGATGAAGAGGAGGAAAACAAAGATGATGAGGAATTTTGGAGGGGGTGTTATGTCATGTGAGTAAAAACCACTCATCCCTTCTTCACCATGTAGTTCACGTCCTTGGGAGGAAAAGAGAATGGGAGGAAAGAGGTGATAAGAGCAGTGATACTGTATAACTCCAGGCTTGCTCTGAAGATATACTCCACTACCACTGCCATCACACAAGAAAACAATATTTCACCTTTCAACACAGAATAATAATGATGTAAAATTCTGAATATACTGCAAAATTTGCTATACGCATGCCAAGAGCTAAGTGGCGCTACAAGTACATCTGTATAGCAGCAAACAGCTGATGTATCTGTAGTGTATTATCCAATATATACACACACACAAACAAACACACATATATATACAGATGTATGAATGTGTGTATGTATGCATATGTTTGTATGCACGCACACCCAAATGGATAATTGTTAACACAGGAGAACCAGCTGGGATAAATAATATCTGAAACAATGCCAGTGTCTTAACAAGAGCAGCGCCATCTTCTTTTTGTACTATTGAAGATATTTATCAATAGCTACAGAATATGATAAGATAAATGCAGGAAGATTGTTGTCTGTAATTTCGTGACTTCAGGCACCTAATTTCTCTATTCTGTCTTTTACCAAATATTGGATCTTATCTTTATGCTTTGTTGAGTTCTATTTCCCTGAATTCTTAGCATCAATGTTTCTATCAACAGTGAGTCCACAACTACCGAATTTTAATTTGACCCTCCAGTGAAGATAGTAAAAATCACCACATAATTTTGATGCTATTGCTTTAGGGTAGGCAAAAAAAAAAAAAAAAAAAAACGGTGAAAGAAAAAGAAATATTGCATTTCAGAATTTTCAAAAGCTACCAAAACCAACAGGAGACCATATTCACAGAAAGATTCGGTTTCTCAAAATATTGTCAGAATAAGGAAACAAAACTTTCGATTTAACTTTTCGATGACTGTTGGTCAAAAGCCATGATCAGTTACTGAAATAAATGGATCCAAGAACCAAAAACTATTGAAATTCTAAGCTGTCTGCTCTCTAACCCCTTTACCTTGGAAAGACATACGCATAATCAATTTATTAGGATAAAACTGACAAATGAAAAACTTTAATTTTAGACGAATTTGGCGAGAGCATATAATAGTTTACAAACCAAAACATTTCATTAAAAAAAGTAAAAGACTACAGTTGTCACTCTAAATATGATAATTTAAATGGCAACTCTGTCAATTGTATTAAAAATGAAAATATTATTTTTCTCAATCTTCTGGGAAGGAATGGGAAGGAATATTGATACAGCAATGTTGGTGTGATAAAGGAGAATATATTTATTCACTGATTGACTGATTTTTTTTTTTTTGATTTTTTTTTTAGCTCATCCTGTCCAGATTATGAGCCCATGGTACATGTTAAGAAGTCTCAAAGCTTCTCTGTAGATGTAAGTACTCACTCCAGAGCAAGGCCACATTACATTAAAAGGGGTGGGTTATTTGGCAAACAAAACACCAGTGACAGTCAGATGAGGAGAAGTCAGTGTACTTCATCCTTCTGGGCACTTCACCCACTTCAGACAACTTGTTTACACAAGCCTAGTCTTGTCAGAAGAGTGAGGGACAGGAGTGAGGTGCTGGGAAGTTGTTTGAACATGAGCACAGAGGATTTTAAAAATGTAACAAGCCTGTGTTAGTTTGCAAGACTCTATTTGCATATACTTTGCATGTTTACAAACTGCAACGGCATACCATCGTGAGCTAAAAGACACATTAGAAGACACATCAGAGAGAAACAACACATCCTTGTAGACAAAACATGAGTGAGGCCAAGTGTCTTTGGATAGGATAAGTTCAATTTTGTTATATTATTGAGTATGAATATCCCTGTTTGGGTTTAAGTAAATGCCTCCTTTTATTTCTGGCTTGTTAAAACATTTTATTTGAATTTCCATGAAAACCCCATAGCTCTATGAATCAACTCCATAACTTGAATACAGCACATTCACTCATTGAACGTTTCACCCTCTCCTTTTACATTTTTTTTCCCCCTAACTAAGGTTTAATTAACCCAAGGGGAACCCTATGTCCTTTGCGGTGTCATCTATAGGGAAGATTTTACAGTCTGAGCCATCAAATTACTCTTTAAATGTATCAAGTTGTGAAATATTCTATCTACGGAGTCCATGTATCTGCAATTTCTTGTATAGCTTCATCACACATATGCCATTAGTCTGAAGGTGAGTGCATTAGCTTTTCATTATAATAAGTAGCAGGAGTGGTTCCACCCTTAAAATGCCATTAGCCCATGCTCACTCCCCTTCTCCTCCCCCACCCTCTCACCCCTCTTTGCCCTTCCAGATCCAAAGCCATTGTTGCCTTTTGGAGCGATGGCTGTCAGCATAGAGTAAAAAATGCTACAAATGATATTACTGAGAGCCTGCATAAGCATACGACACACAGCATTATCGTCACACTGGGTGGAAACACAGGGGGGCCTATCAAACGGTGGGATCCTCATCACCCGCCCGCCTGACCTCTATGCAATATGATTCACCATCCCGATCAGGTAGGACAATTCTCTTTAGCCCCAGTGGAACATTAACTGATGGTAGGGCAAATTTCCTGATGGGAGGGCACACAGAGAGAGAGAGCTTCTCTTGAGTCGAGCACATTGAATCAAACAGCCAGAAACCTTGACATTTTTTCAGGGGTTCACAATATCCTCACAAGTAGAGAAGGCAGAACTAAGTTGAATCAAACATTAATTTCTTTTATTTTGTACAACCGTGTGATTGACAGTTTACAAAGTGCTTTTTTTTTTTTTTTAGAAATTAATGATCAAATCTTAGACATTCATTGCACTCATTTTAAGAAATGTATCTACAAACATGGGCATGAGATTGTCTGCCAATCAGTCCAGGATTTACGCCGTCTCTTGCACAATGGTACCTGGGATTAAGTACAGCATCCTCCGTGACCCTAAATAGAATAAGAGGTACATAATGGATGGATGGATGGATGGATGGATGGATGGATGGATGGATGGATGGATGGATGGATGGATGGATGGATGGATGGATGGATGGATGGATGGATGGATATCTACAAACATGATCTGTAACAATGTTCACATTTAAAAGTGAAAGGGGTGCAATACTTATCAGTATGGCATGGAAAACTGAGTCACTATCAAGATCCTTAGCCAAAATACATACATTTTTAACTTAAAACAATAAGTTGTGGACGTCAAGTATAAAGCGCAATTTCTCAACCTGTAAAAAATTTTGAAGATGCCCCTTTTAAAAGTCATCCTTCATATGTCACACGCTCTTAAAAGTGCAATGTCAAAATAACCTAAAAGGCAAATCTCAAGAGAAATTACAACATATTTTATCTTTCTCTGTATTTTTTATTTTTTTTATTTTAAGCATTTCATTATATTTTTCTTTTTAATTGGCCCACTGTAAATGAAATTTCTGTAGTTTGTTCCAAGGTTTTATCCTGAGTTTTTTTTGTTTTTTTTTTTCATTTAGACACTGAACATTTTAGTGGATGGTTTATTTGATCAGGGAAACAGGTAGGAGAGCACTGGGTGTGTAAGGAAGGTAAATAAGGATATCGATGGAGTAAAACCCTGAGTGGACTGAAGACTGGACATTGGAGTACAAGACACAGAGATGATAAGAACATACAGCGGATTCTGGTGATAAAGGATAAAAAGGGAAACATATTGACAGACGCATGATTGGAAGATGGAAAAAGTACTTTGAAAAATTGATAAATGAGGAGAATGAAAGAGAACAAAGATTGGAAGTGCTGACCACAAAGTTGCTAAGTTCAGTAAATGTGATGCCAGGACAGCGATGATGAGGGTAAAGGGTGGAAAGACAGTTGGTTATGATCATATACGTGTGGAGGTATGGAAGTGTTTAAGAATGGTGGCAGTAGAGTTTATAACTATATTGTTCAACAGTCTCTGAGAGAGTGAGAGCATGAAAGAGGAATGAAGAAGTTTGCTGCTACCCATTTTTAAGAATAAGGGAGATATTGCGAATTCTGGCAGGTAAATAGGGATAAAGTTGATGAGCCATACTATTAAGTCATGGTAGAGAGTCGTAAAAGCTAAAAGCTAGACTGAGGGTACATTTTAGAATTTTTGAGAAGCTGTATGGTTTTGTGCCAAGAAAAAGTACTATAGAAGAACTATTATATTTGACACTCTTGCAAAAGAGGAACAGAGAAGGTCAGAGGGAGCTGGATTATACCTTTGGAGATCTAGGACAGGAATTGTGATACTGTATGAGTAAATCTGGTGTGGAGGAGTGGTGAGGTGCGCTGTAGGTGTGACAGAGGAGTTCAAGGTGTATGTGTGACTACACCGGGGATCAGCTCTGAGATGCTTTTTGTTTAGAGTGGTAATGGACAGGCTCACAGATGAGGTTAGACTAGAATCTCTACAGACTGTGATATTTGCAGATAACAAAATTAAGAGAGGTGGAGGTATGCCCTGGGATGGAGAGAAATGAACATTAGGCACGGTAAGACAGTGTTAATGTGAGGGACCCGAGTAGAATTTTGAGGTTACAAGAAGTGGAGATTAAAGAAGACGGAGATACCAAGGCTCTACAATCTATAACACGGGTCGGCAACCTTTACCACTCAGAGTCATTTGAAGCCGTTTCCACACAGTAAAGAAAATACCGAAAGCCAAACAATACGTTTGATATTTCAAATGAATTGACACGGCGAATAACTTTTTTTTTTTTTTTAGCCTGTATAAACGAATTCAATGTTCCATTTTTTAAATCAATGAACAACTGCAGAGAAAACAAAATTACATTTCTGCATGCAACAAAACATTTTGAACTCTGAAAAAGAGGTGTTGGGTTGAAGGTTACGTTTCAGCAAAATACTCAATATCTATTTGAGTCTGTCTTGCCTTCATGGAAAAAAAAGAAAGAGAAAAGAAAAAAAAAAGTCTAACTTAAATTAACTTAAAAACCAGCAGCAAACCAAAAATGACATCTTCTCTCTGTGCGCTGTCATCCTTTTGCTGGTGTGAGCAGAGAGAGCAACAAAAATATTTTAAACATGTATTATTTATATGTGACAAGATTGCTATAATCTTCAAATTTTAAAATTACATTTTAAAAATGAACAAAACTAAAATAAAATATATTTTAATCTAAGTGCTCAATTATTTTCAAAAGCCACAGGGAGTCGCATCAGAAGGTGCGCATGCGGCTTCGGAAAAAAAAAAAAAAAATGTCCCAGAGGGACAACTGGGGGGCACGTAGGGTAGCAGAATCAAATTGTGAACATCAAAAAAAATATGGGTGTATTTATATCTATAGATATAATAAATTACTGTACAGAATTGTGCAAATTGTACCATTGGTAAGGCACTGTGAGGTAACCCGCACTCTGCATTTATAGAATAAATATATCATGAGCAGCATTACACTGGTGTGGCGATGAGGGGTTTGCAGGGTTGCAGAAGAGTTGGACAGCTCTGATGATGAACAGCACATGCTAGATATTATGGAAAGAGTCAGAGGCACATGTATAGAAGAGGGGCGTTTATTATACATGAGGATAAGGATGCTAAAGTTGGACTATCCAGGCAGGGGGCCAAAAGAAAGACCAAAGTGGAGATCAATTAATGTAGTGATAGAGGACATGGAGTTAGTTGATATGAGGCAAGAGGATGCAGAGAAGAGGGTTAGATGGGGGGAAGTGAGTGGCTGATTTATTCTGGCGACCCCTGATGAGAGCAGCCAAAAAGAGGAGGACATCTGTCAGACTGCAGACATGATTTCTACCAAGCAGATGATGTTGTGTCCACTTGTTCTCCCAACTAAAGAAAACAAAAATCTGTGAAAGCTGTGTGCAGGAATTCGATTTGCCAGGACAATGGGACAACATCATGATTGAATCAAAATGTGTGTTGATCCTCAGATAAACAAGCATCCTTTCACTTTCTGAAACCGTTTTACATACATACATACATATAGTACATGCATTAGTTTCTGCCATGCATTTTATTTGAGCTGTGTGCGTGTTAGAGGGAGAGAGGGAGAGTCTGTTTAATGGTTTGAACTTTGATACACACTAATGTGTGTCCGTGCATGTAAACATCCTGCTGCTAAAATGTACTAATCTGTTCTCCTTCCTTGGTAATTACACTGACTAACTAGCAAAGCTTGACATCAAAGAGAGAGAAGGGCAGAGGAGGGAACCAGAGCAAAGATAAGACCAAATTTGGATGCTGAAAGTATGGTTAATATATATATATTTATTTTAATTTTAGCATCTACATATGCATGGAGTACACATATGTATCGAGGACAATGTTTGCATCTTCCTATATGCTGGGTGTAAATGTGTGCATGTCAGAGCCAGATGCCCATATCTAACAACCCATCTGTGAAGAAAGCCCTGCCAGACGACTAATCAGGCAATCCATCACCTCTCTACCTGCCAGTGGCCATTACTGAAAGGCCACACATACGCACACACACACACACATATTCAACATTTATTTACACATGCACACATTCCTCTTCCTCCTGCAGAGTGTGTGGGTGTGTATGAGGGAAAGCATGTCTTGAAAGCCCACGCAAACAAACTAATTAGCAAAGCATTACAAAACCTAAGGCCTGCAATTTGAGGTCAAGAACAAATATAGGCAAACATCTATAACCCCATTGTAATGTAACTCAGTATCATTCACATCACTAAAAAGAATATTAAAACATTGTGCCAACTGGTTCCATACACTCAATTTTTAAGCTGACATGAGGAGCTTTTGTCTCAACTTTGTGAGCTTGCAAGAGTACTTTGCATTGCATATTGTCTACATTCTGTCAGCATCACTTTTATGTCTCTGACTCCTTACACTTTATAGTAATCTGCTGATGGCTTGCAGATTGTTATGTGATTTGTGCCTGCAAGCAAAGAAGCAATAAAAAATGAAAATTTCAATCACTGAATAAATAGATCAAAACAATATGCACTATATTAGACATATTAAAGTAGAGACTGAAGATACACGTTAAGCTTCCATTATTAACTTAATGGTGGAAATCATAAGTTTATAACTATCCAAAAAAAAAAAAACTTTACCCATAATTATTGACAAAGACTTTCAACTGCAGTTCCACATAGATGGTTGCAAAGAACAAAACTCATGCAACTGTATTTCATCAACTGTTATTTTATTCATGCATGTATAAATGTGCTATTTTTTGTTCATTTAGATACATTAATAACTATATCCTAAAGTGATTTTCCACTTTGTGCCAGTAAAAAAGTTATTCAGGGTTTCAAGTTAAGCCAGCTCGAAAAGTTGGGATCAGGACCATATACTCTTTTATTGTCAGAGTGAACAACTTGTTCCAGAACATTGGATGATATTTATGAATATTTAGTATTTGGGAGAAATTTTCAGCTTATCAGTCAGTCAAGTGTGAAACCTGATACATCATTTAATTTACTAAAAATAGGGGTCGTGATGAAAGTACATATGTATGTATGTCTTTATTAATTTCTCTATTTATTTTCTCTATTTATTTATTTATTTTTATTTATTTCTCAATTGATTTTAGAAGATTGTAAAGTAAAGGTATACCTGTATGTTGAAACATTATCTCTGTTTAAAAAAGAAGCAAGTTCTTGAAAAATCATATTTGGACAAATATGTAGCTGCAGAGTGGAACGAGTTGATTGTTTGCTGTAATAAGGCTTGATATGATGCCTGAAAATTAATTAATTACATTTTCATATTATTATTATTATTATTATCAATAAAATACATTCTTGTTGACTTATATAAATCTGGGAAGACAGCTGCCGTCCTCTGCAAAGGAACAGACAAAAGCTTTTGTGAATATGTTATAAATACAAATATGCTGTGGGCCAGCTTGGCTCTGGCAAATACCAGATGGGCAAACCCAGTTCGTTGGCTATGAGTCTAGTACCACCTGTAAAGTTGAAAACTATTTTTTGTGAACAAGATTACTATCTCCAGGGCAACTAACTTTAATTCCCGACAACTGTTTTGATAATGGGTTAAATAACCCAAATTTGGCTGATCAAAAGCTGACCCTCATGTCTCCCATCACTAAAATAGCAAGTGTGTTACAAAAAAAAATCATGATGTTTAAGTTTTTTTTGTTTTTTGTTTTGTTGACTTTCTAAATATATTGAGAACCACAACTACAAAACTGATAGGAAGAAACAGGAGTAGCCACATAGGCCACCTGTTACCTGTAAATTCTCACACATTTGCAGGAATGTTATCATAAAGTTGGCAACATTATTCAACTATTATCAACTTACATGCAAATAATGTCAACACACCTGTTGACTAAAACAATGACTGGCTGAGACTGACTGTCTTAATTCTCACTAATAAAACTTTGAGACACACATCTTAAATCAGTTTTAGGATATGTTGGAAGAGATTAAAAAGTGCCATCGTCATTGTTCTTGCTGGTATGCACTTATCCTATCATGTGCAGCCACAATGTATAACTGCATTTGAGACTGTGTGTGTCTCATTTTGGGTTTAAGGATGTTCCCCTAAGTTAAAATATGTACAGTGGACATGTTCCATAACTTTATTACATTATTAACATTGCTAACATGATTTTTTTAGCAAAAGCTTGATTTTTCTGCACTCTTGAACACATTAGCTCCATGGCTTCAGTAACAGTTACCTGTTAGATTTTATCACGGGCTGTTCTTGTTTGAGAACAAAATAAATCATGTCTATGAGCAGAATTGTGTATTACAGTCATGGCATGTGTACATTTTGTTAATTTTTCCGCTTCACTCATTTCTTCATTCTTTTAATTTGCTAATTCAAGAAGAGATGTGGATATATAGAATGAACTAGGGATTTTTAATGAGCTCCTTGCCCACATTAATGACTATTCACACAGGCACAGTAAAGCCCACCTGTGTGCATGTGTTTGCGTTTGAGTTTGAGTGTGTGTGTGTGTGTGTGTGTATGCGTGTATGTGTGTGTGTATGTGTGTGTGTGTATGTGTGTGTATGTGTGTGTCTGTGAGTGAGTGAGCCTGCGGCGAAGACTGCATGATATGCTGTCTGATCGCTGCCGTAGAGGCAGGAGGGATTTTATCTGGCTCTGAATGAAACATTTTTGAAACTAAAGGCAGTAGTAGGCTGCCAATGCACACACATACAGGCAAGAAAAATACAGAAAAATATCGCACACATACACACGGACCAAGTTATAAACACAACTGTAAATCTGCATGTGTGCTGATCTGTATGTAGCCAAATGTTCAATTTATGGTATCCTTTGGCACTGATCAATATGCTGACAGAATTGTAAATATTTAAGATTAACTGAAATATTCAATCTCAGAGTGACATGGCCATGTCAGTATGTTCAGTCAATACTGTTTAATGCAAGTGGAAATACAAGAAGAAATCCTACCAAACCTTTTGATCAACATCTATGTGTGTTCATTCCAAACCCAACAAAACTAAGTCAGGCATAACCATTTCACTCCCTGCACAGAGAAAAGATCTGTTTTTCTGAGCAGTAAATACCGAGCTATCTTTTAGACTAACAGAAACTGTACATTTTCTCAAGGTATCTTTTGTCTAAGACAACAGGGAACTCAAGAATCAATTACATTGGAGCATGGCTGGATGTTTTTTCATCCACACGGTAAGAGGAGTAGTTTGAAGTGTTGGAAGAGCAATGTCGAGCTTTGTTAATGGTATTGATGATATTTTCACACCGTCATTTTGTATGCCCTCTTCACATTTACCATACAAATTACAGACTTAAAACATTTTCGAATTGTTCAGGAGCAGCAAGACGGCTGAAAATTGAAGAAGTTCTTGTGCATAGAAAGGTTTGAAAAAGCTATAGAAGAGCTTATTGTTCATGTATGTGTGTACATACATATGTACATAGGCAGGCATGTACAGTATGTTTGTGTATTTATGTATGTATGTGTGTGTGTGTGTTCATGTGCATACATCAATTCCATTCTGAACGCTGTACTGAGGCAGTTCAGCTAAAACCTGATGAGTCTTCTGATAATAAGGACAGACCTAGTCTTGATCTGATTAAAACAGTTGGTCTTCAACAGGTTGAGACCAAAATGAGTAACAGAGCTCTTGTGGAGGTAAAAATGAGTGTGAATCATTATGACTAAATAAACCAGGTATGAAAAATATAAAAGTGTATAAGTGTATAACTCTGAGCAGAATGCAAGAGCAATGCATATGGTCTTGTCTAATTTAGACAGAGAACACAGCTCAAATGTAGAGAATCGCAGCATGTTGCTCATCAGGCAAAGGCCAATATTAAAAAGAAAAAAAAAAAAAACGGAATTTGAAAATTTCATATGCCATTTTAGTTTGGAAGCACTTTTGCATTTTGGAAAGATACATGAGCAAATTTGGATACTTACTACCTTCTAAGGATCAGCAAAATGGTTAAAAAATTACAAAGATGCAAATGCTTTCAAAAAATTGCTTACAAATAATCAAGAGTGAAACATTTCCAAAAATAAGAATGACTTGACCTGATAATCAAATAAACAATTATGTGCAACAAAAATATATAAAAAAAAAATAAATAAAAATCAATAAATGCTACCTTAAATTTATCAAATTAGCATTGACTTATAAAAAATAACAAAGACCATTATTAACAAGTCATCAAATGTTGGCAAAATTAACATACAAATAGAAAAATATGACAGGTGTTTTATTTTTTTTTACATGTCTTTTCAATAATTTTCACACTTCTGAGAAAAAGAAGAAATCTTGGCTATGAATCTGCATATTCCCTTAGGGACAACGGTTTAGATATTCTATTAGTCTTTGTAAGAGTTACAGACATCGCTTAAGCTGCAACCCTGTGGCGTAGCAGCGATGTACAGATTTAGCAGTACAGCACACACACTGGGTTAAACAACCACCCACAGATGCTTTGTCCCTCAACAGACCTTCAATATCTGAGAAAATCAGGATGGCAAAGTATATGAGACAGCCTCTATCCAAAAACAAGGGTCCAATGCAATAACTTTGCATAACATTGCTACATTAATAATTTCAACTGGGAGAGACTTATAAAATATGTGTGACAGTTTGGGGTGTGTGTTTATCTGATATGGACACCAGTGGGAACTGAGTGGAGACATAGCATTTATTGCCATCTGTTTTCCAGCCTGACAATTAGGACACAGTCTGAGCAACAGAAGCCAAGTTTGCCCTAATGCAATATTCTGTCTGACACAAACACACACACACACACACACACAAACACGCACACACATGGACACACACGCACGCACAAACATTCCCTATGTGGTGGCTGTCAATCGATGGCACGCCTTGTCTGCCACTCTCCTGTTCACAGTGCTGGACTGTAGATCACATAGATAAGCCACTACCTAAAAGTATAGGACCTAAAGGCCTCTTGAACAGTTTTTATACACACACACACACACACACACACACACACACACACACACACACACACACACACAGAAGCAAACACAATGGATGAATGGCCCAAAGGAGCTGGGTAGTGAAAGGGGGTGGGGGCGGCTGTGGTATTTGATTTTGTAATTTATTTTGGACAATGATTCCCAATTTTCAAACACAAATTGGAAATAAAAGAATGCCTTCATGACAAAAGGTTGATAAAATAGCTATTATAACAATACTGTTAAATATGGAATGGCCCACAAAACTGAAAAAACAATAATACAACAACAACAATTCTAATAAGAAAGCAAATCGGACTTGTATTGTAAACTTTTATTGTTTTTGCTGTGGCAAGAGAGATTAATGAAGCCTCAGGGCGGCACAGGTCAGTGTCTCCCTGAGCCAGTCCCAAAATAAATGCAGAGGGTTGCGTCAGGAAGGGCATCCACCGTAAACGTTTTGCCAAAACTGTACATGCGAATCAAACCTAATAATATCATACCAGATCGGTCGAAGCCTGGGTTAACAATGACTGCCACTGGTACCGATGATGGAGAGGAGAGGAGGAAGGCGTGTTCGGAAGCAGACAAAGAGGAAAGGCAAGACTCTGGCACTGAGAGTAAGGACTTTGAATATCGGAAATATGACAGGAAAAGGTAGATTGTTGGTCGACATGAAGCAGAGAATGAAGGTGGATATACTGTATGTCCAGGATAACAGGTAGAAGGGCATTAAGGCTAGAACCTTAGGAGAAGGCTTTAAGTTGTCCTACCATGGCACTGACAGGAAGAGGAATGGAGTAAGAGTTACCTTGAAGGAAGAGTTTGTAAGGAATGTTCTGGAGGCGAAAAGAATGTCAGATAGGCAGATTTGGGATACGGGATAGGAACTCAGAGGGAAAGATAGGGGAAGACTTTGCAAAAAGGTTGGAAATGGCTGCAGTGAACACTTTTTTCAAGAAAAGACAGAAACATACAGTAACTTAACGGAGCAGAGGTAGGAGCACACAGGCAGACTACATCTTGTGTAAGTGAAAGAGATCAGTGAATGCAAATTAGTTGTCGGTGAGAGTGAAGCCAGACAGCATAGGATGGCGGTTTGTAGGATGACTTTGGTGACCAGGAAGATCAAGAGGAAAAAGGCAAAGTGTTGTTTGGTTTTCAGGGAGGAGTTGAGAACGCCTCTGGGTGGTCAGGGAGAGCTTCCACATGATTGGACAACTACAGCTAATGTTATCAGGGAGACAAGTAGAGGAGTGTTCGGTGTATCTTCTGGAGGGAAAGTAGATAAGAAGACTTGGTGGTGGAATGAGGAAGTGCAGGAGTACATACAGAGAAAGCAATGCGCAAAGAGGAAGTAGGACACTGAGGGGACTGAAGAGAATAGACAGGAGTTCAGGGAGATACAGTATAAGGTAAAGGTAGAGGTAGCAAAGGCAAAAAAAGGGCGTATGATGACTTGTATGCTCAGTTGGACAACAAGGGGGGAGAGAATGATCTATACAGGCTGGTGAAACTGAGAGGTAAAGATAGAAAGGATGTACAACAGATCCAGGTGATTAAGGATAGAGAGGGAAATGTATTGGCAATTGCTAAAAGAGTGATGGGAAGATGTAAAGAGTACTTTGCAGAGCTGATGAATGAGGAAAATGAAAGAGAGGCATTGGTAGAAGAGGTGACTATTGTAGACCACAAAGTAGCACAAATTAGTAAAAGTGAAGTGAGGAAGGCATTGAGGAGGATGAAGAGTGGAAAGGCACTTGGTCCTGATGATATACCTGTGGAGGTATGGAAGTGTCTAGGAGAGGCAGCGAAAGAGTTTCTGACTAGATTATTCAAGAGGACCTTAGAGAGTGAGAAAATGGCTGAAGAATGGAGACAAAGTGTGATGGTGCCCATTTTAAAGAGTAAGGAAGATGTGCAGAATTACAGAATTGCAGCAACTATAGAGGGATAAAGGTCTTACAATGAAGCCTGACAATGAGGTCATGGGAAATAGTAGTGGAAACTAGACTGAGAGCAGAAGTCAGCGTCTGTGAACTGCAGTATGGCTTCATGCCTAGAAAGAGTACTACAGATGCAGTATTTGCTTTAAGAATGCTAATAGAGAAGTCAAGAGAATTACTTCTCTGTACTATATCAGTAATGACTAAAAGAACTTACTCTTCAATGAAAAATCCATGCTAAAATAATCAAATATTAAGTTACTCTTCATATTATATAAACAATTGTCTTTGTTTTGATTTAATTAATCAAAGTGATGTGTTTTGTTTTAAGTATTATCTATTAAAAGAACTTGTTTGATATATTAATATCAATTTCAAACCTTCTGCAAGTGCAAATTGATCCTAAAATAAGGAATGAAGTTCAACTTAGACCTAAACATATTATCTTGCCCTTCAAACAAATTAAAATAAATGTAGGCGAGTTGTTCTGGATTGTACCAGAACTGCATTTTGAAAGCATTTGAAGTCGTTCGTATGTCCTCGTATAGGCTGTTATGAGAGCCTCTTAGTTTAAGCTATTTTACAGAACTGCAATATAATCCATTGGGTTGGGTGCGGTTGCCGCCAAATATTTCACAGATAAATCCAAGTTTATACTTTCAGTCAGGCAGATTTTTTCATACTAAAATCAAGTCACAAAATTGATCAGTTACTTGTGTTTTGCTTTTTATAGTGTTTTTCAAATGATTTATCCAAAGCTTTTCCAGCTATGTAATCAAGCAAACGTATCACTCATTACTGATTGTTTTTACTTTAATCTGGAATCTGAAAACATTTCTAGTATTTTGGGTTAAGTGTCATAGTTTACACTCAGGGCTACTCATTCCTACACAGTAACCCAATACTTAAAGTAAAAGTCTTTGGCCTCTCTACTGTGTAGGTTTAGTTGTCTTTCTAAACAGAGCAGGATTTACGCAAATTGCTGTCTGAGTTTAACTTGGAAGAACAAGTCGGCGTGAACTGAGCTCTGATTTTAACCCCATCCAACAGTTTTGGATTGAACCGGTATATTGGCTGCTAGTCAGGCCTTATCCAATAACAGCCAACCATCTGACTAATGGCCCAGCTGAATGGGAGCAAATCCTTGCAGTTGGAGTTGAAAATCTCAAGGCAAAGCTTTCCCTGGAGACAGAAAGAATCCTAAAGGAACAGCTTTGTGTAGTAAGATATGAGAATTAAATAAAATTAAAGTTTGAAAATAAATAAATACACAAATAAATAAATAAAATAGAATGACCAGTGTTATCATGGAAATAAATTATGGGATGCTTTGTAATGGATATTGGGTTGTTCTTTTTTTTTTTTTTGAGTGGGGGGGCTGTTTTATTTTTCCCTTTTAACTGGCTATTCACAGAGTTCCGTTGTGCTTTGTCAAAAACTGACACTTTCAGATCATCAAACAGCAACCTTATTTCAATCATTGCTACACCTTTTAACACACACAAAATACATCTAGGAGATTCATTGAGTTTTGGTCGATGTCTGTTTCAAGCTTTGAACCCATTATATTGCATAACTGTGCAATATAATGCATTGTATTCCCTGTATGCAAGGTGGTTGATATGCCTAACAAACACTGTTTTTTGCTGCAGGGGATATGTGCCCGTTCTCTTTTCCAATTGCTGCTATAGTTAGTTTGATATTGATAATTTATGTTAGTCACCTTTGGGAAGTTTCACAATGAGACATTTGGTGTCTCAAGCAGGCAATAAAAACCACAATCACTGAACACATTAAGATTGAATCCAGAGAAAAGGTGTATGGCAAAAACAATGGAAAAAAAAAAAAAAAAGCATGATTGTTTTTCTGAATTGATTAATGAATGACTAATGACTCATGAAATCTGTCAACTTATATTTATTTTTTTAACACAAAACACAAAAGATATTGCCAGATGGAACAGATCAATCCTCTATTTTAAGCTTTTATATTTATGAATTAAAGATGTACTTATTCTTTAAAACATATACATTGGTAGAGTTCAGAGGTATGTGTGTATTTCTCAGATTGAAACATCGGTAGGGGAAGCGATGATGCGTTGTGTTGTGACACTGACATGACCTAAGATGAAAATTTACTAGGTAATTCCTACTTTTCTTGTGTGTCCTTTTATAAAATAGGTTAAGATAACCAAATATTGCTTCCTTATTTTGAATACAACATTACATTCAACCCCTACTGAAGACAGTATTTCAAATTTAGGCGATGGATTCCCAAAGTAAAAATAAATAAATAATAAGGTTCCAATAAAAAAAAACAATTGCAATTTAAATCATGGTGGCAGTGTGGTCACCTGCTCAGAGTAATGACGCATTTTATTTTATTTCCTATTATACATTGCACTTCAGTCATCAGTATTTTAAGCTAAAGTAAAATGCAATAAATAAAGCTGAAAAAGAGGATTGAGAAAAGGCAGAAGACAAAAAAAAACAAAAAAAAAAACCTTCGATTAACATCAACATGGAAAACTAAAGGAAGAAAAAGTTTTTGATTTACAGGCCAGAGAACAAGATGGCTGACAAGGATTTATGGATAACTCAATGGATGGATGGATGGATGCTTTAATGGCTTGATGGCGAAAAGGACTGGGAGGAGTAGCCAGCCTGGACTTGCCTGTGGTTTTGACAAAAGGAGCAGCTTGTGTGGCAGCAGGATGACTGTCGCCGCTGCCTGCCAAATGCGGCCATGCTGGCTCTGCAAATCACGCACCTGTCACTCAAATCCCTGTTTGTTCTATGTTGCTTCCAGGCTGATTGTTATCACCAAATGATGAAGAAGGGAGGGATCTGCCTATTTAACAACGGTAAATGAGAAATAAAACTAGGTTAGTGATGTTGTCTTCCCAGCCCTATCTGAGGCCTTTAAACAACATTCGATAAAATTATGCAAATCTTCTTCATGATTAACGCTAAAAGCCAAGTGGCAATACTGCAGAAACAGATCCAAACCAAATGACAGATCTCATTCGTGCCCAGAGGGAGTTTGTATGTGATGGCTTAGACTTTCATATTTTCTTTTCTCCTCATTGGCTGTTAATTAACACAGTTTTAGTGCCCAAGAAAATATTAAACCCCTAGAAAAAAACAGGAAATTCTGACATCCAATTTTGTATCTACCTGTGGAACAACACAGGGACGAGAGAACAACATCTTCCGACAGCTACGACAATCGACAATAATTAGCCGGTTAGACAGTAGAGTGGGAGTTGAGCCTGCCTAGCTGTTTTGTGCACAAAACAACACTCAACAGCCATGTGTGTGTGTGTGTGCATGTGTGTGTGTGTGTGTGTGTGTGTGTGTGTGTGTGTGTGCGCGCACATGAACAGTAAGGGGTGCCATTCTCACAGCCTGTTCTGACCGCCCTGCCATCTGCAAGCATGCAGAGTACCCGCCTGTTGGCCCTTCTATGCCAAGCACTTTGACGTGGTTGCATGGTAACAGGTCTAAGAGGGTGACTGGAAGCTGGTCTGGCCAGCTTCTTAAATAGTTTCACCAAAGCACTGACTTCAACGCAGATTTATTATTATTATCATAATATAATTACAACCTATGTTCCGCAATATAACTTTACACTCAGACATAAGAAACCCGCTGAGACCAAATGAAACAGTGATTTTAGAGCAACCGGGTATCAAATTAACCAACTGTTGAACAAACTGATGTGTGTGATGATGAAACGGTACTCCCTTTGCTGGTGATCTGTGTTCAGTGACTGTTCAGGTGAGTGAAGATTGACCAGCTGTCTGCTACAATAATAATAGTAATAATAACAATAAAACAAAAAATGGCCAAAGTAATTAATTTGACACATTAACTTTTTAAAGCTAACATCTGTGCTAAATAAACATTAATTATCATAAGATCACAAGATCATTTTTAAACAAGCCTGGACAATGATATCAGTATATAAACACAAGGAGTGACACTTTCTTTGTGATGGAATGTATGTATACATTTATTCTTTTTTTTTATTTTTTTTTTTATGCGCAAGTGCGTTTCAACTGAGTCAGAAGGTAAATAAAATATAGGTATCTGGTGATACCTATATTTTGATTATCAGGAGGAATCGTTCTTTTTTTTATGACGTGTTGCAATAATAGCTCAGGTCAGACATGGCCCATATCACATTAGAAGACATGCATACAACTTTTATACTGTGAACAGGAAGGAAGACATTATCCCTCACAGCCACTGTGTGGGACACAGGCGTGCGCACACACACGCACACGTCGACGTGTGTTCACACGTGAAACTACACACACACACACACACACACACACACACACACACACACACAGAGGAATTCAGACACACATACAGTACGCACACAGGCAGCTGCCTGAAAATAAAACGATAGCAAAACAGTGGCTCAATCATCTGTGACTCCATTTTACTCGGAGGCGCCACAAGGAAATTAATTGCACTAATTGAGTAACAGAGTTCATCAATCTGGTATTCTCATTTTCCACATTCATTAAGTACTCTCTGTGAGAGCATCCCCGAGGTGACGCTGTGCGTACCGCAGCCGAGAAGAGAAAGCAGACTGCCAGTGGGACCAAACTCAGACACATCAGAAAATAACACTCATGACTCCACAGTTTTTCACTAAATTTGAATAGTAATGCATTTTCTATCCTTATGTTCGGAGCAAATGCAGTCTATAACCATGCATACATTATTGCACTCCCCACAGGCAACATAATTACTAGAAATGGTAACCGATTGTGTCATTCATTCTTGCTCTACAACCAAGAGTTTTTTGCAACGCTTTCACACAGTCTTTCTATCTACGTGAGATGTCATCCAGGTATTGGACTATACAACAACAGCAAAGTGCATTATAAAGTGAATAACAACCCAACACACTTGTGTTTGCAGACTGTGCCTATTTGTGTGCAGACTTTTCATTATCATTGTGGGACAACGTGAATACTATGGCGCTCACGCATGAACACTGGCAAATGGGTAAACCAAAACCACCATCTAAAGCATCCATCTGCGCTACTCAAGCAAAAGGGAAGAGATGCTAAATCACAATGAAAGGAGCAGCATGGAGGAGTGAATATGTACTTCACACTGGCTATGGACATTTATTTTTTCCTTCTTTTTTTTTGGCCTTGAACATTTCAACCTAACCACCTGTGTCAGAATCCTTCTACAACTAAGTAGCCCTGACAGAAGTGAGGAGACTTTTTCTGCATTTTGTGTCACTCCTGAGAAGAGACTTTGGAATATACACCAATCCTTCCAGCCATTCTTACAAATTTAAATGTGAAAATAACATGTGTTTGTTTGGGTTACATCATTCAGGATTTCACGAGACACTTAGTGAGGTAACACAAAAAATTATATTGTTTGAGTATTCCTAAAACATGTCCTCTGCTGTCTGTATACCTTACATTATGTAAGCTGGCTCGCCTTTATTGACCTAATATTTGGTGAAAAATGTGACTGTTGCCATGTTATTGATGTGGACCTTTAAAATAAACAACTTATAAATACACATATATCAATTTCTTTTCAAATATTGCTTTTTTTTTTCCAGAGAAAAACAGCACACTGCTGTCAGAATTCCCTTTCCAAGCCACTTCCTCCAGCTCTTCTGGGGGAATCCTGAGATGTTCCCTGGCCAACTGAGGGGTGCAGTCAACAGGGAAGTGTCCATGAGGAATCTTGACAAGATGCCCAAGCCATCGCATCTGACCCCTCTCGATGCGGGGGAGCAGTGGCTCGACTATCAGCTCCTCCTGGACGACCAAGCATCTCTAAAAGAGAGGCTTACAGCGGAAGAAAGTCATTTTGGCTGCCTGTATCTGTGTTCTCATTTTTTGGTTCCAAGCCACAGCATGTGACCATAGATCAACCGGTAAATTGAGAGCTTTGCCTTTTAGCTCAGCTCCTTCTTAACCACGACACTGACGTAGAGTCTGCATTACTTCTGATGCTACGCTGATCCACCCGTCGATCTCCTATTGCATTCTTCCCTCTCTTGTGACCTTGACCCTGAGATACTTCAACTCCTCCTCTTGGGGCAGGATCTCCTCCCTGAACTGGAGGGAGCATTCCACCTTTTTTTTCTGGCAGAGGACCATGGCCTCGGATATGGGGGAGCTGATTTTCACCCCGGCTGCTTCACATTTGGCTGCGAACTGCTCCAGTGAGAGCTGGAATCCATGGGCTGATAGAGCCAGCAGGACCACATCATCTGCAAAAAGCAAAGACTCAATTCTGAAGCCACCAAGTACAATCCCCTCAATATCCTGACTTTGCCTCGTAATTCCAGGCGGAGCTTTTGAAACAGCTTAGCGACTTTAGCCCTAGAGAGTGGAGTGCCCACCCCTGAGACCCCAAGCTCTGCTTTCTCATTTGAAGGCTCATTGGTGAGATTCAGGTGGTCTCTGAAGTCACATTTTCACTCCCAGATACTGACACATTAGGCGCCACTTCCTTGTTATTTTTGACAAACCAGAAGTGTCTATTTTCATGCAGCGTTAATGGAGGAATGCAATTTCTCATTTATAGCAGAAAGATGTGGAAAACATTAACCCCGCGTTTATTTACGTTAGGTTTAGATAAAGATACAGATGTGGATGTGGGTTCTAATGCGTCAGTATGTGACGAAAAGGGAACTGGTGTAGCATTGGGAGTGAGAACGTATTCTTGAGGTGGTGACAGTGGTGACAGGGCTTTGCTTCCCCCTCCTGAACTGCTGGATGGTGCACCAGAATCTTCCCATTTCCCCCCCAAAGCCGCCTGGAAGTCATTCTCCGTGGTCTCGACCAAACTCCTCCAATGCTTCAAGCTGAATTCCATGTGTTCTGCCAGTACCTTTCAGCCACCTCTGTAGCCAAACAGGCCCAAAATGCCTAATAGGACTCCTTAGGTTTACAGCACTTCTTCCTCCCATTGGTATCAACCAATGAGTTTGGTTGATACTTCCATGACCGGCACCAACCAAAATACAGCTACTTTAGTTGCCTCAACAACTGCCCACCATGACACAATGTCCTCAAAACCCCCAGGATGTGTTCAAAGTTAGAGGAGAGAATTTAGGCTTTTTTTGTCCTGACAGGGACCTCTGCCAGATGTTCCCAACAGACCCTTGAAATACATTCGGCCACAGTTCGATGACACGACCACAAAAATCGATCATCGAACTGCAGCTGAGGTTGTCCTTGTGACAAGGGCATAAAATGTGAACTCTTATGCTTGAACATGGTGTTTGTTATGGTACGTCAAGGAGGTTCAATGCCATAGCTACAAAAATTCACACTCATCAAAGGTGTGACTCATGGCTGAGGAATCTTAGGCTTGTTCGATCCTCCCACCTCAACTTAGTCAGGCTGCTTCATAGCAAATCATCGCTCTCTCATGTCCTCAAGTGAACTGGTCATAATAACTAACAACCAATAACAGCCTTTTCAAGGGTGTTAAAATAGTAGGATTGGATGGAATTACAGTGTGATTTTATATGAAAATCAGAGGTCCATAATTGAATCTTGAAGATTAGGAATGCTAAATGGCGCTCAATCTAGCAGATACATTCACACATATTTTAGTTTTAACCGAATTACACTTTGATCATTATATGTTGGTGCATCAGCATGGCAACGCTTCATGCTGTTTTGAAATGATAGTTACATTATCTGCATTTTAAAATAGAGAGAATGCCAATTCAAATTTGACATGACCGTAAATTTAAAGTTTCACGCTCTGGAAACTTGCTCTCTATTCCACCTTTGCCCCCCCCATTCCCTTCACAGCTCATACACTCCACTGGCTCTGCACACTAGCATTAGTCAAGCGCTGAGCCAAATAAATGTGAACGTCACCCAAGCATATAGAATTACCTAATTGGAATCAGCAATTGTAGAATTTACTGTATGTCTTTGGAGGTGACAGAACATGCAAACGTTACAGAGGAGACAAAATGAGTTTCTAAAGGAGGGTGGACAAAGATGACGTGTTCGACATACAGCTCTTAGACCAGAGTACTGTGACTTGTAGGACTGTAGAGTGTGAAATGGGAAGAGAAAGCTTTCACACATTTAAATTCATACAAAACTGTTTAAACCTCTGCTTTACCTGGTGTGTGTGTTTATGTGAGATCCTCCCAGCATGCGGTCCAGTAAATCTCACTAAATATCCATTTGTAAAACTGTGCATTGCAATGATTTATTTCTTTGAAGTCTTTAATACTGTTCAATCAATCACTAGCTTCAAGAGAGCTTTAATACTGATCTGAACTCATTCAACACCAGTCCTGCATCTTCTGCTGATAATGAAGTGCTACCCATCTCCCTCTTTCCTTCCTGCTGGACAGTATGTTAACCTCAGAGGGAATCCTGCAACTCCCCACGCACTCTGTGTCATCTGTCATTCAGAAAAAGACAGCTGTAAAAGCGGGAAGCAACCACTTCCTCTGTAATCTGTCAAGCCAAAGCAGCTCAAAGATTTTTTTTTTTTCCTAAGGAGCAGTCAAAGTTCCAACTAATTGCTTTGAGCCCAAAACTCGACACAGCAGAACTATGGCATGTGAGCAAGAGGGTTAGGAACAAGCGTAGGAAACAGCAAACTTGAGTCAATAAGCCTCAAAAGAACAAGGGCGTGAAAACTGATGAAGGAAGAGACCAAGGCTGGAGGAAGGATGCAATTTGCTTTGCTGAAATAGAGTATACGCAAAAAAAATCCCCAGTGACAAGAACACATCCCTATGATCCTGTGATATCAAGTTAACAAATGATAAAAAAAAAAAAAAAAAACAAACAAAACAAAATGAATCATGTGTGACTTTTTTTTTTCTTTGCATTAATTAATGGGTTTGTGAAGACTTTTCAAGGGCTTTTAAAACTCTGCTTCACAAGATACTGGAGCACCTGCTGAGTTGAGGGACTGATTGAGAAACAATTAATCTTAATTAAGATGAAAAATAAATTAAAAAAAAGAAAACAAAATCAACTTACAGAAAAAGAAAAGAAATTATTCAAGTTTGAAATCTAGTTTTAACATCAGGCCACTGATTTTGATGCTGATCTTCCCATATTAACTTCTCTGATCTGATGTTCCTGATGTCTCACCTTTCAGGGAAATCTATATCCTTTTCCTCATTTCTTAGTCAGAGTCAATATCAAGTAGGAAATATGTACTTTTAACACAAATCCTATGAATTCAAAAGAGATAGACCACTTCTAACTAGATAAAAAATCTATTTTCAGCAACATCAATCAGTTCTCTTTCATGGTCAGCTGAATGTCTCATGGTTCCACCTTTTGCTCTCCTCAGAGCATCTTGTATAACTCACCTCATGTAATAGAAAAAAAAAAAAATAGATGGAGAACAGCCATCCAAAAGTTATAGTGGATGCACTTTTATCACTTCAAAAAAAAATAAGGTGGACATACCTCCACAGCTGTTTTCCGAAATCTATGCGTCATTGAGTATTCTTGTCACTGGCACGCTGTAGACCCTGCCCTTCAAGGTTACCAAACCCACCCCACCCCAACCCGTCCCTTTGTAAGCAGAGTGGAATAATCACCAGTTATGCTCCTTGACAAAACGCCAATGCTGGTGTGAAGCCAACATGAAGGCCGAGGCACCAGAGTGTGAAATTTTACCATCAACCAATGTTAAGCACTCACTGAGACACAGCTCACCGTGCCATTTATTCAATTCCTGTGAACTTGCTATGCCCGAGCCAAAGAACACACATTATAATTCCAACACACAAGGAGGCAAAATTGTTTCAACATGTTACCTCTTCTAAAAAAAGTTGTAAAACAAGTCGTAATTACCATCAGAGAAAATACTCTTCTGTCATCATGTTTTTATACTGATAATACTAATGATCATTGTGTGCTGGATAATCTCCATCTTTACGGCTAAATTAAAGATTAAAGCATTGAATTCAAGACGGAATTTCACCTCTTACCTTTAAAGAGGAATTTCCGGAAAACGCCAGCAGCTTTGAATCCACCTAAATCGTATCCATGACAGACACGTCTCAAAATTGGGACCTGGGACTGATTAGTGCCGAAGAGAATATTTGGCATTTGTGCTTTTCAAAATACAATAACAGTTGCTTCTTGATGATATCAGGAACCACCTCATAAAAGATATAACAGATATGTATGCACCCACACTGAAACAAGGAATGTGGCTGTTCACCCCCTAATTTTATTTTCTACACATAAGAATAAGACTAACTTTATTTATCCCAAACAAAATTGTTGTGCCAGAGTTTCAAGTAAAACACAACAATAATAAATAATAGTAGAAAATTGTATAAACAGTACAAAAAGAGATTGGGGGGGGGATAAGAAATACAAATAAAACTATAAAGTGTCTAAGTAAGAAGTCAAGGCTATAAAGAGTTTCAAGTAAAACACAACAATAATAAATAATAGTAGAAAATTGTATAAACAGTACAAAAAGAGATTAAGGGGGGTGGGGGGGATAAGAAATACAAATAAAACTATAACGTGTCTAAGTAAGAAGTCAAGGCTATAAAGTGTCTTAAGGTCTTAAGTACCAGGTGAAAGGAGTCCATTCACATGAATGGACAAATAAATTGTGAATGCAATATGATGCATAACTTAAAACAAACCTATTTAGAATCAAAAAGTTTCAAGCTGTCTTGAGATAAAATAGGGGTTCTCTTCTAAATAAAACACCTCTAGAATAATCACTATATGTTCAAACCATGTATGAATAAAAATGATTAAAAAATCTTTTTAGTTATGCTTTTGATTTGAACTGCACCATTTTTCTCCCCCCCCCCAACCGAAATCCTCTTTACTAAGGAGCAATTGATGCATTTATTCTGAAGGAGGCGTTCTTCCTGCTGCATCTCTGCATCAAAGAGCCGATTAGACTTCCTCGTAATCCACAATGAATTATAAGGTTCCGAAAAATGACAGCTCACACTAAATGTTTACCAAAGCCACATTACTGATCGGAACAATCCTTTTGAGAACGACGAGGTGGTTGAAGGGGGTTGAGGGATTGCAACACAATGGCAGAGGAATGACCTTGCAGGGGATGGTGTGTGTGTGTGTGTGTGTGTGTGTGAGGGTGGCAGCGCTTATGTGCTGTATGAATGGACTGGCTGTTGGGGGTGGCAATGGAGGGGGATCATCACTCTGTCGCTTGCCTGCGGAGACTGAAAGATGGATTGTTGAGGGATGGATGTTAGATAAGGAGGCCCCATCATGTCCTTTATCTCCTCTCTGTTATGTCTCCTGAGAGTTGGGATGTGAATTTACTGCACAAACATGTGGTCATTCAAATGTTATTGGCCAGAAGCTAAGCTTTTTAACTATATATGCAGAGGAAGTGCAACTTGGCCCATTGAATATTTTATTATTGAGCCTCTTGACTTTGCTTCAGAAAACCTCAAGTGGGTTTGACTCCAGAGAGCAGCTGATATGATATACTTGGTCTATGCTGAGGTGTGTGTGTGTTTTCAAATATTGAGTGAAACGTTTTTCACGGGTATCTACGAGTTGTATCAAGGGATTGTATCAAGAGACTGCAGTGACAAGTGTGTGCTCCTGATGTAAGTCTGTGTAGGTGTGCGTGTGTGAGTGTGTGTGTGTGTGTGTGTGTGTGTGTGAGAGTGTGTGTGTGTGTGTGTGTGTGTGTAATCAGCTGATGTGGCTGTCAGTGACATGGACGAGCACGCTTGTTCTTTTACGAATGGACTTGGGAGAGCTCCACTGGGGCATGGTGTCAAAGCAGGAGAGTGTAGGGGAGGGGAGACCATAGACCTTCAAGATTTAACTGCATACATCCTTCTATAATATATATGTACATTTCACATGTGAGAGGTGCAACAATGTAGTCTTACTTCACAATTAAAAAAAAAAAAAATCTATATTTTACAGGTTATCTTTCATGAGGGAATTGTTTAAAGCAACCTAAACAATGTTCAAACCCAGTCAAATGTGTCTCAGTTAGTCACCTGTCACTGACATGAAAAAAAGGATAAAGCTTTTTCGTTTTTTTGTTTTCTTTCTGCTGTACATCATTTTTCCTCCTGGCCATTCAGCAATAGTAATCCAGAAAAGGCATGATTTGTTGATACCATAGCTCAATATTGATCCGGCTCCCTGCAAAGTATGGCTTTGACAAGTGGGTCCTTTCAGCCATCCAGCAAATCAGTAACATAATGTTTAAACAATGGTCAAAATAATTATAGTAGTAGCTAATATTGTTCTGGCCATAGAAAAAAAAAATGAAGTGACAATATGACATATAAATAATTATTGTGACATTAAGCATTTGCAAAAAAAAAAAAGGAGAGGTGATCAAGAAAAGGAAAAAGGCTCCAATTTGCAGCAAATCTTGTTGTATTAATGTTAATGATGATTAATGCGGCTAATTAAGCTATATAAACTTACATTAGGCTTGAAGGTCTTCTCAATTCCATTATTTAATATTTTGTCATTGGACAGTTGTTAATTTGAAGGAACAGCAGCAAGTAATAGAATTACATTCAGTGCAGGGAGATTCCTATTCAGTTGCAAGTGCCATAAAAACATTTTTTACAGAGAAACTTTTTAAGCCTTTAAAGCTGTATTAACTACTGAAATTTTACTTTCAGCTTTTTCATGCCATTTTAATACCTGACGGATGGATGGATGGATGGATGGATGGATGGATGGATGGATGGATGGATAGATAGATAGATAGATAGATAGATAGATAGATAGATAGATAGATAGATAGATGGATAGATGGATAGATGGATAGATGGATAGATAGATAGATAGATAGATAGATAGATAGATAGATAGATAGATAGATAGATAGATAGATAGATAGATAGGTACAGCACATTTAGAGTGAATATGACATAATAAATGACAAGAAACAGAAGAACTTGAACTGCCTGAATTCTGAAATGTGTCAAAGGTACAAGAGCTCAGCATCATCAGCACAGACAGATACACATCCCCCAATGTAAGGATAATGGGAAAGCACACACTGTATAATTCTCATGATGTGGGTTATACATTAGAACAGTTTTGAATAACATGAAGGATATGATGACAAATGGGTTTGTAGTATTTCAGTATTATTGTCTTTTTCACGAGTCACTCAAAACATGAGTGTGCTTGAACCCAAGTCCACTCCAGTCTCTGCATGTAGTTCTATCTGAAGGAACGTGCTGATATAAATGGCTAATTTTAGCTCAGTCTTGCCTGTCGATCGAGATAGTGAGGCCAAAGTTCACACCCATTGGCTCTGTCCTAATGATGGACTTTTCAAAACTTTCCACAGGAACTATAGAGAAATCTTAAGCTGCCTGAGCAACAGCAACTCATCAACTATGCTCCTCTTGTCCTCATCTCCCCACCGCAGAAGCCTTACAGAACAGAATGAGCATAGCAAGAATATTTCCATCTGTGTATTCCCTCTCTCTCTCTCTTGTTCCCCATCTATTCCCCCCTCCTCCCACCCTAACACCTCGAGTCTTTACGGTCCTCGGGGAGGAGCTCTTTAATTTCAAGACTTCTCCTCTTTGACTTTGAATTAATGTACGCCACACTGAAACTGGCAAAGTATATTTCCTCTGCTCTGAATCCATCGCCTTGTATGATTTTTTTTTTTTTCCCCAGACATTCGTGTGGCAGCCCATGGCTGCTCTTTCCTCAAACTGTTTGATTTCTAGACATGACTTGAAGTTGTCGAGTCATGGAGGATGTATCTTATATCTTAACACACTGGTTTGGGAGATAATATACTGTGAAAAAATTACTTGCTCTTTCAGATTTTACAAAACCTCACAAAAGGTCAATGTAGACTCAAACAAAATCTGCAAGAACTGTTTGATGATCATTAACACCTCATATCCTTATTTCAGTTATTTTGAAAATGATTCTACAAAATGTGCAATTATTATTCTTGGTAATAGCAGTATTATCAGTATTTTAGTTTCATGCAAAATACTGTGAACCCATGATACACCATGTTTTACATATAATTGACTCATACTCTTGGGTATTTATGCCTGCGTGATGCAGAAAAAGTCTAATATAATGTGTTGGCGCTATAAATTTGAGTGACTTGGTCTGTCCTCACTATCAAGTGACACAGCTGATTTTATCTGAATTTCCCAAGTAGTCAGGTTTGCTTAGAGATATGATGCATATTTAGCAAATAATTAGATGCATAAATGCAAGCTTATATACATACATAAGGTTACTGAGTGACTTTAATTTCAGAAAAACAAACACTGGGGCTTTGGTTACTATCTGTGACATCAAAAAAATAAATAAAAAACAAACAAAAAATGTTTTGAAGAAATTGATGAGAGGTGTATGCACTGTGTTCTTTCATTCTCCACCTTCATTTTGCGTTTTCCTTAGCACAAAAAAATCATTATATATCGATGCTTTTCCCAACAGAGGTGTTTATTGTGTCTTCAAAGTGAGATTTCAAGAAATTGTCAATTCATAGCTGCATCCCAGAAAAATAATAAAAGAGGGGTGGGGGGCAAGTGGATTACGATGAAAATAAATCAAGTGGATCACAAAAATAGTCAAGTATTTTAAGATATTTTAGGGTCATGCCTAAGGTTTTCATCATGCTCTCAAATTGAATGATAATCGAACGCAAATTCTCTTTTAACATGGGTCATCTTTAACAAATGAACTGCTATTTATACAATAGGAGTAGCATAGTAGACCCAATCCAATATCTCAGCTTCCTGACAAAATATCTCAGGCACGTCAGACAGAAAATGAAAGTTCCCTCTCAGAGGACATATCTACCTTGTAGCAAAGCAAAGAAAGCAAAGCAAAGTAAGAGGATCTACTTTTAACCTCCCTTATCAACTTCACTGGCGGTACCTATAGCATATAAAAATGAAAATTCACCATATTAAGAATGAAGAACTTGGGTTTTCTTTTTTGACCCCCATCCTTCCCATTTCTTTATCCCCCAGCTGAATCCTCTGTCTGCTTTCCTGAGCTAAAGTTAAGTTTACTGTGGAATTTAAAGTGTTTCTGGAAAAATTACAAATTTGGAAGGTGTAACTTTCGGACATTTGATACCAAAGGAGTCCAATTAACTGGAGGTCAGTGTGCATTGTTGGGTAAAAAATGTTAAGAACAAAATATGAACTTTGCGTTTAAAAAAAAAAAAAAAAATCTAAAAAAAGTTGCATGATATTATCCCTCAACCTCTGAATTTGTTTTGTTTTTTGTTTTTTAGAAGAAGATTTTTTTTTTTCCTCAGGGTATACGACAACTCAGAGTTGAATCTCCAATGAGTGAGGCATTTATTTCATTTTACGAGGGAAGTTCAATGTATGCGGTTGTACAATATCTTCTGTGAGCTGAATAATTTGGTATATATCATGCATATTGCAGATCTTCAAATAGTGAATACTCTATCATGAAAAATAAAAATAAATTAATAAAAATGAATTAAAATATACTAACATTATGTTTTATCTTTCAAATCCCCTGAACAGTCATGTCTCAATGCATTTTGCCTTAGATGATTAAAAACTAAATAAATGATTAAGATCAATAAAAGCCCTGGCAGTGAGGAAACTTCGCTATTTATACTTGTTTATTCGAACATGACAGGGATGGAAAAGTTTTTTTAATTTCATTTTTTCACAATTACTGTGATTTTCTGTTTGTTATTCTCAGTCTTGATAATGGAAAAAGAAAAAAAAAAAATCAGGAAAAAAATTACTCCGCTGTTGGATAACTGAATATTGTCTGAATTGGGCATCACTTTGTAAATAATAGCTTTGCACAAGCTATCATTTTGGACACACCTCATCATTTACTTTCTAATGTTTCAATCTGGTCAAACAGATAAAATCTTTCAATGGAATAGAACTAATAAATGCTACACAGAAAGGCTTTCAGTGAACATGTTTTTTTATTTTATTTTTTTTTTTCTTATTGAGTTTTTTCAAACTCAATATATTGTGTCAAAGTGCCATTTTAATGCTTTCCTGATTTATTGTTCACATTGACATGACTATTATGTTGTAAATTTTTTTTTTTCATTTCATTTATTTATCTATTTTTTTTTTTTCAAAATCCATCAAATCATTTTAGACTTCATGCCTACCTATAATTATGTATGCAGTTATGAAATCAGTCAAAGTATCAACAATGCAATTCTTTAAAAGACCCTTTGAGTATTTGTTGGAAAAGAAGTCTTAAGGAGAATAAGAAGTGATTTAATTTCTTACAATCTCCTTCAAACTGATAAAAGCTTTCAAAAATGTTGCTGATAAAATCCATGTTTCTTATCATTTTCATCAGTTATGATGACTCTATTAATCAGTCAAAAAGGACATTTCAGCAAGTATCTGCTTGAATTCAAAAAAGCCCATAATATCAGAATTTTTAATTTTCAATAAAAATACCTGGACTAGAATATAGCTGTAAGAAATTTCAAGTGTGTATCAGCAAATGTGAGTAACTATAAACAAACAAACAAACAAATAAATAAATACATAAATAAATAAATAAATAAATAAGGGGGGAAGAAATCAAACTTATGTGTGTCTGTGTGTACACAACCATGCACCATTGAGTCGAACTGCTCTGTAATTAACCAAAAATGAAAAGCAGCAGAGAAGATCAAATGTTTAGAAGGTATTAATTACCGGTTGATGCAAATTTGAGGAAGGGGGGTCAGCTCATTTCCTCCCTCTTATCTCCGCGACACAGAAAGGTGCCCATAATTACCATATGATGTCTCTGTTTTGGTACAGCTGCTACCAAAGCATTGACTTATGCTGCTGTTTGAGAAATGGATTAAAATGTTCTAAAGCGAACAGTGTCTTTTTTTTTTTTTTTTTAATGTTAGATTAAAAGAGGTTTGGCTGCAGACTCTTTACTATCATTTCAGCATTCGCAAGTTATAAGACTAATATGTCTATATTGGTAGATATGGTGTTCTTGTACATTGCATTGCTTTAATATTTATAAATATGTCCAAACATAAATATGGATTTGATTCAACCTGCCAACTACTGCCTCAACCTTTCTTTGTTTTCTTTGTAATTTATTTATTCATTCATTTTTGTCCACTGTGTCCATAAGTGGAATAAACTTTGTGAAGTGAAAATTATTACTTCAAATATATATCTAAAAGTATTAATTTTGTGTTTGGGTTGCATTAACTGCAGTCTCCATTTCCTCCCCTCTTTTCATTTAATTGAAAAATTGAATAGAAAAAAAATGAATTTAAAAATCACCAAAAGATCGCTGTGCTCACATATCAAAACTTATTTTCATGGAGAAGTTTCAGCAAAACTATCACTAAAAATAAACATATCTAAAGTATGCAAGAAGTTTGTGTGGAGTCATCAAATAAGTATGTATAACACACTCCCACAGCATTTTTATCCTTTTATCTCACTCAGCAAGTAATGACTGAATTTGCATCGCAATCAACCGCATGAGTCTATAAACACAGAGAATAAACCATAGTGATTCATGAATTATGGCATGAATCAGTTTTACCATATGATGTTCATACATTATTAGCATGGATCTCGGTAAATAAGCCATACATTACTCATGACTAGTGCAGAGGTAGTGCTCTCCCCAACCAGTTCATGGAGACAGAGGGCAGATATTTCCTTACCTGGTGAAAAGGGAAAGAGAAAAAAGAGAGAGAGAGAAAGAGTCAGTGTCATGATATTCATTATGAACATCTCTCGAGGGAGTACCTTGCAATGTGTTGCATCTACACCTTGTGTAGATGCAATGGGGTTGTTATCAAACCGGCAGTTATATTTGCGCACACAGCTGTTGCACAACAACACTTAAATCCTTCAATGACTGCTTCTTTCTAGAGAATGTTTTTAACATTCTGATAACTGACAAGGAAACAAGTTGATATGGGTTGCAGTTTGTGACAGCGTGCAACACATTCAGTCCTTCTTGAGCCGAAAAACAACATTTCAAACGGAGCTTTCATTTGACAGTCCCCTCCTGTCAGTTGGGTGATTTGTTTCGGTAAAAGCAATTTTCTCTCTTGAAAAAAATGGATCTGTTAGTTTACAGATAGAGTGCTGGGTACAGATAGCAGGATCCCCATCACAGCTGCAACTGAGACACTTAGAGCACAGCTGAAACACTACTTCCAGCACATAAACGCATGCATGCATGTACGCGCGCAATATTCTGTCTGACACAAACACACACGCACACACTCACACACACACACACAAGCAGGGCAAAAACACGGCTGAAAATAGGCCAGAAAAGTAAATAAGCTGCTCTGATCTAAAATTTCAAAGGGAGATATATGATATTTATTGCTATAAAGTAAATTCAGAGAAATATGTCAAAAAAGCTGCCAAATAACAGAGGCAAAAGTGAGAGTGAAAGAAGGCTAAAGTGAGTGAAAGACGGACGGAGAAGGGTAGAATGAAAGATGAAAGAATGACACCACAGGAGCAATGGAGCCTTAGGCTTCCTGCAGTGCACCCATTGATTTGTCATTAGAGCATTAAGACCTCATTATTTTTTTATTTTTTTACATTGAGGTTAAGAAAGACAGCTAACGAAGGCATGGCGGGTACTTTTGCCTGTTTTCTGTCAGAGGACACCTTTCTACTCAAATATACCTGCTGATAAAGGAAGGAAGGGGCTAGATATAGAGTCTCTGGAATTCATGGCAAAGCTTCGACCAGCAGGTCTCCACCCAATTAGTCAGTATCACAGATATAGGATTTCCTGAAGCATTGTTTTCAGGACAGACCAGTCAGTGTCTCATTAACTAAAGCTAGAGAGCATTCCCTCTGCATCTAAAAGGGAAGTGGAATGAGACTTACTAAGAACCTAGGTATAAGTCCATTTATCCCCCCAGCTTGATCCTTCTTCTGATTTAATAAAAAAGAAAAAAAAATTGGCCTGACTGTACTTTCATTGTCCAGTCTAGTGTATGATTTTTTTTTCTTTCTTTTTGTGAACAGCATACAACTGATTAGGCATATTCATGCAAAAAGCCTATACAAAACACAAAATTCAATAGCACTGTGTGATCTACCCCAAGCTAGGGTCAAATGTGTTGAATTTTAGGGGGCAATTTATGATGAAGCAGTATTTTTATCAGATATCATATAGGGGGAAGAAAAAGCCAATCTTTGTGGCATCCTTAAAAAAAATAAATAAATTGTATTTCCCTTCTGTTGGAATCAGATAAAAAAGGCACTGCTTTCATTAATCCAAAGAATAAGGTGGACTGTTGCCGGATAGGCTTTTATATCAGTTACATCAATGGACTGAATGGCCATATAAGATCAAGTAAGAGAGTGACACTGCCGCCACTCCCATGCTGCTCAATAGGAGAGAATATCATTATCAAAATGGTCCTAATCTACTTTTACTTCGATTTCGTACTCCTAACCACTTCTGTTAGAGGTGAAATCAGTGCCAGTCAATGTAAGTAGGATATAGATATATAGGAAGGCAGCAGCATGGAATACGTAAACCGAAACACTCCAAACTACTTCAGAATATGGCTTAAAACAAGCTGTAAATTCAAAAACTAAAGTTATAGAGATCTTTGAAGAAATGGCTTCGAGGCTTCTATTGTGGTTTAATTTGGAACAGAAAAATGTAAAATTCTGCTGGAATTTGAGTGGAAAAAAATTGAGACCATAGATTTACTTTGAACCTCACGTTTTCTAACATCGCTTATAAAGCATCTTTATCGTGTCTGTGTGTGTGTTTGTACTCTTGAACAGCCAAAATACTACTATATGTAACATCGTCTTCATTAAATAATTTTCTGTTAGTTGCCACTGTGACACCTTAATAACGATCCAAAGTCTTGCTTATAACTAAAAAAAAAAAAAAAATCTGAACAGAGAATCTCGATTACATAAAAAAAATAAGTAAATAAATAAAAATGAAAAAATTAATAAAAAAAGATAATTTGTCCCCTGAAGCCAGTAACTGTTTTTCTCAACATTATCTCATTGGAAACTTCAAATAACAACTGCATCCAACTATTGATGTGGAACAAAGACAAACAGGCAGAAAGCATCCTGGGAGCTTCTCTATACACTTTCTTCCTCTTTTTTCCTTTTTGCCATCATTCAAACAAGTATGTGTGTGTGTGTGTGTGTGCGTGTGTGTGTGTATGTAGGTAGAAAGCTATGTCAATCTTTATCAACTGGGATCTGAGACACCGAATTAGTGGGAAATAGCAGAAGAGATTTTTAACAATAGTCTACTGATAGAGTATTGTTGTGTTTGTTGGATTTTATTTTCCTAATAGTACATTATGAATTTATTTGAAAGAGTGTCCCACAATCACATTATCAGTTAAAACATCAAGACAAAAAAAAAAGATAAAACATTGAATCTGACTCACCTATTCTGTACATTTAGAAGGGCGAAGACAATGCTTTATCGAAGTGTCACGCTGCTAAAGTTATCCTCAGTCAGGGGAATAGCTTGCAAGGCGCAGTCATAAAAGAGAAACAATTTTGTCAACAAAACAAACAGTGTTTGTTTTCTTCAAATTGTGAAGCAGGCCTCGTGCTACAAGGATTGAAATGTGTATTCTACACTGGGGATCCATGGAAAACAACATGCAAGCTATACCACTGGTTCATGATACCCCCACAAACTCACAATGTGATGCTTGGAAAAGGGAAAAGGCTTTTGAGTGGCAAAATAGTCATGTTGATATAATCAGACATGTTTTATGAATGACTTCCATCAGTCAAACAATTGGGAACATTTTCTGAAATTAAACTATCAGCAAATGGAATTGCTCAGCGAATGTATCATGTGGAGCAGTACATCTTGTGTGTGTGTGTGTGTGTGTGTGTTTGTGCAGTTAATAGTTGTCTGTATCAAAGAAAGGCAACATCCATTGCCACCACCAGAGAAAAATACCCCCCAACAATAATTACTGCGGCTCTCCCTGCTGCATAAATGGCATTATCACAATTTGTTGAATTATGATAGTGATCAGCTTAAAAGTAAGTGTTAACAAGTGTGTTTGCAAGTGTGTGAGCATATGTGTGCATAATGATGTTATATCTATTGCTGCAGGATTCTGGAAAGAGCAGTTTCCACTTTCCATCCTCTTCATCATGGCCTCTTTATCCTCATAAAAATAATTACCATAAAGGTCGGGTTTGTGTAAACAATGAAAATTGAGTTCAGTTGAGGTTGTGCATGCATGAGGACCACCACTGATGTTTGTTAGTGCACAGGCCAGCTTGTGAAATTTAATAGAAGCCACATGCCCTTGAGAAAATCAACATGCTTTAAAATAAAAGTTTTGAAAGTGCAAGAACCATGTGAATTCACTGATTCACTCATTGTATGCAAACCAGTGCACGAAAGTGAGTGGCATGACAAAACAACATCAAAAGGATACGGATATACCTTTTATTTTTAATATATGTATCTAAATATCCAATCCAAATATTAGGTCAGAATTGAAAAATGAACAAATATCTTGCCACAGTGCTTGTGGTTAATAGACTCAGGGTTAATAGATACAGTATTGAAACATCATATAAATTTCCCCAGGCAAGACACTGTTATTAAATATACTCGTCTAAAATTAATGCAAATCAATATAATCCTTCCATCCATTAATTATCAACCCCTTATCCCGCAGTCAGGGTCATGGGGATGCTGGAGCGTATCCCTGCTGTCACTGGGCAAGAGGCGGGGAACACCACGGACCAGTTGGATCGCAGGGCAATAAATAGAGACAAATAACCATTCAATCTCTCATTCACACGTCTTTTATTCCAGATTTGTTGCAATTATTCCAATAATTCTAACAAACCAATATAATTTCCCCCTAAAAAAAAAATTACTTTCACCTAACCTTTTTATCAGCCTGTTCACAGTGCAGTGTCACCTCATTTATTCTGTTTGATGGCCATCAGAGAGACTCTTATTTACTGTGCGCTGAAGCAAGGCAGCACAGAGGTTTAGCCCTGTTCATTTAACAGCATGGAAGTAAGATCCCCTGCCAGGAAGCATTCTCTCCACATAGGGAGAGAATGGTGGAGAGTATTGTTGCCCTGAAACCATTAGGACACAAATAAAGGTTTCCCTCCTGTTTTCGAGATATGAACGTGGCCAGTCAGGATATACAGTTGCAGTCATGTTGAGGTGTTAACATATGGAGGTGATGTGTGAGTAGTTGTTACATTTCTTGTAAAAATGTCTATGTTTGATAAAGCGATTCATCTTTCCAATAGCAAAAACCACAGAAGATAACTGATCGCCCATGGTCAGCCTCATAAATAAAAGGGGCTGTGTTGAAGGTGCCCTTGAGAGATTTGTGTGTGTTTCTGTGTTCGCTGTGTGTGTTTGTGTATTACCCAGCAGGCAAAGAAGGCAAAGAAGAGGAAGGTTTGATGTCTCCCACACATAAACCATGATTAACTCAGTTGGGTTTCAAAGATCTGAGCGGCGCCAAGAAATAGTGCTTCACTGCACACACACACGCCACGCAAATACGTGTGTACGGGCACGCACACACACACACATACAAGAGTGCACATACATCCATAGGCAAGGGTTGATAGCAATGAAGGGAAAAGGACCACTTAAATTACTGATCCAATACGCCGCATTATAAATCATTAGGCTCCATTCATTCTGTCTCTCTAGACAAAAACTATTGCTTAAAAAACACTGTAATAACACAAACTCTTGATGAAAGTGGAGCTGCTATAAAAGACAGAAAATTATACAAATGATTTATGCAGGGACTTGTGAGAGCCACACTTTTCAACAAAAGCCAATTGACCCACCTCCCACCCGCTGAAACACCTCCATCCCTGCGCCCACACTTGTGTGATTGAACCGTGGCATAATCTGTCATTCATTGTAGCACACTGCCAAGATTTCATTACAATAGGAACTAATGTGAGAAAAAGCAATTATTCCACTCCCATAATGCACTACTTCAGCACAACGGTGACCTTTTCCTTCTGTGATTGTTCATTTTCAAAAAGTGTTCTCATGGCAAATATACATGAATATCAACACCAAGGATAGAATATTTAATCACGCCTCTTTCTTTTCCTGTGTGTAAGGAAAGCAACAGAACTCAACGAAATTTTTCGTCATCAAAACCAAAGACTTTTAAGGAAAATAGGGATGACCTGGAATCACGGTCTACTTTATGAACTTTGTGCACTGTATTCAAAGACTTTACATGTCCAAAGTTTACAAAAAAAGATAAAAAAGAAACTAAAAGAAAATAAATTAATATATTTACATACATTTAACTACCATATTTTGGTCAAATTATGTTGGTTATTCTGACTGCTAAAAATCCCTTAATTTAGGGAACAAATCATATGGATTTACTGGTTTATTCTTAACCATGATCTTATATATCAATAATCATCTGAGGTTAAAGTGCAATCTGATTACTTTACCTGTCCTAATAATATTATCCTAACATTATTGTTATTAAAAATCAACATTTTTTAATATACATTGAATCTCTCTCTACGTAATAAATAATACACATAAAATATATCTAATACAATGTAATATGTAATATATATGTACATATATATCTAACAATATCTGCTAAAATAAACATCACATACATCACATACAGAAGAAGAATAGAGGAATAAGAAGAATTAAGTTAATTGGCTAATTAGTATACATTGCATATGAAATTATTGCATATACACTGCAATAGTATACATTGGTTGGGAATTAGTATACATAACCATAAAATCTTCATCCATTTTTAGCAGATGTTGGCATGCAGTGCTAGTTGCCTGCTGTTTTATCATCATTATTATTATCATTGAGAAGTAATAGTTGTAGGACTAGCAGCAGCAGTATTTGTCTGCGGCTATCTATGTGCATCTGTGTGTGTGTGTGTGTGAAAGTGAGAGAGAGAATGTGAGATCCAGTGTAAAATGCTATGCAAAACCAAGGTGTTGACAGTACTAAATAAGTGTTGACCATTAACCCTTAACCATTTAGTAGTAGTAGCAGCAGTAGAAGTAGTAGTAGTAGTAATAGTAATAGTACTATGCTGCTTTTTTCCTGCAGAGTTAAAAACAAATACTGAGGGAATAAAAGCAAATTATACGTCACTCTATTTCGTTAAATATCAAAAAATGTACAGATTTGTTTATCACAGTTTTAAAGCCTTTTCAGCAGCTAATATTTTAGACAAGAATTGTTCACGCAGATTTTTTTGCGATATCTAATTTTTTTTTCAAGTCACTTCAAAATTATAACTTAAGGAAGAGGAGCCTTTCCTCACCACCAAAGTTTAACGAAGATCCCAAGAAAAAAAGAGAAAGAGTCAGTTTGACTGACTATCAAACTTGTTAGATGATGTATCTTTAATAAGAATTATTTATCTAATCGTCAACATTAAATTAATGAATAAAATGTGGACCTATGCCTTAACATTTAAGATTCAAGAAGGATATTTCAAAAAGTTTAGAGGTGACAGTAATAATAGTATCACTCTGGCCAAATGGGATCGGCATGTGACATTTCATCTTCCATCATTGCAAAACTGCAACTCTCACAATTCTCTTTAATGTTAAAGGTATTGCATCTCTAGGGAAATTTACCTCAGATGATGGAGAAAATAGAAGGTGCAGAATTGAAGAAATACAACTATGCTGACGTGAAACGACACACCCTCAACCTCCGAAAAAAAGTCGAAAAAGAACATCAATCATGTTATAATTAACGTGACAGTGTGACATTGCAAGGTACGCGTTCCACAAGGACGATCCAACTTTTAAGCTTGCGTTGTAGCAAAAGTTCATTTTTTTTGGCCACTTGCTGCTTGCAGATATGTGGCCAAAAAATTATCTTTTCGCTGCATCTGAACTCGTCTCCCCTCTGTGTTTGTGCTACCGCTCACTGCGCAACCTCCTTTTTTAAATTCTCCTCTTCTCTGTTTGATTTCTCTGAGCTTGTCATCCCGGCCCCAGCTTGTCCAAGAGACTCTGAGCCATTAAATATTCATCCACTCTCATCAATTGCTCCCACAGTCCTTTTCGAAGAGGGAGAGGGGGGGAAAAATGACACTGAATTATTCAGGGCCCAATCAAGGCTATTTCTGGTGACTGGCGTGACTTAGACGAGGTGGGCTCCCGTGTTTGTAAGTTTTGGTGCGGTGGCTCCATTAACCGCTTGTCCATCTTCAACTGTCGTAATTGCAGGCATTACACTCTTATGCAGGGGTCATCGCAAGCCTTCTGTTGCATTGACTGCAATTACCCATCATGCTGAGTGGTTCAGAGAATTCTACAGATCAGCTAAATTGCAAAATGATTTATTTTTCCAATGTACAGTGCACAGAAAATGAGAGCCCCATAGATAATCATATAGCTTAAATATGTCCTGTATGACCTACAAAGCCTTAACATCAGGGGCATAATCTACCAGCTATTAGAGGGGCAAAGGCTAAAACACTGAAAATGGTTTCAACGGATAAGACGGTCGCCCACAAGATTGGGAAACACTGACGGGGTGTAAGGGGTTTATTCATTTAGATTGTTTTTCTTTCTTTCTTCCCCTTAAAATCAGTTAGGAATTGAATCAACAGGATATGAATTTTGAGTTTCAAGTGCAGTCTATCAAGCCCTGCCTTAGATGGTGCTTTTTAGAAATGTTGGCAGTTTATCCCAGTTTTGAAACCCCACAAGATAAAAATCAACAACTATCTGGAGGAACACAGCATTTAAACTGAGATTCCCAGCTGTTATTATTTTGAAGGCTGCAGAGCAGCATTTCTCACATGAAAGAGTAACTCCTATGAGCTAAAAGCAGGGGGCAGAAAACATCTCAATCACACTCCGCTGAAGTGAGGAGGATTTTCTCTGCACAGGGTCATGGAGATCTCACTCTGTTGTCCAAAGATAGTAACATCTGAGACTAATTCGACCAATAAAAATGTCACTTACAGATAAGTACCATGAGCTCTGTGCTCATTAGTCTGGAAGGATAAAAATGGGCAGTCAAGTGTGAAGTTTCAACATTGGCACAAGAGAAAGGGAGGCACAAACCCACAGACCTCAGGCTGTCTTGGCAAATTAGGGGTTCAGATGTAAAAAAAAAAAATCATATATGTATATATATATATTTTACAAATCACAATCCTCTCACTGAACAGAATTTTACAAAGGATACTGGCTTCGTGTCAGAGGGGCCGGGACACAATATTTCACTTTTTAACCATGATTCATGCCATGCCCATTTACATGCTCATAGTTTATACTGTAAATTAAAGAGATATTGCATATTGTCACCTTAGCATCTCAGTTTATGGAGCAATTGCAATGGGATGAAATACATCAATCCGAGTGATAATATTGACAATATTTGGTTTAAGACTGCCTGTAACCTGTAAGAATGATGGAATGCACAAATTTGCCATCTGATAATTATTCTCTTGAGGTTTTATTTGGTTTGCTATTGGTCAAGAGCAGAGGGTCAGCAACCTTTACCACACAAAGAACCATTTGGTCCACTTTCCCCACAGAAAAGAAAACACCAGGAGTCACACAACCCATTAAAAATTTAAAATGAATTAAAGTAGCTTTTACCTTTTTTTTTTTTTGCTTCTTAATGTGATGCATTTTTTTTTTAAATTAATGAACAGCTGCAGACAAAATGAAATTACATTTCATGCAACAAAACATTTTGAACTCCGAAAAAAAAAGATGTTGAATTGAAGGTTACTTTTAAACTAAATATTGAATGTCTATTTGAGTCCTTCTTGTATTTATCAAAAAAAATATATATCCACCGGCAGCAAACCAAAAATGCTGTCATCTCTCTGTATCCTTTTATTGGCACGTACACTAGCTTCTTTAGAGCAACAAAAATATTTTAACATGTTTTATTCAGATACAAGATCGCCATCATCTTCAAATTTAAAAATGACATCTGAAAAATGAACACACTAAAATAGAATTCATTTTAATTAAATACTCGTTAATTATTTTCAAACACCACAGGGAGCCGCATCAGAGGGATCGAAGAGCAGCATGAGGCTCCGGAGCCACGATTTGCCGACCCCTTGTCTTGAGTCATAGTGTGTAATAGATATAATTTACAGCAGACCTGCAGGCCAACGTTCCCGAAGATCATTCCTTTACATCAGCTCAAACTAACTGCCCAGGATTCTTCACAACATAACTTTCACTCCTTAGCAAAGGCCACAGCTACAACACAAATCAGGCTTCATGTAGAGAGACACCTAAATGGGAGGCCAAAACACTTTTGCATCCTTGGGACAATGATGTACAACAGTACCTCATTTATTGCTAGGGATATGTTCCAGAACCAGCCACGATAAAAAATAAATAAAAAATTTAAAAAATCGGTGAAGAAGTGACCATATTTTTATTTTAGTATTCATATGTATTTTAAAACTTTATGACCCTTCACACACTCTTATTAACCTTCCCCATATTCTTATAAACACTTCTTAAACACAGAATAACACTCCGAGTAATGATTGCACATCATTGTGAAATGGACAAAGCAAGATGATGAATGCATGCTATGCGCAGGAGATGCAGAAAATGATGCTGTGGTCGCTGAGCAGATCAGAGTCCAGGATACAGAATAACATGATCTGGTTGGTCACCATCCACGAAGATGCTTATTTTACCCTAAAAATAATTGAAATTATAAATATATATAAAAATACATTTATACTGCAAAAGCATGTGGTAAAGCAAAATATTTGCAATATAAAAATTAGATAAAAAAAAAGGTAAAAAAAACAAAATACAATGAAACCACGAAAGGTAAGCCCCCATATAGGGAAGGATTACTGTATATTGTATATCAGGATTCAAAAGCATATTATTGGGTAAATTATGACGGCCATGTCAGCTTCATATGATTCTGAAGAGGGATTATACTACTTCAATATGGGTCGTGATAGACCTCTCCCTGACCATGTTGTGATAAATGTGAACGAGGTCCACAGATCATCCCTACCCCTTCTCACACCCTACAAGTCTTCATCAGCAACTAGTCCAAAATTATAATGTATGTACATTGATGTAGATTTAGTTCAGTACATAACCGGTATTTCAATCCCTCGCGCCCATAAGTCAGACAAAATGTATTGGCACATACAGACCAAAAAACATTATCCATTCAGTACAGAAAATCATTAAAATATTCTCCACCACATACACATTTTGACCAGCTTGATAGCTTGAGAGATTATATTACAGTGAATACGATAAGAATGGAATAGTAAATTTTAATTTTGTCACACTATTCAAATCTGAGAACAAGTGACTGTATGTCCCAAGTGGTGTCATTTCAGCGAGTTTTAATTAAAACTAAACTGCAATGAAGCACCTTGACCTCCACAAATAACAGCTATCACTACAGCTCTATTTATTATGCTTCTAAAACACATTAATAGCATCATCAGAATATTGCACCTTTCATATTTAATATTGCAATTTCAATTTCAATTTAACTGTTATATGTACTCATAATATAATGGTTTCAGGTTGTTATGCGTTATATATTTAATCATTCATGAACTTTCTCCTCCATAAATTGATCCAGAGGGACGTGTCAACGGTTATGGTATATAATGTTTAACCAAAGTATTCATTAATACTTCTTTCTTCTGCTGCAGATCATTTTCAGTCCCTGAGCTGATTATTTCACAGAATCTAATATACTAACATGCAATGTTTCTGGTTCTCTGCCAGCCAGCCACCAAAAGGTCATTCACACTCAAATACTCTGCAGCATCTTCTTCCGTAGAGGTCAGAGAGAAACTGCATAAAGATGATGATACGATCTGTACAAGATGGAGAGGTCATTTTTGTCCCTGATGAAACTCTAAATAAGCCCCCCCCCGATCTCTTTGGAGTCTTTCCCCACCCATGCCCTGAGTAATGAAAACAATTAACATCTCTAATTACCACCCTAAATCAGCACTCAACATGCTGCCCATTGATTTGATAGACTACCTGAGTTACAAGCTGCTCCCGATCGAACAGCGTACCACGTAAAATACTTTACTGCAGGGCGATTGAGCCTGCCAAGCTCTCACGGAGTAGAATAAATCTCAGGAATGTGGGCACAGAAAGCCCTGTCATCAACTCAAAAAGGTCCGAAGGGACGTGTGCATCTAGCGAACGCCTTCAGCCTCAGCAGCGCCCTGGCATGAGAGCTAATTGCCACAGGATAATGGGCAAATAAGTCAATATGAATCCAGCTCATCAATAACATTTGTCATAGCTGCAAATTATATTTGTAAATACCGCATTTCCTGATGAATACAGGTATTGATCAATTTTTTTTTTTTTCTACTGACTCAGGTTAATATGAAAGGTTTGATATTCAACACAGCTTGCTGAAGGTTCTCGGCTAGTTTTCATGAATCGACAACCAGAAAAGTTAAGACAACAACTACCCTATAGTTCAATTTCAGACTTTTTTTATAATTTTTTTTTTGTAAATCTCACATGACCGTGTATCAGGAAAAATGTTTGTGCAGACAGTTATCATTTTATCAATTTATTTATCATTTTTTTGTGTTTATTTTGCCCTGGGAAATCTGTTTTGCATTACTATGGTTCCTAGAAACACGTGACATGCTCTTTACTCAGTCAGAATAATACATGAAACAAATACATAAGAACATAAGAGTATCTCTAATTTTTTTTTTTTTTGGTATTATCTGATTTATTTTTAGAATCCCTTTAATTTACATTAATTACTTGAAGGTTCTTCGAGTGTCCTCAGGTTTCAGACTCAGGAGGCAAATAATTATTTTGTCTGGTAACAAGCCAGAAAAATTAGCACAAGCATCAGTGCACAACAAGCATGGCAGCTCTCTTTCATCAAGAAACCGTTTTGTTTTTATTTCATTGAATGCTAATTCTTTAAGTAATATATAGTTCATGTTAAAAAAAAAAAGTGGAGTGCTTTTTTTCCTCAATGTGGTTGTGTTACTGTGAGGTAATATAAATGAAAAAGATAAAAAGCACAAGTGCATAGACAAAGACAGGCAAAAGAGATGTGATCGAGCATCTTTTTTTTTCTCTTTAATCTGGTGTTGTGGGAGAGATGTAGCTGTAACAAGAAAAATGTTAACTGTCCTGTTTTTTGGAATAACAATACCCGCCACTGACAGGCAGATAGCTGGTGACAAAGCCTCCACAGACTGAAGCACGCAAGAGAGGGATGAAAAATGAGCCAGTGCCCAAACTCCCACTGTGACCCACCTGGGATCTCACGGTGCACAAACACAAATAAAGACAACAAAAAGCACTCCAAGGAGTTTTCTGAGACAAATAAATAAAGCTTGAACACGTAAATAGAAGAATGAATATAAAAAATAAATAAAAAAAAAAAAAACACCCCAAACTGTGTCTCACCCCTTGATCAGATGCAAAATGCATAAAAAGGATTAAGCCATTTGCTGCTGTGCTGACACGCATGATGGGATATCACCTCTACATCACTGCTGATCTCCTAATAACAGGTGAGTGCTTTGCAGGGGAGATGTGTTGGGGGGGGGGGGGGGGGGGGGGGTTACTGGATGGCAGCAACATGCCACTGTTACTGTTCACGAATTCACAATTTTACAAGGTGTTAGACAACAACAACTTGGAGATTGCATCTGGACAAACCGAAGACAACATTGCCGCAGCGTGAGCGATGTGTGTTCATTTCCCTCTATGGATAAAAAAAAGCTGGCTATTCTATGCGCAGCCTCAAATCCGAGGAGTCACTATATCACTGGATTATTGTATCCTAACTGTAAGGTATGGGGAAAATGGTTGTGCTTGGAAAAACTATAAAAGGAGAATTGTAAGATATTCTTTCAAGCAAAATTCAAATTAAAATATGAATATACGACTTCTAATGTCTCACTAAAATCTGATTACTTTTTAAAGGCCTTTGACATTACGTGAAGGTGTCAGAAAAGGGGTTTTGTAGAGAGTACTATAAGATTTTCATGATAACAACCAAACAACCACACCAAGTCAACGGGATAGAATATTAATGTAGAGAACGGCAAAACAATAAATATTTTAAGATATGTGTTATGTCAATGTGTCCTCGGGCCTCAAACCGAAGTACCGGGCTTCAGCGGTTCAAACTAGACGCATGTTTTTGGAATGACATTACATCATCGAGTAAATGACACTGAGACTTAGAACATGATGATTAACAATTATATATATCATATATACATGTATCATGTATAGCCAACCTTGCTTCTGTCTAGTACAACCACTGAAGGGAGAGATAGTTCTACCACTAACACATGCACACACACACAAATAGGGTCAAAATTATAATATGATACTAGACCAAAGGAACTTGAGATAAAATATCAAACACAATGAGCTTACATTTAGAGGAAATTAAAGCAAACTAACCTTTGCCTTTTTGGATTTAAACGTATGATCCTACAACTGCTGATGAAGGGTCGTATTCTGAAAATGGTATATTAAAGACATCTTGGATCTAGAGGTTCCATCCAGTCATTACTCAGATGTAATAACTAGCTAATATAAATGCAAGTGAACACTGATATATGCTTCAGACAAACGGAAGTAAAATGTGAAATGTTAGGCGGACTGTATGTTTGGGTGGCAAAAGTAATTATCATGGTCTGTGTGAATATGTGGGTTTGCGGATGCAAATAGGCGATAGGTCTGTTGTAACTGTGTGGAAGACTAGCAAGACTTGTGTGTGTGTGGGTGTGTGTGTGCGTGTGCGTGTGTGTTTTCTTGAAAATACGTAAAAACAAACAAACAAATAAATAAATGATAGGGTTCTGCCTCACAGCAAGTAGGTCCCTGCTTCAATTCTGACTTGGGTTCTTTCTATGCGGAGTCTGCATGCCTATTCCTTGTCTGCGTGGGAGTTTGTCCCAAAATCATACCGCAGCTTAATTTGAGATCCTAAACTCCTCAGACGGGCGACTTTGGGACTAAATGGTTGTTTGTCTTGATATGAGGCTTATGATTAACTGGCGACTAGTCCAGGGTGAACCCAGCTTCTCAACCAGTGACAGCTGAGGCAGGCTCCCCATCCCCTGCATCTCTGACAACAGATAAAGATAATAAATGAATGAAGTTCAATGATTAATAATATTTCAAACGGAAATAATAATTGTAAATTTAACAAAAAAGAGCTCAATACATCTGTGAATATCCTACAGTTTTCCATGCGGTCTCTTTTTATTTAATAACATTGAGTTGCCTCATAAATAATTACTGGAAATGAAATAACTATTACTGGCTTTCTGTCCCCACTTCAAAAAGAATGTGACAGTCAAGAACTGCAAAAGCGATGTGTCCAGCTGTCAACTCTTTCATCACCCCCTGCCTCCAGTACAACAGCTGGACAGGAAATCATCCAGCAAATCAAACCAGCCACTGTGTTTGCTTTGGAAGGGACGCAGGTGGCGGTAACACAATCCGCTCTCTGCCAGACTTGATATCTATATAGACTGAAACAACAGACGATAAGAGGCAATGAAACCACATTTTGTTTGTCCTCATCATATCGCATCATCTCAATGCTACTGACGAGAGAGGCACTTGCACATGTGGGGTTGTAATGCCAGAGGTAGCTGGCATATCATTAGTTGGACCAGGTAAGTCCTCAAGGAAAGCTGTTGAATTCTGTATATGTGTGTGTGTATATATATCATCTATATGGAACTTCAGACTATAGATGAACAACGTCATTTGAGTACTTGCCATTTTTTTTTTTTTTTAAATAAATCCTCAAATGGCAGCTGGCAGAAATAAAAGGAGCCACAACTTCTTCAAACCAAACGAAGCTAAAAACAGAACAACCAACTGGCCCCTAGGATGAAAGGGATTTATGTGAGAGGCTAAGATCACATTACATGTACATTTCCAAGCTTTAGCGTCACCATTTTCTTTGCAATCCATGAACGATGACCCAAACTACCTTTCTACCATTTAAAAACTTTATAAAAATATGTTTGTTCCTATATAATAAAAATCCAAATTTATCCAAGTTTTGTTTCTGGAAAAACGTAAACCACATTCACAATTGTACCAAGAGACATTGACTAAAACAAGAATACAAGTGTGTATTACAATGGATCTAGCTACTTTTTTAAATATTATGCACATTTTCAAGACTTAAAGTTTTTTTTTTTTTCTAAAGTTTTTCTTTTTGTTCTTTTTGTTTTTTTCCATAAATGGACAGTTGAATTTAAAATGAAGTTGAGTTGATTAAAAAGCAATGAAACATTCTTTCATTGGTCTTCATCCAAATGATAAGTGTTTTGTATCTTTATTCTGCTTAAATAAATAACAATTAATATAGATGGCGCTCCGGAAATTTTTGAATGCGGACTTGAGTAGGACTTTCTGAAGACAGATTCTTCGAGATCATTTGCCCAAAATCGCCTGACGGGATTCACAATTCTAACAGCTGAGATACAGAGGCCATATTTTTTGTGGGATTTGTTTGTCAGTGTGGGACCGAGTGTGTGAAAAGGTAACAGATAACTGGATTTGGTTCAAAGGATGGATTTTCAACACAAAGAACAGGTCAGAATAGACCTCTCTCTCTCTATCTCTGAGAAAGAGAGGGAGAACGAAAATAATGAAAATAATGTTTGACACTAAGAGGCTGCTATCTCACACCCCTTTATGCACCTTATCCATTTCAAGAAGGACGACGACCTAACACTCAGCTCCACACCTCATCCAAAATTAGAGCATGGAGTGGATTTCAGAATGCCTTGTCATGTCGAGTGCTTAGTGGAAAGTTAAATATGGACTGGCACACAACAACCACATACACAAATCTTCTTTACCCATGTTTACTGTACAATCCTTGCAGTTGCCGAGCAACCGAAGAAATTGGATGTTATCCTGTAACACACATTCATAACAGCCAGAGCAACAGATTAATATAAGGCCTCATGGTTTGTCAAACATATAAAGCATCAGTTGTAGTGACATTGGTTTAGTTAGAGGTTGCATATCTTTCAATTGTTTTTGTAGTTCCAAGGTTTTGACACATTTGAACTGTTTTGATGAAATGTACTGCCCCCGTTGCCTTTTATTCATATTTTTTTCATTGGTGTCAAGTAAGTGTTGATCTCGGGATCAAAAGCAGGGTGGGTGTGGGGAACATACAAGCATTTGAAACATACAGAGTTGATGGACTTTTCAGTTCTTAAATATATCCACTGGCATTTATTTTCCAGAGCAATTGGGTTTTGTTTCAACACATTTGGGTTAAAATACAGCCGAGTTAACTCAAATCAAAACCTTTAAACTCACAAAACTTTTCAAAAGGATGAATTTGGGAACTTGATGCATGTTCATCTTGGTGCTCCATGAATTGGCTCCTGAGAAGAAGGGTAAAGTGTGCAATCGTACGTCTTGTAGAGGTGGACCCAGCTGCTGCAATATGAACCTTGGATAATGAGAGCAGCTGCGACCAGAATGAGCAGAGTCTCTGACCAGGCCTTTACTTAATGGACAAAAGTCCACGCCAACAGGTTCGATAACAAATAACTACCGTAACGACATCAATATCTGCTTAGTATTGATCGGCCAACACCTCTGGCTAAAGTAAACAAGCAAGTTGGACTTCTAATTTGTAATATGATAGTATAAATTCCTTTCAGTTCGGTTTGAAATGTCAGTAAAATGAGGCTTTACTCCTTTTTTACCTGCTAACTAAAGGACATTTTTCAGACCAGAGATGTTATAAAATGGATAATAACGTAACAAAAAAAAACAAAAAAAAAACTCTATCCCCCTTCTCCTCCCTGCTTCAGTTATTCAGCAGCTGACAGAGTCCAGCAGGTGGCAAATGGTATTGAAAGCTGTTTGTATGCACGTGGTTAAAAATACCTTGACCCTGACACTGGTCTGAACGCTCCTCACATAGCAGACATAGTCCACTAGTGTCCCAACTGCACATCCTCCATGCCAGTAAAAGCCCAGTTTACACATGGCATTCAAGCGTGTGCTGACTATTTGGGAGGTTGTGTCAAGTTTCATAAGTAAACCCTCCATGAAACCAGCAATCCAATTAACCTGCTGTCCACTCTTTACAATTTAAGTTGAATAAGGGATCAAACGGTGATACCGTCTGAGAAAACAGAGGGCTGAGTTACATGTGCTATTTGACATTAAGACAATTTTTACATATGAAACAGGGCATATGTGTTTTGCACCCTTACATTCCCTCTTCATAGTCTTATAAGATGTAATGTCCTTAACTAAAGACAGCTATGGTTAGTTACAATCTAAAATTGTGTTTTAATCCATGGGCAAAAACAATCCCTGACTTGTATGAGATTTGAGAAGTAACATTCAGAACTTGCATACAAATCCACAGCAATACTAAGGCTCACTTGAGTATTTATACACACACATATATATGTGTGTGTATATATATACACATATATATTGCCACTTTTTGGACTGCGAGTGGACACATAAAGTTTAATAAATGATTAATAATTTGATACACAAATATCTCTGTCACGGGCAGATTAAAAGTGCTTAAAAAATAAGAGTAACTACGAAATCCTTTCAAAAAATACTGACACAAAACACATTCAAGAAAGTACTTGTTTTAAATAAAATTGCTAAAATTCCGACACACATACACACACACACTCGCAGGCAGCTCTATATCTCTTTCTATATATAGGAGCATGGACTATATACTTATAAACACCCAGAGGTTCAACACAGAGGAGCAACACCTGCTCCTTGGTATCTTAGAGGGGCTTTAACACAAGTGTCAAGCTGTGTTAGGAAAAGACAACTCCTTCCATAATACCAAAGCCTGCTGCAAACAAATAAAATGACTATGTCAGAACACGTTCTTGCTACAGCTAAGCACTTAGCAGTGACACTGAGCAGTGCTCTACAAGCACTTAGCAAAGCAGGTCCTAGACATCAACATTCTCCAGAAACAATGGAGGTTTGTGCAGAGCAGTGTCTTGTGTCTATTTTAATGTGCACTGATAGACAAGCTGACAGCATTGTGTAGACTACTAGCCTTTTTACACCCCTCTCCACTGTTTTTTCTCCAAAGCTTATCTTTCCTAGTCCAGAATAGGTGACAGGATCATGACTCTGGCGCATGTGGAGTTGTGTCAGAGGACAAAGAGGCAATTGGTCCAGCCATCCACTCCAATATGGAAGAGGACCAAGATCAAGGAGCTGTCATCCTTCACTGCATAAATGACATTGCAAATACTGCCTTGCAGTCTCTTTTCTTCCAGGAATTTTCAGCAGTAGCAGTTTTTTTTTTTTTTTTTTTTTCTCCATACCCTTGTCAAGAGAAGAAAGGCTTACATGGGAAGAAAGGAAAAATAAAGAATATCTTAAAAGTATTGTTTCTATCAAAGAAAATAGATTTATATTATGTGAAGACTAGAACATTGATATCGAAAATTCAATACAACCAGAGAAATTAATAACATGTCGGTGACTGGAGCATCAAAAGGCTTCATTCCTTCACAAACTTTGCGCATACATAAATACGCATGCCATGCAACTATATAATTCACGGTTGTTACACGGATTGCATTATTATAATACCTAGGGTAGGAAAAAAATAAATAAGCAAATGGGATGTGATAAAGTTTAGAGATAGAGAGAGACTGTGAGAGCAGGTGCAAGTTTGCCTACCTCTTTTGCTTCAGGAGAACAAGACACCTTACTGACCTCTGTCTGAGCCAGAGCTGGGAGAGGAGGTCGTGACACTGACTCCCCCAGAAGGAAAACATGATTCTTATATCAAATATATTTCTTATAAGCTGGCAAAAATTTCAAGAGGGTTTATTTTCTTGATTTTATCACCACATTATTTTTGTTAATTGCATTTCTGGGACTCCGATGACTCAGATGGCAATACTATTGACGCAAGAAAGACATTAACTGTACAATCATTCAGTGTCTAACTGTGGGGAAAACAGCACAACTTGCTGTCATTTCCTAACAAAAAAAATCCTTAAATCCCCGTCCGATGTGTCGCTGGTTGCATTTCAGCCATCGACGGAGATCGGCTCACATCAGATCAGATCAGATCTAGACCTTTCTAGATCCGGTGAGGCTATCCCAGGAACTCCCCTGAGAAATCCAGGGGGGTATCAAAGGCTCTGCAGCAGGAGGGGTGATGGGAGAGCAGAATCAAACTGGCTCCCACTGAATGGAGAGAGGAGCAGAGAAGATTAGGAAGGGGGAGAGAGAGCGGTCGGTGTGACCAGCTTCCTCTCTGTCTGGGGCCAAATTTCTCTCAGTTCTCTTTATCTCTGTCTCTTCTTGCGTGTTAATGAAGCCCTGATAAGCACAGGTGCTTTTTTTCCTTTCCTCCAGGGGTTTGCTGCTCATAGTGAGCCCTTTTTTGTTTTCACTACTGTTGTCTCAACTAGACACCTGTCTAAGCTCTAACGTAAACATCTTTCATTGTATAGTTTGACTAACTAAACGTCTTACTGTCCAGCTGTCATTGTCTGTGAGGGTTGGGTTGATGACATCGTCCTGCATTCAGCTGCTAGAGACAATTAGCCCGCCCAGCTTTCTCCACAAATCATTGAATAGATCAGAATTTTCATTTCATTTATAGATAGTTTTCTTTCTTATTGAAAAACTGAAACACATCAGTAAAGGGACACATACATTATTGTGATACATCATATGAATTGTGATGATAAAAATTGTTGGTAATTTATGGCATTGCAGAGTACTCAAACCCAAGGCTGATAGAAGCAGACCAAGAAGTGTGTGTGTGTGTGTGTGTGTGTGTGTGTGTGTGTGTGTGTGTGTGTGTGTGTGTGTGTGTGTGTGTGTGTGTGTGTGTGTGTGTATTCAGGTGCCAACAAAGAGGCCTGGCATCAAGCAGGTAGTGGCACCAAGAGGTGCTGGTGCCCTTGGGTAACATCCATCTGGACATGGTGGACAAGACAGGTGCTACCTGTCAGGAGCATACAGGAGATATAGGAGGGGAGACAAACAGATTGAAAAAGCTCTGCACTACAGCTACCGTATTGTACAGACTTTAAATGTAAAATTGAGGGGTAATAATCAGGTTGAATTCCTGTGAAAGAAAACTAAATGAGGACTTTCGAGCGTGCTTCATGTTTCTCCCCCTTTTTTTTGAAAACTCAAAACAATAAAGATCATCTTACACTTATAATTATTTCCAAATGCAGATGTGTACACATACTGTATATAAAATTCACTTCCCTATATCACTGTCAACCAGACAGATTTACGCCGTTATGCAAAGAACCCAAGCAAACAGACAGATGGTAAGAGTTATCCATTGGTTCTGAAAAAGCAGAGCTCAACAAAACTGGACACTTAATCACCAATCAGCAGAAAAGAGCCTCTTACTGTAGTATGTGCACACCTGCACAAGTTTGGCAACCTTTTCCCCATCTGTCTGTAAATTTGCACAGCACCCCTCCATTAGTTTTGCGGCGATATGCCTTGAAATGATGCTAATACTAGATGTTGCTGCAAGCGGATTTAATGCTGCACCACTCTTAAGCTGGAGGGCCATTTTGACAGGGTTATTTTCTCACTCCATTACATTGCAAATAGAAAACAACAGAGTGCAGTGAGTCTGCTTTACACAATGCAGCACTGCTACAAGCGAGTTGGCAGCAGTCATGCATTGTTGTGACTGCTTGTCTTTCCAGGCTATTTCCAGAAGTACTCTAAACAGCGCCCCAGTCAATGTGAATGGTGCCATGAATACATTTCGAGGGCCACCCCGCCAGATGCTCCGCAAAAGGCGTCGGTGCCCTGACTCCAACTGCACCACTCGCACTCAGTCTATCTTGCAGGGGATTGAAACAGGGACACTGCTATCAGTGTGTATCATTTCTGCTTCACATCCATCAGCGGGCTGCTGTTCACCAACCCCCGGCAAGTGCCCAATGAGAGCATGCAGCACTTCCTCTTCTACTTATACACGGTTGTCGGCGGCACCACAGCAATTTGCTACTGATTGTTTCCCATTTTCCCCTGGCGAGTTCCAGCTCAGTTGTAGACAGACTGGGGGAAGACGAGGAAGGGAAACATCCACACAAATTTTCATCTTCAAACTCAGTCAGACATTCCCTCACACATGGAAAGGCGGAGGTCATGTGCCATGAGGCCATTTTTCATTGTTATGATGATCCAACGCGGAGAGCTTCCGGCTAACCCTGCTGATAGTAGCAGGTCAGTATTCCGTATGGAAAAAAGATGTTCACGTTTGACGCAGTTGTTTGGGAGCGAAAAATAAAAATAATCAAATAAAAAAACACACACAGTGCTGAATCACTCATCCTCCTGTCTGGGATAATGGAGCAGCCTGGTTATTTCTGCACAGTCATTACCACTGCTGCCAACATCACCACCTCTATTACTGCCCACTTCAATTCCTCACCACCCAAGAATCTCTGTACACACAAACACAATTATACACAGCGTTTGTTCTGCGGGTCAGAGCCAAATCATAGGAATGATGCACCGGCGGGTAGCGCAAATATCAAGAATCCAAGGAATACTATGTCATTTCTTGGGATTGTCTGACAGATAAAAAAACTACAGTTGGATTGATCGCTCCATATTTTAACTATACTGAATAATGAATTCTGAAAGGTTGAATAATTCAGCTTTGGGTAATTATTTTTTGTGACTTAAATTAATGTGTGGTTTCATATATAAGAACCAGGTTAATATTCACCTCATATTTCAACATGACTATTTACAAGACTTTTTACTAGACTAACCCATTATTAATTCATAATAGGAGCTTTAATTTCTTAGACATTCAAGAGGAAGCATCTAATACTTTGCATGTATCAAATGGCTACATTTGGTTTACTATCAAGGCTTTGTACAGAGCTCACAATGTGGGCCAAATATAGGACAGTGCTCGGTCCAGCCCTGATCACCGGTGACCCTGATCAGGGCAATCTTAACAATGAAGTTAATTGCTAGCATGTTTGCTAAATTAAACAGAAAGCATTTCTTTTTTAGTTTGGTTCCATTGTGGCCAAAGTATAAGCTTTGTTGTCCTGATAAACACAAACATTTGTTGCCAAGAGTTTTAAGTGACTCCATATGGGATGATATCTTCAAGTGTGTTCGTGTGTGTGTGTGTGTGTGTGTTTGTGTGTGTGCGTGCATGTGTGCACGCGGTGCGCATGCATGCATGTGCATGTGCCCACAGTCGCAGCAGCCAGCCCAGCAAGGGTCTTTGAGTGAGTGGCCAAATAAAGTTAAAAGCAGTTAGATGGTGTGAGGAGGCACACTGCCAGAGGTCACGCCACATTGGAAGATAATCTGTCTCCTCTCTCCCCCTCCAGTTTTCCACTAAATCACCTTAAATGGAGACAATACGTTTATAAGTTATTTATATCTTGGCTTTCTGCAAAGTCACTGAAAAGAAAACAGGGTGTTCACCAAATTATTGAAATCTGAGGATATTTTAAAACACTTCTGTTCTTCTTAACTGATTCTACCATAGCTTTTATTTATATCTGGGTTTTCTGTAAAGTCACTGAGAGAAAACAGGGTGTTCACCAAATTATTGAAATCTGAGGACTTTCTAAATCATGTTTGTTCCACTTGACTGATTCTAACATACGTTCATATTTAAATAATCACTTTTCTCTAGATCTCATACCATTGAAAAACAACTTTTCATGAGCACAAAAAGGTGTATGACACTGCATTATGTCACTCTCCAAACTTTATGAAGACTTAACAACAATGTACGTAGCAGCAATCAATGAAAACGGATGGAATCTTCAACAAAGGTATACAACTTAATAACATGAATAAAGTATTCATCTGCTGTATACTTTTTTTTTTTTTTAATTTTTAAAGCATTTAAAAAACAATTAAATGAATTTAAAGAAAAATCACATTTGTTTTTTGATTTGTTTTTTCAAGGAACTGTGAAATTATTTTAATATGAGGGTCAATCTGAAATATATGGTCAAGGTAAAAAAAAATGTAAGCAGCGTCAAGTCAGATCGATTCAGTTATCTGTTGTCAAACCATTGTAAATTAATTCAACACTGTCAGAGGGACTAATTATTCCCTTATTGACAAAATAAACCCTATATCTGGCTTTGTGTCGCAGAGGGACGATAGAACAAATAATTGAATGAGTCATATCCAACATTAACATAATCTCCATGGATTGGAACTAGGTTTTTTATTTACTTCTGTTGTTGTTAAGGGGGACTTTGTCCTATATCTCCTCATTATGGAAGTGGCTTCAACTTATAACAGTCTTTGGTTTAAGCCTGAGCTGTCTAAGCCTGTCTGGGTGCATTTTGCAATTTTTCCTGAAACTCTAAATTTTGTATGAATGCTTTTTTCCCTGCCATTCAAAGGCATGCATGTTTAAAGGAAACATTCTTCAGATCTGGTCAGATCCCCTGACCAGCAGTGGTCCAAAAAATTGGAGTTGATCCCTGAGCTCTGCATAGGCCTGCTAGGTAAATTAATCCAATGAATGAATCTGACTGTGGTCTTTACTGTAGTACAGTAGAATTCAAAATTGCAAACATCTCTGTGACAACAAGCCTGAACCCAAATGATCCATAAACGTTACAAAGGAGAGGACGATTAGAGTCAATAATTTTTCCAATCATGTAAGTAAAAAGCACCGTATATAATCTTGTTTTTTGACCACAAGAGAGTATGAATCTAAGCACTAAGCCACTAAAGTGACCAAAAAGATTTATGGACGTAGTGAGAGAGGATATGAAGGTAGTTGGTGTGAGGAGGAGGATCCAGAGAATTGGGTTACATGGAGAAGGTTGAGGTTGGAATGGGTGGAGAAAAGTGTCAGGGGTACTATGTGATAGAAGACTATCAGCCAGAATAAAAGGAAAGGTGTACAAGACAGTGGTGAGACCAGCGATGATGTATGGACTAGAAACTGTTAAAATGACCAAAAGACAGCAGGCAGAACTAGAGGTTGCAGAGATGAAGATGTTGAGGGTCTCTTTGGGAGTGACGAGGATATATAGGATCAGGAATGAGTCTATCAGAGGAACAGCACATGTTAGAGGTTTTGGAGAGAAGGTCAGAGAAGCCAGACTGAGATGGTTTGGTCATGTACAGAGGAGGGATAGAGAATATATTGGTAGACAGATGCTGGAATTAAAGCTGCCAGGCAAGAGGTCTCGAGGAAGACCATAGAGAAGATTAATGGACGTAGTGAGGGAGGATATGAAGGTAGTTGGTATGAGAGAGGAGGATACAGAGAATAGGGTTAGATGGAGAAAGTTGACTCGCTGTGGCAACCCCTGAAGGCAAGCTGGATGGAGAAGAAGATAAAGAAGAAGAAGAGCCCGTAGAGCATCAAAACGCTGGTAGCACACAAGCAACATAAATCACGACATGAAATGTTAATACAAGTGATGAAAATGAAACATGCACTCATCATTCTGACACAACCAACAAGGTTAAGGGGCTGTCAGTTTAGCTGGGCACTCGGGGCGAGCTCTTCTATCTCAGGGTTGGACATCATTGAGATGGTTGAAAATCTCCCTGGTTGCAAGGTTCAGGGGTTGTGATATGATCATCAATGACTTCCCCAGGGCTCTGGATGTTGTGGGGGAGTCTTGGCTTACTTGCCTCAGCAACATTATGCGGATGTTGACCAGGTGCTTTTCACCAATGGAAAAGGTGGCCTGGAGGGTATGTTCCAACCACAGGGGGATCACATTCAGCCTAACTGGTAAGGTCTATTCAAGGGATTCTGGAGAGGAGGTTCAGCTGGATCGCTGAATGTTGGGTTCAGGAGGAGCAGTGTGGTTTTACTTTCAGTCTTGGAACAATGGGCCATCTCTACAGCATCAGCATGATTCTGGGGGTGCATAGGACTTCTTTAAACCTGTCTGGCCATGCTTTGTAGACTTGGAAATCAAAATCTACAATGTCCCTTTGAGGGACTCTCGAGAACAGTATGATGTAGCATTGCGTATGCAGGTCAAACAGTCCCTGGATGACTAATGTCATTGCCAGATGCAAGTCGTGGTAAAAAAGTTTCAGCATCTCCCTTGGTCACGAGCTAAAGGCAGTGGCCAAACAAACTTTTTCTTCTTCTACTTCCGGCTGCTCTTTCAGGAGTCACCAGAGCATACCAACCTCCCCAATGTAAGCCTATTCTCTGTATCCTCTCCTCTCACACCAACTTACTTCATGTCCTCTTTCGCTACATCTATAAATCTTCTCTTTGGACTTTCTCTAGAACTGCCTCCCTGGCAGTTCTAACCTTAGCATCATTCTATCAATGTATTTACTATCCCTCATCTCGACATGTCCTAACCAACTCGAAGTGGCCTTGTCTCCAAAACATTTTACATGCGCTGTCCCTCTGATTGACTCATTCCTGATCCTCTCCATCCTCTTCAATCCCAAAGGGAACTTCAACATCTTCATCTCTGCTACCGCCAGCTCTACTTACTGTCTTTTCCTCAATGCCACGGTCTCTAAACCATATAGTATTACCGATCTCACGGTCTTGCATATCTTTCCTTTAATCGTGGCTGATACTCTTTTATCGCACATTACCCCTGACATTTTTCTCCATCCGTTCCAACCGCGTTGAACATGTTTCCTCATCTCTTTTCCAACACTCTCCATTGCTCTGTACTGTTGATCCTCAGTGCTTAAACTCCTCGACCATAGTGACCGAACAAACAAAATCACAAACACAGGGAGCCAAAATGACTTTCCTCCTTTGGTATTTAGGGGTCTCTCCACAAAGATAGAGTGAGAAGCTTAGTCACTCGGGGCTCGGATTAGAGCCACTGCTCCTGAACGTCAATTGGAGCCAGATGGAGTGGCTCGGGCATCTGGTAAGGATACCTCCATTTTGAGGTCGGGGTGGATGCATGAATGGATGGACAAACAGACAGACAGACAGAATATACAGACTACAGTCATTTGCTGGTCTGTCAGTGTCGAAAATAGTTGATAAAAGTATTTGCAACCTTGCAAAGCACCTGGACTCACAATCATAATATAATCTTGCCAGACATCAACACACAACTGAACCCACACCAAGTATGGTTTGGCCAAAATGGTCAGTTTTAGAAATGCCGACAAGAAGAGGCTTCCATTATCATCTCTTTTTTTTTTTTTTTTAACTGAAAAAGAGCAAAGAATTGCACTGAAGGCTTTTCTCAAGGTAGGAGATCCGTTCGCTCAACTCCCAACTGGCCTTCGCCTTGCTAGTGAAAGACAGATGGTTCCTCCTTCCACCTGCCAAGTTTTATTTAAATGTGCACATCCTTTTCCAAACTGTTTCCATGGGGTTTTTCCCAGATGGTTCTGTGTAACAAACCATCTGGCATATCAGGTTTAACTTTTTGCCTTAAAATACAAATCTTAACGGAGGCCACTGTGGCTATCAATTGGGTTTCCTCCCAAATTAGACTTACTTACAGGGAGGAAGTGGTTTGTTCAGTATTGAATTTGTAGAGATGAGCAAGAAAATGCTGATGAGTACATTAGGTCAGATAGCTCAAACTTATGAAATAAAGTAGTATAAAGTAGTGCAGAGATCATAAAATGAGTGATGACATCCTTTTCACTCTGATATTGTAATTCGGATCTTCCGTCATACTTCCCCCCCAATCAAATTGATTTATGAATTAACTGCCCAGGAAAAGTAACTCAACTCAACTCGAAAGTAATGTATCTCTCCAAAGACACTCTGTCTTTAAAGAAACAAGACCATGTTTGCCACGTATATATGACACACAAATAATTACCTTTTCAGTTGGCCGTGAATATAGAATTTAAAAACATCCAGATAATTGAGAAGTCATGGGCCCGCCTTAATTCCTAGTTCTAAACCTGTCCACGCCTGCCAAACCGCAAGTTAGCAAAGAAAAAAATCAGACAGCGTTTAATAATTAATTTCCTAATATCGACTCATATTCAGCTGTGTCTTCAACAGCTGAGTGGAAGATGGCCACACTGGAACAATCATTGGTCAATAGAGGTGATAAATAACCACCATGCATGAGCTCTCAAAATCATTGGCCCACGCACAATGAGAAGAGGTCCCACTATTTTCATATTCATACATATTTTCTTGAATCTACAGATTAAACAATTGTCTAAAAGAGATAATGAACACAGAAGTGTTTGGTAACTTGGGAGACCTGTCGATAGTGATTGTCACTCAAAGACGTCTTCCTTTTATAATTAGTACCTTTTTGGCCCAAACACATCTGAGTCCAAAGAGAATAACAAGCTGTTACAAATAAAGCAAGACAGTGAAGTAAGGATATTGGGTGTGTGCCATATAATGTGAGAAACAGCAAAGACGAGGAATGAACAAATTCTATCACAGCTAAATAATGGATGTTTGTAAACAATACATTCAAGCAAGGCCATGGAAACCAGACATTACAAACAACAATGAGGAAAAATTAGAAACATGAAAAAATAATAATGAATAAGTCTAGACACTATTCTACTATCGAGCTATTAGAGTTGCAATCCTTCACGTTATTTTCCATCATCAACCAAATATTCACATGCACTAGTCCCTCGCATCTTCTTCTTCCAAATGAGCCGAAAAACTCCTGCTGCTCTATGGTTTAGAGCAAAACAAATGGCCTAAACCTATTAACCCCAAAGTGTCTCCTCCAAAACTCCAACAGAAGCATAGAGATATAAATTAACTTTGTTCCAAGATGTATCACAAAAGAACTTGCCAGAAAACATAAACCCAGGGCGAGATCCCTCTGCCCAGTAGGGGTTGATAGGGTGTAAGCGTTAGTCTGGAAAGAGTGCCATGAAGTGCACATAGAATGAGCTGAACCCTTAGAGGACTCTGAGCATCCATCTTGTTAATGGCCCTGTCACATTTCATAATAGATTTTAATTCAGCTATGTGCCATGCAAAGGGGGGGGGGGGGGGGCTTCATATGACCACAGTTCAAAGAGTGTGTGTGCACACACAAACTCACACACACACACACACACACACACACACACACACACTAACATATATATATATGGATGAATCAATGAAAGGACAAGGACAATGTGCAACAATCCTTGGTTTTTTGTATCACCTTCAATGGGAAGGTCATGAGATGTGGCTTTTCTAATTTGATGTGGCTTTTCAAATTTGATTCTGGTATATACATACATACATATATACATGTACAGTATATACATGTGCACATATGTATATATTTATATATAGAGAGAGAGCCAATGACATGTAATTTTCATATAATTTGCCAGCAATAGGCAAATTTAGTGTCATCAGAGTTTATGTCCCGTCATTTTAAACTAATCTCAGTAGGACTGACAAGCTTCTTTTGTTTTGTGATGGAAAGATAAGAGAAAAAGGAAACAAAGAAAAATAGCAGTAAAACCTGTCTGTAAAATGCGAGGCTCTGAATTTTACTCCGCCCATTAGACAGCAATTCAAACTCATATGCAGTGAAAAACCTTCAGTAGTTATATGGTAATTATCAAAAAAACTATTTTAATCTGAAATTTTATTTAGGGGCAGACAGGTGAAATCAATTTGAAATTGTTAAATATCTATTTGAAACAAAAGAGGTTTTCACTCCCCTTACTTTTCTGCAAAGGTGAGTTTTTCTCTGCAGCAAAATGCACTGACTGGATGCTTGACTGACTCACCACTCTTGACTTTCTTTGTTGCTGACTCATCTCAGCCTCTCTGCACCAGCTTGCCAGGAGGGCCACCAACCAGATAACCAGCAAGTTCTGTTGACAAACTGATATCTGATCTAGGCCATAAATTACATGGGTGCAGACTATTCCAGTGTTTAGTCCTTCTATTGCCAGGTCAAAACAGCTGAGGGATTAGCTGCAAGTTCTCTGGGGATGAGCTGGTATTGTTTGCTGATGAGTGAGAGCACGTGGAGACTATGAATTATGCTTCTGACAAATGGGGGTAAAACATGAAAAGTATGGAGTAGTATGGATATATTAAAAGTATGGACTTTTTGTTTGGGTGGCAGACGGTAATTATCCCGGTTTGTGTAAATGTGTGCTGATAAAATGCATTCAGATACTGTTTGTGATATGTGTGTGTTGGAACGTCGGTGAAGACAAGATCAAGATATGTGTGAGTGTGTGTCACCACGGCAGCCAGCCAAGGAGTGGAATGCAATCAATGTGGCAGAGCTGCTATTCTGTTTTTTTTTTTGTCTCTGTGTGTGCCATGTGTGTCATAAGCATAGCAAAGGGGGTCCAGCTATTTCAAGGGGGAGTCCCGATTCCTGGCATTAGTGTCAGAATGTGAGTGTGTGAATGTTTTCCATGCATGTTGGTAGGGGGTTAAAGCTGCAGAGCGACATAAAACCTCTTAAGGACAAACAAAGTAAAATGATTACAACCTTTTGCCTTTTATCAAAATCATTACTGTTGTAGAATTTTCAAGACATAAACATAGTGAATTAATTGTTATTATAATTCCCATCTCTCTCTTTACCCAGTTTCTCAAATTGAATAATATGCAAAGCACAGTGTGAAGATTGAAACATAGTAAAAGCATTTAATCATTACTCTGTTGATACTGAATACAGTACATTTACTCTGCAGGGATGTTACTCAAATAACATTTTTTTAATCTAATTAATTGTCAATTAAAATAAAGTGTAATTAGTAAGGAGTAAAATTGATTAATTTCAAAACATACAAATTATGTCACTAGTGACGATATACAGTTATTGTCGATATAGTGAATGCTTTTGTATGAAAAAAAAAAGGAATGTAAAAAAAATCCTGTACAGGCAAAAATGATTCTCCCCAACTCACATCTTCACTTTACCACACTGCACCATTTTGTTGCACAATCCTTCCCATCACACGACTGTACTTCCCTGCACCAGTATCATCTATCAGATTGAAATTTGATAGTCTCTTCAGTGGCAAGTAATCTCATCTCGATTCAACAGCTCTCAAAGAAGACCCCCATGTCTTTTTTTCTCAGTTCATGTATGCTACAGTCAAAAGACTTTCCTCTGGAGTTTTAAGCGGATTTTTAAAGGGGACAAACCTTGTGTTTTTTAGGACAATAACATCATACCAAAGTCACTGTGCAAGCAGTGTTCTGCAAGTAAAGATGACATATTGACTGATAGTATCAAGATTTTATTTTTTCAATGCACTGGCTTTGCAGAAGATGGTATAGACCTGTACTCTATCTAGTAAGAAACCCATTAAAAATACATCAGAACTGTCTTGCACTTTTAAACCAGGCTGAATGCTTGCCAATTCATTTAAAATGTGCACTGACTATCAAAACAGGGGCTCTACTTGTCCTACTATTTATTTGTACACCTCAGGACCAAGTGAGTATGGACTGATCAACTGTTTTTCAGTTCATCATTTCAATATAATGCCAGGCAACTGAATGAATGCATGCAGAGTACAAGAGTCAACACTTCTTTATGGGTTTAGTCCACAGTATCATTATGTGTTTACCACCATTTAAGGAGACATTTTCTGACATTTAACTTTCCTAATGCTATGTTTGAAAAAGCAGAAGTAAAAAACAGAGCTGTTGAGCTTCTATGTAGCCCAGCTACAGATCATATGCAAAAACTCAGCTGAGTGAACTTACAAATGTTTGCAGTTGGTCTTTTTTTCTTCATTTTACAAACACATTGTCCTACTTAAATAAGGTGCTATTATATATACATTAAAAAGTTTGCATTTTAAAGAGACATTTTTCACTGAAATACATTCACAAGACCATGCACTCTAAATTTGCTAAATGCTTACTTATATGACACTGTTTTTCTTTTCTAGTTCAAAGTGTTATGACAATTTATCCTTATCTTAAAAAAAAGGGTAAACCTTCCAAATTAGGAGGATAGAATGAAAATATCACCCAATCAGATGGAAATTTATGGTTACATTTATCTACGAAGATATGCACAATGGATGTATCCACCATGCAATGATATGTTTCATATCATATGTTTCACATCTACAGTGATCGGATTTAAGGTCAGACTGAGGTATCACTTCAATTCCATCCCAGTGATCGCAATATTCCTATGATGAAAAAGTTCTGTGTTGGTAAAAGTTAATTCTTCAGGTAAAAAGGTAAGTCATTAGTTTGATGAGGAGAAAAATTGTTGCAATTCCAGTCGAAACAATATTTTAAGGAACATCTTTGGGATTTTGCTGGTGTTTATGCCTCCAGTTATTCCTCTTTAGATCAAACCATGTTTGAAAAAATGAAAAAAAAAAAAAAAATAGAAGCCTGTCACGATGGATGGAGAACTTCTGTTCTCTGCTCTACCTGTTCTGAATTTCAAGGACTTTTCCAAAATACAGATAAGGCCATGGCAGAAATAACATGGTGAAAGCCTATTTTCTCTTTGACACAGGAGCAAGTAAGACATTGATCGTTGAGTTCCTACAAACATGTTGCTGCACATTAGACCTTGACCAAGGCCTGTGTCCTGGACGGGCAATTCCATTACTCACAGTCAGGGTAAAAGGTCAGGGAGTAATCAATATGTGGAGGATAGAGACGCAGAGATAGACTATAAAAAAAACTCAACATGCCAACATTCCGTGGTTTTTAACCTCCCGCAAAAGCAGTTTGGGAGAGGAAAAATAAGTGGACTTTGACCCTGTTGGATTCAATGGCCAGAGGCAGAAAAAAACAAGAGCAAAATGCATTATTCAGGTTGCAAGCAGTATAAAGGTAGGCAGAAATTCACCTTAAATGCCAACAGGAATGATAGACATGTTACATTTTTTGGTTAAAGTAAACTAACTGGATATCGATCAATAAACACTGGGATGGTAAAGTGATGGTGATTTGCATAATCAGGTTTCAGAGCCTTGACAGCATCAATCAATTGGCCATAATGTTTCTGAATTATTGCTGCAGTACATGTTGCAGTGTCACACATAGGTCGATGTAAAATTGACATATGTCATCAAAAAATTATGTATTAGGTCAATGTGACCAGTCTTTGCTTTGGATTGGTAAATTGTAGTATGTAGAGGGTATGGATTTATCAAATCAAAGTTGTAGACCTTAAAAGGCAGCATAAGAACACTCATGTAGCTTTATCATATCATTAGACTCACATAATGGATTTAACTGTACTTGGCATTTATAAATTTTCCTTCCAAATATTGGTACAGGCAAATGCTCTAATAGTACAATATTGGTCAGGTGCTAGTTCTAATGGGCTGAATTTCATTGGCTATGTACAGCACATGCATTCCTGCAAATGTGTGTGTGTGTGTGTGTGTGTGTGTGTGTGTGTGTGTGTGTGTGTGTGTGTGTGTGTTATGGTTTGCGAAATAGAGAGGGACATGGAAAATAAGTATAAATAAAAAATGTTTCAAGTTTCATTATAACCTGCAGCTTTAACAAGAGTTACTTGTAATTTTCTCAGGTGTTTAGGAAGTAGCTAACTATTTCTTAATAGTTAAAGATGCCTTGTCAATCATCCAGGTCATGTTCCTCATAATCAATCAATCAATCAATCGCCAGAGTAAAGTTTTGGGCTTTTTTGTTGTTTTTGGTTGTTTTTTTGTTTTTTTTTTCTAATAGAGTTGAAGCCTATTCTGACATAGACTCTCTCTGTCTCCATCTTTAATAGATACATATATAAATATATACAGTCTCATCCGAGGCTGGTACCAGGATTAAGCACTTCTGAACAGAGATCTCAAGTATCCCCTGGAATCTGTTGGAGCCGTTCTGCCACCCTGAGGGGTAACATATACAGTCATGGCCGAGAGTTTTGAGGATGACACAACCATAGAAACATCTGGCGAACACCTAAAAAACCGTGAAGGAACAGACTTTGTGAAAGTGTCACTGTCAAAACTTTTGGCCATGACTGTACATATATATGCACCGACTCACACACATCATTCCTAATCCATAAGCTTCAATATGACGTCGGTCCACCCTTTGCTGCTATAACAGCTTCTACTCTTCTGGAAAGGCTGTCCACAAGGTTCAGGAATGTGTTCACTGGAATTTTTTACCATTCTTCCAGAAGCGCATTTATGAGGTCACACACTCATGTTGGACAAGAAGGCCTGGCTCGTAGTGTCCGCTCTAATTCATCCCAAAAGTGTTCTATCGGGTTGGGGTCAGGACACTGCAGGCCGGTCAAGTTCACCCACACCAGACTCTGTCAACCATGTCTTCAGGGACATTGCTTTGTGCACTGGTGCACAGTCATGTTGGAAAAGGAAGGGGCCAGCTCCAAACTGTTCCCACAAAGTTGGGATAATGGAATTGTCCAAAATGTCTTGGTATGCTGAAGCTTTCAGAGTTCCTTTCACTGGAACTAAGGGGCCAAGCCCCGCTCCTGAAAACAACCCCACACCAGACACCCCCCTCAAACAAACTTCACACTTGGAACAAAGCAGGCAGACAAGGACTGTTCTCCTGGCAACCGCAAAACCCAGACTCATCCATCAGATTGCCAGATGGAAAAGCATGATTCGTCACTCCAGAGAACGCGTCTCCACTGCTCTAGAGTCTAATGGCGGCATGCTTTACAACACTACATCGGACGCTTCGCATTGCACTTGGTGATGTGTAGCTTGGATGCAGCTGCAGCTGCTCGGCCATGGAAACCCAATCTATGAGGCTCTGCACACTATTTTTGAGCTAATCTGAAGGCCACATGAAATTTGGAGGTCTGTAGCGCTTGACTCTCTTCACACTACGCGTCTCAGCATCCGCTCACCCCACTTTGTCAGTTTACAGGGCCTACCATTTTGGAGCTGAATTACTGTCATTTCCAAATACTTCTTGGTTCTTATAATACAGCTGACAATTGACTGTGGAATATTTAGGAGCAAGGAAATTTTACAGCTGGATTTGCTGCACAGGTGGCATCCTATCACAGTTCCACGCTGGAATTCACTGAGCTCCAGAGAGCAACCCATTCTTTCACAGTTTGTATGCCTAGGTGCGTGATTTTATACACCTGTGGCCATAGAAGTGATTGGGATACCTAATCCTGATTATTTGGATGGGTGAGCAAATGCTTTTGACCATACAAACACACACACACACACACACACACACACACACACACACACACACACACACACACACACACACAAACTTGAACTTTCTATGGCCTGGACTTCCAACACATTTTTGAAAAAAGTCTGTGGAATAATAAATACATAGATACAATTTGATGTTAGTATTGCAAATGATGTCTCATGTGTTGAATGTAACTCTAGTGATTATGTCATAACACACTGCATAAGCAAGTTACTGAGATGTTGAAATGAACTTAATTAAGAGGTGAACGAGTTGTTAAGTAGGTACAAGTAGCACGTATGTCTTATAACGCATTCATGGGGAAAAGTATCACTGTCTCGTCATGACAATTCGCCTGGTTCACTTCACCAATGCCAAAAGCACTTAGAATGACCCATTTTTTACATTCATCCAATGAAGCATGAGGCTGGCTGGTGTATGCTCCAGTGGAAATAATCATCATTACATATTTACACTTTTGGAGGATACAATTATCATAAATTACAGTTTCATCTGCATCCCACACAGACGCATTCAAGTGCTAGGTGGTTGCAATAAAAGAAATGCAATCTCTGAGGTTCTATGTATCCTGAGAGTGAATGAATGATAAGTGTCCCTTTTGTTCCGAGAGAAGACGTCTTCAATTTTAATGAAGTGCCTACCATTCTGAATGAGGAGTCAATGAGGCATGGGATGGGGCCACTCTATCCTTCCCCTGCCTCTCCTTTCTTGTCTCCTCCACCCTCTATGCATCTCAACCTCATCTACCCTTCATATTTCGGGAGATTAGAATAACCTCTAGAACCCTCTGTCAAAGTTAGGCTTAAAACTATTAGGTACTTTATCTGATTTTGTCTCTGAATTACTACCTACAAAAGCAGGGTATATTTTTGCTGAGGTATAAACTGAGGGTATAGTGTTTGACTGAAAGGCTGAATCGTAAAAAATAAAGAAAATGTACCTGCTTGTCTTGTTTCATGAGAGGAAATGTCCTCAGAAGTTCATTCATCTTGTTTAAACAAACCTCCATTGATGTAATCATACATTTAGGGTCTTGTCAAAATCGAATTTCCTCATGGGGAATTGATAAAAATAATAATTATTATTATTATTATCATCCCCAACAGGATTCCCCATGGGTCATATAGGCCCAAGGGCCTATGTGGGCCCAGTCTTTATCCAGGTTGACAAAGGCTGGTTGGGCAAACTCCCATTTCCCCATGAATACTGACAAAGGTGTAGAGCTGCTCCACTGTTCCATGGCCAGAAGGAAAACCACACTGCTTTTCATGGATCGGAGGTTAAACGACCGGTCAGACTCCCCTCTCCAGCACCCCTGAGTAGTCTTTCCCAGGGAGGCTGTGATTGTCCTTTTAGTGTAGTTAGACTACAACATCTGATCCCCCTCCAGTCTGCCAATCCAGCAGCACCGCCCACACCTTCCACACGGTGCAGCAGAGGCCTGACACCCAGGAATGCCCCAAAACATCCAGAGACCTGCCACCAATGAGCTTTTGCCTATCTCTGCAACTTCAGCCCCAGAAATAAGAGACTCCATCCCAGGGTCCCCCGAGTCTGCATCCTCATTGGAAGGAGTGTTGTCCAGATTGAGGAGGCCTTGGAAGTATTCCTTTCACCGATCCACATCATCCTGAGTTGAGATCAGCAGCCCGCCATCCCCACTGTACACAGTGTTGTACTGCTTCCCCCTTCCTAGCCTGTCGGTTGGCAGACCAGAATCTCCCTTGCCCCTCCCGAGAGTTGTTCTCTATGGTCTCACCAAACTACTCCCACACTCGGGTTTTTGCCTCGGCAACCATCACAGCCCGGGATGTTGAAATTCTTTCTGACAGGGGACTCTGCCAGACATCCAAACAGACCCTTAAAATGTAATTCGGTCTGCCAGGCCTGACTGGCCCCAACATCAGGTCCAGCTTACCACCAGGTGGTGATCAGCTGACAGCTCTGCCGCTCTCTTCACCCGAGTGTCCAGGATATGCAGCCTCAAGTCCGATGATACGACCACAAAGTCCATCATCGATCTGCGTCCTGAGGTGTGTTGGTGCCAGGTGCATATATGCAAACCTTTATGCCTGAACATGGTGTTTGTTTTGGACAGTCCATGATGGGCATCCAGTAACAAAATGTCGTTGGGGTTTAGATTCGGGGAGCCGTTCCTACCAATCACGCCTTTTCAGGTCTCACTGTTGCCGCCTACTTGAGCAGTGAAATCCCCCAGTAAGTTGAAAGAGCCCCAGACAGGTGTGCTCTCTAGCAGCCCCTGTCGGGACACCAAAGAGGATGGATTGTCTGTTGGGTGCATAGGGACACACAACAGTCAGAACTCGTACCCCAACCCGAAGGCAGAGGAAGGCTACCCTCTTATCCACAAGGTTGAACCCCAAAATTCAGGGGGCGAGTCGTGGGGAAATCAATATGCCCACACCTCCCTGGTGCCTCTTACCGGAGGCAACTTCAGAGTAGAAGAGTCTTACCTCTCCTGGCCTGGTTCCAGAACCAGAGCCAATGCGTCGAGTTGAGTCCGACTATATCTAGCCGTAAAAGCTCGGCCTTGAGCACTTGTTCAGGGTCCTTCCCCGCCAAAGAGGTAGATATTACATATATTTCTGCTATAACAATAACAAAAATAATGATAAAAATAATAATACTAATGCTGGTAATGATGAATATATAAACCAAAATATTTTGATGAACATAGCTCCTAAATTAAGAACAAATCCTGCCTTGGGTAGTATCAGGTCTTGCCTGTTGCCTGTGTAACTTTAATGTAATACACAGCATGAAGACTGTTCTGCTAAAATCATGGGTTGAACTATTAGATGAAACTCTAGGCATCTATCTACATGACATTGCTGGATATAAATTTATTTCTCTACATAACAAGAGAGTAACATTATAAAAGGAGACTGAAGGATGTAAAAATAAGCTTCTGCAAACGCTACTTTCCTTGCCCCGTGAAGCCATTTCATAGGCTTCATAGCTAAATATGTCACAGTGACAAATCAGGTTATCGAACATTCACAGAGACCATCTTGTGCCTGTCTGTCTTTCTTTTGCTCTCTGCATTTCTACCACTCATCTCTTGTTCCACACCTCTCTGTCATTTGGACTAATTTAGATTCCTACTGGCCTCTGCATCACTGACAGTACATCGATCACAGATAAACCAATGGCCAACATAACACATGCTTTCATCTGATGTAGTAGGGCTAGGAGGCCTTCCCCAACCACCTTCTAACCCCTCCTTAATCCGTCAAAAAATCATCACTCAAAGGCACCCAGCTGCTTCATGCTGTGGGATAGTAGCAAGAATGGATAAAGGGTGATAATAAAGTTCATCTGCTTCTTGCTTGTGAAAAAAAAAAAAAAAAAAACATGGATGAACATGCAGGCATAATTATGGCAGTCTTGTCAACAACTGAAGGAAAGCACTGGAACTGAGAGTGAAAGTCATAATACCCTGCATGGCACCAAGGGTCGTTTCAAAATTTTTAGAGATAAAATTGATTGAAACACAAACAGCTTAAAAATTTGACATCTCCTTTAGATGCTGACTTGTCTGGCCCTCTGCAGGCCTTTGAGGAATTTCAGTCTTGTTACAGCCAGCATGTTGTTTTCTGTTTTCTGTTCTAATGCTTCTTGTGCGGCATGAGTGAGTTTAGAAAGGACAAAGATGAGTAAAATAGATATTCATGCAGAGCCCACTGCTCTCGGGCAAACTTTGCAAGAAACAAAATAAAAAAGAATAAAAAGAAAAGTTAAAACAAACAAAAGGAAAACTTAAACACATATATATAGGTGTGTGTGTGTCTGTGTGTGTGTGTCTGTGTGTCTGTATATGTTCTATCAAAAGAAATACCAAAAATAAATTAATTAATAAACATTCCACAAGACTCATGTTCAGTATCTTTGTCTTCCAACACATTGCAGGTAATCAGTTAGTTCGATCACAAGCATGACGATTTACCCAAATGTTTCAACAAAGGCCCTCTCTGAAACAATAGCAATTGGACATCGAACTAATATCAATTTTCGAGCTAAAATTTACAGTGGAAGATTCCCTCATGAGCTCTAAAGATCAACGATAGCAGTTGTGGGGAAACGACTGTGTCAGCAAGATTTTGTGGCCAGCAATGAAGTACAAGTAACATTGTTATGTAAGTAAAAAAAACAACGAAACATGAGACAGGACTAAAAACCCTATTAAAGATTAAAGACTCAAAAAGGCAGGCAGTGGCTGCATTGTTAATAAGACCTCAAAACAGTTATTACAGGAGAGAGCATTTTTTTAAACAACTATGAAGACATAGATCCCTAAAGATCTTATCACGATCAAACTGACACTTATAAATAATCACAGGCCAATCAGATAATAATCCTGATCAATCATTAGGATTCAAATCATATCCATTTTAAGAGTCCAAATGTTAAAATAGAAGTTTCAGACTTTAAGAGATGAAGTGCCTTTCATAATTATTTGTTAAGATAACTGTTTTTGTCCATAAACTTAACCAAAATTAAAATACTGAACCATTGGTTCGAGGTGCATCAATACCTCTTACTCTGATCCCATGCTGACAAAAAGGTATTCCAATATCATGGCAAATAAATCAACTCAGAAACACCTCGGTAAATTCAAGGTCAGACTAACAGCAGACTACAGAGTATCATGGTCTCCACTGTTCATATGCAATATAATGAATACTTAGGTTTGACAGAGTACATTGACTCTAACAATGTGAATGAGAGACAGGATGACCAAATACATGTCTTCTTAACCTCTGTTACGGTTTCATTATTTTGCATTTCAAGACAAATTTTACACGGCTGTTGCAAATCTAAAGTAATTCTACCAAGAGATGTGTTTGTTAACTGGACTGACACCCTCTGTTTGTGGTTGCCTAAGTAAGATAAAACTCCATCATTTTTACAAAACAACACAATAAAAAGTACAAATTCTTAAGTTATTTCACTTGTGGTTAGTATTTGTGGCTGGCTATCAAATCATTTTAAGCCAAGGAGCCAAGACAAAAAAATGAACGAAAAGTAACGCTAACGTCAGCTTTTCAATTTTTGATAGTAATCTAATTTGTCTGACAGACAGACAGACAGATGAACCCTTTACCGATAACCCTAATTAATTGAGGGTTGCAGGGAATTTTTCACTCCTAAAACAGACGGCTGCACTGCACGATTGGACTGGTATAGATAGATGATAGTACAAGGAGGCTCATCATGAGGCCCGGAAATGACAGCAAATAAAGTCCGTTATCTACTTTCGGTGTGCTAGCAAGGGAGCTAGTTTGAAAAGAAATACACATTGATTGCCCTGGGCTAAATCGGTCTGTGTTTACTATTATTATATTGATATTTTTCTTTCTTTTGGAATAATGTATCAGGAAAGCATGGAACTGGTTCTCTGTTCATTCTGACAGTGTTCAGCTGAGAGTTTCCCATGGGTCCACAAGTTTGAGGTACTGTGTCTAAGTATTTCCATTTTGATATCAAATAATACACTGATCCCACTTGTACAGAACATATTTCTCACATTTTGGATTTATGATACAAAGCAGACAATTACTATCAATATACTGGATAATACCATGTGATATACAAAATGTGAAAATATTCTTTTTACTCCTGCAAGGCATTAAGCACAATTATTTAGCAAATGGTGGAGAGATATTATTGGCAGGATGAAAGATAAGTGAAATCTGAATGTATGAAGATTGGAAAAAAATGTAATGTTAATGACTGCCAAAGCGCCGCACTTTTACTTTTTGATCAAAAGAGCATGCTGCTATTTTTTTTAACAATAAGTCAGCAACCCTTAATTTTCCCTTAAAAGATCAGTCTTGTCCTCATTATGTAAATGAGGATACACAGTGAGAATGCCTCTGTGATGAGACCTAATGCTGCTTTGAATGAAATGGTGACAATGAAGGATGCAGTTCAGCTATTCATTATATTTAATTTCAACAGAAAATGAGGAAAAAATTACAGTGGGCAAAACCAGGTGTCTGCCATTAAGCTGCAAAACACAGATTCATTTTTGCTCACTTCCAAAGAAAAAGTAGATAGTTGGATCATAGTAATAGTGCAGAATTATTTGATTTGCAATACACTGCATAAAATGATCAATAGACTATTCGATAAATTAACATGCATCTTCCTAATAGCCTTAAAAGGTATGTGCTTCCCTTTTAAGGAATCAGTCAGAGAGCACTACAGTAGCATTTAGTGAACACAGAGAAAAATACATAAATAAATCAAAAAAAAAAAAAAAAAAAAAAAAGATCCAAGATGCAAATCTGGATGAATGAAAGCCTCAAAAAAGTTGAGTTCTTCCAAATATCAAAGCGCAAAACATGCATATATGCATTCTGTGCATGAGGAAATAGTATCCCCAAAAAAGAACACACTGCAAATATATTCATTGGCCATGGCAGGAGAGGTGAGTGTTTTTAGTATCAATTTATTTTTGTTCAGCTTAACACAGAGATGGATATGAGCATATTTTTGTTTAATACAGACAAGACCTCACAGAGGAATCAAGTATAACAAAAACAATACAGACAGTGTGTTCAAGCATCACAGTGTAAGGTACTAATAAACCACTGAACAACTCAAAAAAAATCTATATCTATCTCCTGATATTACCAAAGCCTTCAGATTTTAACAGTAACAAAGCAAAGATTTTCAAATCATGAAAACAAGAGTTTGAGGATATTAATATTACCCTTGAGAGGTAATGCTCGATGATGTTTCTATTGTTTCACTTTAATTGAATAGATCCAGGGAATCTGATTAAACACGCACATACAACCATACAAATACAGTATATATAGATATAGATAAATGCATCTAAAATATTGTGTTAATTTTGGTCAAATATGTTCAAAATACCATTTAAACAAAGAACGAAATCGTAAAGTCCCATAACTGCATCATTAGTCATCTGTCGAAATGCCTGCTTCAGCTTTCCCCTACACGATTGATGGGCAATTTAACACATCCTGAACCAATAATTACAGCAACTGTCTCACAGCTTAATATGAAAGGCCCCAACTGGTTTGAAAACCAATAAAAAACATAAAATCCTTTCTAAATACAGAAATAATATTCATGTGTTTGTGTATAAATAAATGAAAAGAGAGAGAGAGAGACTTACGCTTAATTCAAACGACAGAACAACGTGAAATGGACTGAATCTCTGAAAAGTAATTTGAGATAGCTTGATGTATCAATCATAATACAGATACATGTGATTTGAGCTGAAATGCAGCAGCATGGCATCCTCGCCCGCCCATATGTTGCCGTGCTTACTCCCTCCTGTACCATTCATCTAATAATGGGAGGTGGATGAGAGAAAATGCCTCAGTGTCAATGGCCCAGGCACTGAGATTCCATTATTACACCAATAAATCCTTGTGATACTCCCTTCCTCCATCCATCCTGAGGGAGAGAGACTAAGGAGGCTCTCTCTCTCTCTCACACATATACACACATGCACACACACACATCCTACCCGCATGTTTTTAGATGACAAAACTTGGCACACACAGTTGGGCACGTTAACTTTAACGTCTTTTTCGAAAAAATAACCGTCCATCAAGCCGTCGGCACCATTACCGCTGGTCCCTTAAGGCAGGTCTAAATGCCGTCATTAAAGAGTGTGAATTCAATGTACTGTGTGTGTGTGTATGTGTGTGTTTGTGGGGGGTGGGGGGCAGGGGGTTGTACCTGGATCTTTAATTTCATTTTCTTTTCCATTTCTTTTGCAAAAAAGTGGTGCTTATGTTTACCTTTGGAATGGGTACACCAATAAGGGGGTGAGTGTTTGAAATGAAGCCTGTAATTAATGTCTATTAGACTGTTCATTTCCTGAGAAAGGAGATACACCTTACACTGCCCTGAAGATTTACAAGCCCACTCTGTCATGAGCCCATGTGGCTTTGGACTGTTAATGCCTGACCTGATGGCACACAGACAGGCATGTGGTGATAAAAAAGGCCCTTCGCTGAACTCAATTAAAGAATAGGCGCAAGTAAATTTCTGAACCATGAAAAAATAAATCTGTGTGGCAATCACACCAGAACAGAGGGCGTGAAGGGATGATGAGGGGGCAAGAGGGAGGAGAGCAAGCAAGACCCTCGCTGCCAACAGTTTTTTTTTTTTTTTTTGGAGTGGCATTAAGTTCAATAGAGTGATTAATTAAGTGAGAAGGGAGAGTCTGATATGGTCTGCATCAGAGTGAAACTTGCATTTCGCAGATAGCGAGGAAAGAAAGTGAAGGAGACAGATAGGCACACGCGCTGAGGTCCATCCATTCACTGTTGACTGAGTTTCTTGTATGAGTGTGGGAGTGAGTTCAACACCTTCTCTATTTGCAGCAGCTCATCTGTCATCAGAGAAGTAAAATTAAAAAAGGAAGAAAATCCCCTTTAGTTTAAGCAACACCAATCCTTAAGACAGTATGAATCACAGCTAGGCACACTATTTGGGATGGGCCATAGCCATGTTTCCTTTGCCCCGTGTTCCTAAATTTCAATAAAATTTGAAACATCAAAATAAGAACTCACTTAGGGACAGCAGATTTGCCTTACCAATGTTGGGAGGGTAGTGCAGAGAAGGACAGAAGGAACTACATTGTGCCTTTGGAGATCGAGAAAAAGCATACGACAGTGTGCCAGGAGGAAGTCCAGATTGACAGAAGTATGTCAGACGGGTGCAGGACATGTATGCCAGCTGTGAGACAGTGATGAGGTGAGCTGTAGGTGTGACAGAGAAGTTCAATGTGAAGGTGGGACTGCATCAAGAATCAGCTCTGAGCCCCCTCTTGTTTGCAGAGGTGATGGATAGGCTGACAATTGATGTTAGAAAGGAATCTCCATGGACTATTGTGTTTGCAGATGACGTTGTGATCTACAGTGAGATCTGGGAGCAGGTGGAAGGAAAGCTCAAGAGGTGGAGGTTTGCTCTGGAAAAGAGAGGAATGAAGGTTGGTTGCAGCAAGAAAGAAGACATGTATGTGAATGAGAGGAACCCAAGTGGAACATCAGGCCATAGGGATAAAGAAGGTGGAGGCTTTCAAGTACTTAGGTCAACAGTCCAGAAAAATGGAAAGTTGGAAAAGAGGTGAAGAGACGCTGTCAAGCAGGTTGGAATGGTTGGAGAAAAGTTTTAGCAGCTGAAAGGAGAAGAAGAAGCAGATTTGAGGACAGTAGATGTGTACTGGTTGTTTTGTTATTTCTAATGAGGCTGGGGAAAGAGGGCTGATGCAACTTAAGGATATGGGCACAAAGAACTGAGGAAGCATAAGGCTGGGGGAGCATTGCTGTGACAAGACAGAGACACAATGAGAATCAGCCATCATTCTGATGAGTTATACTCCTGAAAAATGAGTACATAAGAGCATATTCAGATCTGCTGTGATTTTCTTATTTCATTCCTCTCTGTACCATTACTCCAAAAACCCAGTTCAAATTTGTGCTTGCGGGTTTTGTGAATTACTTGTTTTTTCTCCCCTTGATTGAGAATATTTTGTAAAACAATGCACAAATGCTAGTACATGATGAAATCCAGAAAATAGCATTTGATAATTAATGGATACATAAATATGTGAACTCTTGCATTATGTTTTGAGAAAAAATATGGGATTTTAATATCTAAAACAGCATAATAAAGCTTATTTTCTTCACAGATTGGAAAATAGTTAACTGTAAATGCATTTTGTTTCAATCCATCTTGATCTGGTTTAATGAAAGGCTTAGTCTCTGTATTTTAATCTGGGATTTTTAACTTTTTTTTTTTTGTTTTATCCCGGAAGATTTTTCTGTATTTGCATTTACTTATTTTCAACATTAATTTATATGGTGATCATTTGTAAGTTTCAGTCCCACATAACATTTTATTGAATATTTCCCTAATTTGTGTCTTTAGTTTTACTTTACGTCCATCCAAGTAAAGGCAGTGAAAACGCAATTTCTCTTCTCCCTGAATTACGGAGCCTCCCTTGAGCAAGGAACTGGAACCATAGGAGTTATTCTACTGATTGGGCCAGAGTACAGAAGTAGCACTTGTTCTACAAGAGCTCCCTTGTGGAACTAAGGGACTACATGAACATGAAGAACATGTGGCCGAAAAGGAGAATCTGGGCTCAACCAACCTGAAATGCGACAGAAAAATAAACATTTTCTTTCTCATAGAGTTTGAATGTAATAAAGTAAGAGAAACAACTGACTTTACAGTAGCAATGCAGGTACTGGAAATAGACAAATCAGTCTTCCTCCAAGTAAGCAGATTATTTGCTTCATTTCAACCTCTTAAACAAATCTTGTGCAAAACACATTCACAGTGTTGTTTGTCAGTGGGGAGCTGCAGCTCAAGAGATGTGTGCTTTTAGGAGAGGCTGGGTAAAATAAAAGACTTTGTAATTTCCTAAAATGAGGATCAAGTCTCTGGGTGCGTTGTGGGAAAATAGATAAATAAAATTATTGAACTCTGTTTCACCTCACATTCATCATATGGAATATATTTAACTGTTTCTCTGAGTCTCCAGCTCCCGTCCTCCCTCTTTTTGATTCGGCACATGCAGCGGACGATCTAATTAATCCATTGCTGTCAGTGGGGAGCCGTTTGCTTGTTTACTCTTATTGAAATTAGCAAGACCTTCCTCCCCAGAGACACAACGTCAGAAGCACAATTAGCTGGCACTGGGCTAATGAGAACAAGGTGCAAATGACACGGCCATGGTTGCATGAGAAAGGAGCATAGATGATAGGGCGGGAGATGAGGGAGGGGAGAAGAAATGAGAAATATTCAGCATTGCTGTGGCATTTGCCGCCATAGATGTGGCCTCGGTGTTTGGAGAAAACTACAATTTGAACCGAGTGGTTAACTTGATTCCCTGTATACTGTCACAAATGGCCAATGGGCTCTTTGAGGAGCACCTCAACCCTTTCAGACTTCTTCAACACCTTGTCCGGCATCTGGCCCGCCACCACTGTGAGCTGCCATTACACTGATTATTACCCCTGTCAATCACAGGACCCACCCCCGCAGGAGACTAATGGATGCCCAATTAGTAAGGGAGTCTGACCTGCCAGCAGAGGGAACTGAATCGAACGTACTCACATCGCTATGTCATCCAGGCAAGGCAAACAGAAATCATATTCATCTTTTTATCACCATGCAATATTCTACTTTTGAAGAGCAACTTGGGGGACAAATTAATTTCCTCATCGCATGTATTTCACTGGCCAGTTTCAAATGAAACAATGACAGTCTAGTAGCATGCGGAAGGTAAACAAAATGTATAGTCAAAATGAGTTTTGGTACCTCATACAATTTGGAGGTGGACACGAACAACCGGGGGATTAACATCCTCAGAAAATGTACAAACAATTGGCACACCAACGAATTAGAACCCTGCCTTCAGTCTTGGAGGGATTAGGATGACAAAGTATCCACTAACATGTCCCTCCCACTGTCAAACAGCTATTGGAGCTTTCACATTAGTTTGCCTGTACATTTCATTTATGTCTCTTTAATTCATTCCAAGAATCCAACTTAAACCCTCTCCGGACAAGTCATTTTCTCACCTGTGTGCTACCGGCTTCCTTAACGGTACCATGTCTTCGTCACCTTCTCGTGCCAACTCTGCCTGCCTTGTGTGGAATGTACCTCTCAACCAATTACTGCATGAACCATAGCCAAGCTATGTGGGTAAGCAGCCTATACCGACATCCATAAAAACACATGGTGAGTTATATTGACAATATAAAGTCCACGACTGTATATACATATATATATATATATATGGTAGAATTATGTTAACATGTAGTGCAAGTACGGAAGTACAACTGCGGAAAAATTACCAAGGAAAATGTAAAGAATGACAGCAGAGGGCTGCAGAGCTGTGCCTTCTCCATTACGAGCTGAAGTTGCCTGATAGGTTTGTTCATCAAGTTAGGAAATTGCTTCCAATTGCTGCTTTTCAAAATGAAAGTAGTTCATCAAGGCCGTCAAATTTAATTTGAGAGAAACTAACAGCTGGTAACTGCTTTTTAAAACTGTTTCTCCCTTTTTATCATGTGACGACTTACAAAAGGCGTACTTGCTCGGAGAAATAAATACCTCATGGTGTAAAACAGGAAAAAAAATGAAATGAGCGGAATTAAAGGTAAACTAGAGCAGCACATGCTTTGTTGCCCCCCCCAACACACAAACGCACACTTCATTGTAGCTAAACGAGATTCGCAGCAGCTATAACAGAGTATCTACTTTCCTTTGCGATACATTCCAAGACCTGATGTGCAGTCTTTCGCTCATTACCAGTCAAAGAGGAGAAATTATCGTAGTAAAGTGACAACAATTCCCGGCAGTGTCATCCTTTTATCTTGTGGTGAAAAGAAGGAGAGAAGAAAAGAAAAAAAAGGTCATGTCTTTTCAAATTCTGTCTATGGCCTCAATATCTAAGTATTTTGATTGTTAGTTAAAACACTCTAACCCCCACTGGTAATTTTAAATTAGTTTCAGGCTGTAACCGCACGTGGGTATTATCTGTAAATGAAGTTCCGTGGAAGGTAAAAGCTGTCAAAATGCAGGATTTTCCCAAGACGTCTGATTTAAATATTCCAATGAGAAACATGTAAGCAGAGAATCTGCTCGAAGCAGAAAGCTGCCTCGGTAAAATAAATGACACACACAAATACACGGCACTGCAGCTCTTCAGGCACTATCAAAACATTTTGAAAAGATGGGCCCTTGATGATGCAAAAACAGACAGACCCTCTGTGTTTTGCAAGTGCTTCTCAAACTCATTTAGCACACAGTTTAGGGTTAGGTGTCTCTTGGGAAATGCTAACCCTGCAAAGTAGATTTCTTGAATTAAAAAAAAAAAAGTCTATTGGAGGAAATTTGTTGGCCATGAAACAACAATACTGTTGGATGTGAGCTTGTCTCTGCAAAAGGAAACGCGGCGCAAAATCGGTAGAACAGCAGCAGCCAAACAGCAGATGGAGTCAAGCATGAAAGACTCTACTTACAAAAAACCAAGGAGAGGTCGTGAAAAATGTCTTGGGGATGATGAGAACGACAAAGGGGTCAGGGAGAGGGTGGGAATGTTAAAAGGCTGGGCTCCACACAATGTCTTCAATCTTCCTGTGTGCGTGTGTATGTGTGTGCATGTTTGTCCTTAAGCTATATCAAAGCATTTAGCCTCTATGATGCAAATAGTGCAAGTACCAGCTCACTGCAAAACATTTGCGTGTTGCGAATATGTATGTATGTGTGTGCGTGTGTGTGTGTGTGTGTGTGTGTGTGTGTGTGTGTGTGTGTGTCAGGCAGTGTTCCCAGGTCTGTCCCTCTGTGGGGTTGATGAATGAGGTCCCATAACAGCCTGGACACACTCATTTAACACAGCATAGTGCTACAAATGTTACTGTACCAGACAGCGGTAGCATGAGAATACACACCAGCATGCGTATAAAACACACACACACACACACACACACACAAAACAATATTTAAAAACAACATTGTTAAAAGGGTATATTTGTGCAGATAATGCCAGTTTAATCAAAGCACTAATGAAGTAATAACTTATTTGTGTGCAGTTGCTCATTGTCTTACAGTAAAATGAGTATCTTTAGATTGGGCACAAAATGTAGCCTATGATTTGGCCATGTAACAGATAAATCAGATAGATTAAAAGGGACACACATTTAACACACCTCAAAAAATTAACTGCTCCTTCACAGAGCCTGTAAAACACACCAAAGAAAAGAAATAATGTCTAATAACTCTCCTCACCAGCAGGAGGCTGTGTGATTTTAGTCTGGCGGCGGCAGATTGCAAATGTGGATCAATGCACTGAAAGGAATGGAAAATATCTTCACTTATGTTTTGAAGTGTCATTCAAATTGTCATTGAATTGATGATAATGTTGCACGGGGAAATTTCAATGTGCAACAAGCAGATGACACAAGCCAACAGACACATTACAGTCTAATAGCAATTTACTATCAGACGTGTTAACAGTTTTTCGGCTGCGAGACAATGATCAAGCATTTATACAATTATTGTTCAGTCGTGTTGTGTCTGAGTTATGGTTCTGAGGTTGTGAAGTTTTCTGTTTCTTATCCTGCAAAGTAAGCTATTTACCTATGGGCTGGAGTTATGCTACCTTCCATCCATCCATCCATTTACCACTTTCCAACACTTAGGGTCATAGGAATGCTGGAGCCTATCAAAATTGTCATGGGGTGAGAGATCTATTATGACAGGTTGCCAGTTGATCACAGGGCCACATAAAGGGACAGACAACCATTCGCTCTCCCATTGATACATCTTGACATTTTTTCCAATTTATTTCAATTAAGCTCTAACATGTTTTTGGACTATAGGAGGAAACATGGAGAACCGAAGAAATCCATGCAGACACAACATGCAGACGCCACACAGAAAGGCCCCCCCAGGGTCCTTCATGCTGTGAGGCGAAGAGCCAAGGCCCTAAATTGCCTGAAAGTGTGAATGAAGGATTAACAGGTTGTGTGTCTCTATATTTGGACTTGTGACCGACTGGCCGGCCCAGGGTATACATTGTCTCTCGCCCAATGAAAACCAGGGTGGCTCTAGCCCACTGCGACCCTGAGTGCAGAATAAACGGCATAGATAATTAACGAAATTATGTAAGATTATTTTATGGATGAAATGTAAGCTAAGTATGAAAAACCATTAAGATGGGGGGAAACTTTTATATCCACAAAAGCATTAAAATTAGCCATATCAATAGTTTTCTTTCTTGTCAGCTTTACCAATATAACACAGTTTGCACAAGCTGCTAGACTAAGTGCAAAAACACAATATAATAAAGCAAACTACAAAAATAAAATGAAAGCATGCAGCCAATCCTTAATATTTTGATGATTCGCTATACATTTTATAAATAAAATGTGAAGACCAGCAGAGCAGCAACATGGAATACAAAAAATAAGATATGTTAAACGTGTTTTTATATAAGAGACTTTATTAATTTTTGGATGAAAATTCATGTTACAACAAATCCTCTTTTTGTGAAGACAACCATTGTTCAATCGTGCCAAAAATAAAATACATATATATACGTATATGTATAATTGCTTTTATGTCTGAATTAAAACCTTAGAATTCCGTATCAAAATCCTCATTACTGAAATCAATCCAAATTAGTTCGATAATTGATATCTATACAAACACTGCCCAGCCCTTAGATCAATTCTGACATATGTTCTGATATGTCGATGGTCCAAAATTGATGGACATGTGGACCAATACGTTTTAGCCCAATTTACTACTGAGTAGCTAGGTAACAAAAAGAGCCCCTCTGATCAAACACAAACTTGTAGTGAAACATATATTGCAAAAATAGTAGCAAAACAGAACAACATTGGGGTAACTGACAGAAGTCCATCCATTTACGCAAGTTCAAACAGGACAGAAAGTAGACCCACTTCCTTTCTCACTCACAAATGAAACCACTATATGGATATAAAATAAGAAATTATATTGAGCATGGCATGACATTTAGACCGCAGCATTCCAGAAAAAAACAAGAACATAGTGGGAAGGGGGGAAAATGTGCTGCTGGTGTTGGCCATTTAATTAGGAGTCTAACATGTGGTATTTAAATGGTAAATTAGCTGTGCTGTGAATTGGCCATGTTGGTCCAAGCTGTGGCAGAGACCGCATTTAGCAGCCCCGGGGATGTTCACACACATTAACACACTCACAGACACAAACAAACACACACATACCTGAGCAAAGCCATTTGAGCACAAACTTAATTATGCTCTTAATTAAGCCAAGACCTCAAAAAGACAATAACACTCACTGTAAGTGCATGCGCGTGCAAAATCACAAGTGTGTCTCTCTATGTGTAAGGTAATGACATGCCTGTGATTAGCTGGTGTGGGTCTTTGTGTTTGTTGTCGAGCAAATTAATGGCCATGTTTCATTTGCTGGTGTTGTTGTTCCAATTTAGGAGTTGATGTGAATAATGAATAGTGGATATCATCTCCGTGTATCCCTATGGAATTAATTTTTGAACTTTTTAAAAAGGGCAAAGGGGTATTTTACGAAGGCTAAAAATCTGAAAAAATAATGAAAAAAAAAAAAAAACAGGGCTTTCATACCATAGCTTAGAAGATGGCAATAAAACAAAAACTATAATAGTCAATCCTTTTAAATCGAAATACCCTTTTCTATTGACTAACTATGATGATACGAGTTTGAACTGGTACTGTATCCAATATCGAACACTGGGACAAAATAGCAATACAGCAATAAAAGAAGACACCTCCTCTTCTGCCAAAATATCAATGCACAAATGTATTATCTTTTGTTTTTCATCCCAACCAATTTCCCTGTCAACATTTTGAAAAGACTTTTACTATTAATACATGTTACTCACTAATGAGGTACAATCACAAACTCTATTTTGTTTCACCCCAACTGTCAAACATTGTGAGACACACAGGGCATTGCAGTGCATAAGTCATTTTTTTTACATTTCTGTACCCTTTTCCCATTTTTGGTCATCTGTTATACTGATGTATTGGGGAGTAACTTTCTCACTAAGTGTTGCCAAAAACTTAATCACTTTATTATGGTTCTATTGTTGGTGTGGATAAAGACTTGTGGTTTCTTGAGTTACTCTGCAATAACAAAAAATGTTGCAATGTTTACTAGATAACTATCAATGCATCTTGTTTTTAACTAATTGCTGCACAATATAGCAATATATATTATGGAACAATAGAAAAACTTATCATGATAGTGATTTCCCACTAGCCCAGCAGTTGGGAACCTATGGCTCACGACCCATATATGGGTGTTCCAGTGACGTCATATGGCTCCCATGCAATTTTGAGTTGAAAAAAAAAAAAAAAAAATCAGTTTGGAACTGATTTCAAAATACTTGTGACATTTCTTCATCTGTCATTTTAAAGTAATCAGAAATTAGTTTTGATGATAAATTTCACGGGTCACCCGTCGGTCGGGTCGGGAACCAATGGCATCAGAGCACATCCAGGTCATTGTAAAGGTGAAGAAATTAATTCATTGGATAGCTAACTAGTTTATCTGCGTCAACCCTCGTAACGGAAAAGATGTCAAAAAGAAAAAGAGACGATTATTACCGTGCATTCCAGGCTGCGTGAACAGAGGGATTTGTATTTGGATCTGCGGTATGTCTAATATGCAATGATAACATTGCATCGATGAAACGTTCAAATATAAAGTGCCACTTCGAACAAAATCCATGCAGCACCAGAGGTCGCATTTAAAGTAAGACATATTTAATGTATAATACGTTAAAAATACTATATGGCTCTCAATGAAATATATTTAGAAATGTGTGGCTTTATGGCTCTCCCAGTCAAAAAGGTTCCTGACCCCCCTGCATTAGCCTTTTTTCCTGCCGATAGTGTAAAAAAGCAGCAGTAGAACCGCTTACTCACAGATTTAAAAAGAATATGATAAAATACTAACACTAAACTATGGGACATTTCCACATTCCAATGTCACCTTTTTATTTGTAAACTAAAGGTAAGGTGGCTATATCTTTTAAGCACAAAATGTAGTTTTATGTATTAATAATCTTCAAGATCCTTTGTCTGACAAAGACATGTTGCCTTGACGATAAATGCATTGATGGATAAAAATGAAAAGATTATTATCTATGATTTCTGATTGCAGTCTTTTTGTGGCAGCTGGACTTGAGTTTCAGTTTCACTTTTTTGAAACAGTTACCACAAAAAGACTTCGACCAGAATTGACCATGACCTGGATGACTGAGAACCTCCATAGACATTTTGTAATTCATTGGATAACAGCTTCTATTGAAGTAAGAGTACGTTTTTTGGAATTTGGAACTGTAATCAAAAATCCTCCAAGATACTCCTATCCAAATAGTTAATAGTGAAGAGTGCTTCTTTCCTGTAGACCAGGGAGACCGGAAGTGCAAAACATCAACCAGCTGACCCAACTTGTATCTCCAAATCAAACCGCTTTAAGCATCAACACTCATTTTCTCATCCCACAAAGGTCTACTTATATGCTGATTGTGTAATTGGATGTTGTGTATACCAAATCGATTCCATTGCCACTAATCTAGAATCGATAACTAATGCATGGTTCAAAACAGATTTTATTGCTCAGAACACCGTTAGGGCAGGGGATTCTCAACTTAACAGGTCCTTACTCCAAAAATAAAGGTTTATTATACTCCAAAAATAAAGTAAGAATCACGATTCTACTATTCCAGGAAGTGACATTGTTATAGTGACCTTTATTTTAATTTTGCTGATTGTTTGGGATATATCCTGTTTACTTCCTAAAAAATGCAATATCATGCCCAATATCCAAATTAAAAAAATTACCAAGTTGATGAACTCCTCAAGATAGAAATGACCTTTTAATAAATAATTTCATATTGGTATTTATTTTCTTGAAGTTTATACTTAGCTAATTTTAATCATGGCTAATAAAAAATGTTTCTCATCAGAATAAATTTCCATAAAATGCCCACATTATTGAGAAATCTGGGTGGTGTGCAGGAGTCAGAATCCTTGTTGTACATGCACCGGAAGTAGCATGTTATTGTCCATGTTAGGTGATTGCACTCCTGCTAGGTTCATGGCATATTGCAGCATCCCTTTGTCAGTCTGCTCGGTCCACACCAAACATGTGTTATGATGCAAATGAGGCCCAGTGCCTCAATGCTGCAAAACCGCTTTTTAATTGAATCTTTTGATCTGTGGCTAATTCCACTAATTAGCAGCACTATTTTCCCAAATGATTTTTTTTTTCTTTTTTTTCCCCCAATGCAAATGTGTGTGGGTGCATTTGTGCCAGTTCTTTTGCTAACTACCCACCAAACCATTTCCTGGCTGGCATTTTAAAAGGTTTAAAAAAAAAAAACTTAAAAAAAAATAAATAAATAAAATAAAAAAATGTATATATATATATATATATATATATATGTCTATATTTTTTTAAAGGCAAGTCTCCATCCTCTATTTGAGGCAAAGAACAGATAGGTGTGCCATTAACGATAATAACAGTAGATTAACGAAAAAAAAGTGTGCGCACACACACACACAAGCACAAACGCACAAACACACACACACACGCTCATTATACAGGCACACACGGGCAAATGAGAAGTAAGTGTTTTATGTGCCAGTATAGTTTTACATCTGTGTTGCATTCATCTCCTCTGGGTGTGGAAGCATTTTGGAGCCATTCGTGATTCCTTGCTCAATATGAAACTGCAATCTGTTTGGAAGGCAGTTCAATTCTATGTGTTGATGTGAGGATTACTTTTAATTTGTGCATCCATCTCCTTAATTATTTGTTTGAGATATATGTGCACACTTGTAAATAAACCATATTTTTATATTGTACCATTGAACTTTTATATAAGTTCCTAAAAAAATACAACATATCTTCAACTTCCCAGGAGGTAAAAAAAAATACTGTGTTGCTAAATCTAGAGGCGTCTTTATTTTTAAAAATCAGTGTATGTTAGTGTGCTTTTTAATGAAACCTCATGTCAGTGAAACAGTGAAATGAACTCCGTGTCCCCAAAGAAAAAGATGTAGTTTTATTGGGCAGTATATAGTAACTTAAGACTTTTGGGGAAATTTGAAGTTAATTTCAAAGGTCATAGCTAAATGCTGAATGTGCCTGTTCATTGCTTTTGAGGCAATTTCCTGCTGATTATAAATCAATGTGTCTATTGTAATTTTTAAAGGCTACATCATCTCTAAAGCAGGTAGTCAGCTTTTTACAAAAAACTTATTGTTACACATTCTCAGTGAATCTGTCTTAGTACGAACTGACCAAGCCTTCTCACTGAGCAGCTGATCTCCAACTGATAAAAACTGATACTTCCATCACCATATCCCCTTTACAAAGCTTCATAAGTGCCTCTTATCCTTCTTTACAATTTTCTGGAATGGAAAGACCTCCAGACTGAAAAGGCCGATAAGAACTGTAACATGAATTTATTCTGACAAAGGTACATCTTTGCAATAATACAATTCACTGGGAATATTTGAAAGAAACCGAAGAAAGGTGGCTCTCAAAGATTTTAAAAGGCCTCATTAGGTTTAAGGTGAAACGGTCTGGATGTGCATTAGAAATTTAACACGCGCATAATGTTTCACTGAAATAGATTCCTTCTTTTTTTCCCTGTTTGCCTTGAATGAGAGTTTATGTGGTCTCAGGTGGCTTGTATACAGCTGATGGAGCTGCCAAGATGAGCTTCACAAGGGGATTGAGGGAACGTAAATGTATATGTTTGATGTCACACAACAAAGAGTTTTCAACCTAGAAGCAGAGTTCTGCAAAACAGCACAGTGTTGCAAACTTAGAATACCATGTCAGCTTTTTCCCTTCCCCTGGCTTTGGCTCTCATGCCAGTCAAAAAGACATAAAGGAGAAGGAGATCAGACAGAGAGCTCTGCAGTTGATATCTGTCAAGGGACAGGATTACCATTCAAGAAAAAGGGAGTAAGTGAAGTGACAGTGTTTAGTTGTCCATCCCATGCTAGTCTGAACATGACTGTGACACAGAAGTTTGATCCACTCACCCTTACAGTACCATACTCCAATGTTGTATACCCTATTTGCATGAATCTCCTTCAAATAGAGGTCAGATGTACAATTTCTATGACACCAAGTCATAATCTTCACGTGCCAGAAAGTAGTGTAGAACCACTCAATCATTATTTACAAAACAGGAAACATGACATGTTTGACAGCATGCAGTGTTTCATTAAGTATGTATGGTCCAAGATCAAATGTAAGAAAAAAAAAAAAATTCTTGCATCACCCCACAGAATGCAGTGAGTAAAACAAATATACAAAATAAGTGAATTACACCAATGAGAAAAAAAAAATACAGTAAATGAATAAAATTATTTAGATAAAACACCTTCCATAAATTAACAAAAAAATTATAATGGGAACCTGTGTTTGAATACAATCTGTTTTTTTGTCATGAAACAAACAATTTCGCGCCCTGAGCATTTGGTCATAGTTAGCCTGCAGACAGGTATCTGAACTAAGTTAAGCAATGAAATGCTGATTCTTTCTCTGATGTCAGCGATAAATACATACACATATTTTTTTCTTTTACTGGCAAATGTTGACAAAAAAAACAATGAGCTTAGATTTTTCCGAGCTGGTAACTCCACATACTGTAAATACTGTTATAATACAGGGGCATGATAACAATCCAAAATGAGACCACAAACCTCAACTTGGCAGCAAAATATATGCAATGAATCAGACATAACAAATGGTTTGTCACAATCGATCTGTTTTCATATTTGAATTTTGATTGTGCCCAAATTAAACTATCATGATGAATCTTGTACGCGTCCATTGGTGACATGCATTAATGAATGAATAAATAAATGAATAAACAAAAAAAGCAACAAATAAACATTTTTGTATTAAGGGAGTCGTTAAACACGCACCTTCAATTCAGTGAACCAAGTTTCATAACAATTCCAATCATCACTATGAAGGGTTGGATATTGTTTTTTAGGAAATAATGAGATAATAGCCAGTCAATGTCCTCTGTCCTGCTCATGAAGGATGATGGATGCAATTTTTATTGCAGCACCAATAAAAAAATAACTACATTAATCTATAAATAAATGTTTCAAAAAGTTCTTTTAGATTTTCAATGCAGATATATTCCCCTACAATGTCCAGTATATATCAGGCTGACAGTCGAACATTCAAACTCAGTCTCTGTTGATTAAAACAGTTTTAATTTGGGTTTCACCTTAGCCTCATGGTGCACAAAGCACTTGACAAATCCAAAATGCAGTAATAGATTCGTACACTTCATCACAAAAATTTCAAGATTGCTCTGTTTACCTTTAAGGTAACTCCCGGTTAAAAAAATTGAAGATTATTTCCTCCGAATATAATCTATCACCCATGTCACAAAATCATTAAGAGTGTCACACTTTAATATAATTATTCCTTAAACCACAGAGAATAATGTACACAATACATTCAAACCTACATTTATCCTTGATATTCTTCAAAAGCTCATCAAAATGATAAGTTCAGTGCATTGAAGCTATTCCTCCCTTGGCGGTCGGCACAGTTTGGTAGTAGGTTATTAGGAGATATTCATTAGAGATATGCTGAATTAATAAATGTAAAATGGTACGGCAAGTCCACTGAAAGTGGCAATTAGGAATGCTTAAAATAATTGCTAGAGAAAAAAAGCTTGTAAAAGCTTAAAATGTTCATTCTGATGGGAAGAATTGTCAAAAAAGTAATGTGTAGGGGAATGCGTGTCCATGCATGTGTGTGTGTTCATGTAGGTGGACTCAACACATGGCCAACGGGGCGAGAACTGCTCAAAACTAAATGAAAGATTTCCTTGTTTTGGTTTTGGTTTTTACATTTTTTTTCTTACTTTAATCTACTACCTCAGTCATGATGAGGAGAGACGGAGAGATTTGATTTTTTTTCTGCAAAATCCCTCCGACACTTCATGCAAGATGGAAAGCAACTTTGCATCTTATCAGCTTACTGATAGCTCTGACTCTATCAGGCGAATGACAAAGTTTTGATCTATACTGATCTTCTTTAGATAAAATGTGCAAAGATTCTGAAGAGTTTATGTGAAGAGCTCTTTACAAGCTGATATAACTTTTTGAAAAATTCTCTTTTTTGAGAAGATAAACTAACCATACTGTGTGTTTCCTGCTCATACACACAAGTCAATTCAATGCATATTTGACACAGCGTGAAAGCCTGGAATAATTCAAGCTGGACAACGTACCAACTCAACAACCCTAATAAACAAAATTAAAATATGTATTTATGTTCCCCATTTCAGAGCTGTATATTTCAGATTTTCTTTTCTGCACCAAAACTGCCATTCATAGTAAAGAGACAGCCCAACTCAATAGTAGGCCTTGCACAAGCTCTATTTGCACAGTGACATTACTGAGCAGCCAGTGAGAATCTCCTATGTCCACAATCCTTCAAGCTAAACGTTCACTATGTGTTACACGGTGTGTTGCAAAACAAAGCAGCTGAGTGGTAATTTTAGGGTATTGATGACTGGAAGTGGGGTGTTTAAAATAAGCCATGAACACTCTTTTGCTTACAGTGGATCTGAGCCATTGTTCTTGCACACTCTCAAAATTTCTGCACATTACTCTTAAACTAAAGTCATTTGTGTCTTCGAGTGCAGAGCGCATCATAAGAGGGATTTCAGTTCTGGATTTATAAGCATTAAGACTTTGGTCACCAAGGATTTCTAATGAAGAGTTGCTCTTTGAGTTTACAAAATCTGTACATTTCATATTTGCTCAAAACACTTATTTAAAACAAACTAAATCTGTTGAATGGTTACAATGATGCCCTTGCATTAAGGAAAAAAAGTCAAACACAGGCAATATAGAATCCGAGTCTGCAAGAATAAAACAACATAGCACATAACAACACATCATGAAAACAAATACAAATCTATGCATGAATATTTTAAATGTATTAAAATAATAATACAGCCTTCTTACAGCTACCACTCGCTTTGAAATAAATAAATAAAATGCAAAAATCTTGCATCTTAGAACCAATCGGACATGTTTGCTTCACAGTTCAAAAACACAAACACCCGCTGGCTGCATCAGAGAGCAAACTTTGTTTGCTCATTTATTATTAACTAGAATTAAGATGGTTCCCCTTTCTAACAGAGAGAAGTGAGTACAGTTCTTGAAATGTATTGATGATGACACAAATACGTAAATTTACGCCAGTCCTTTCTAGTGATTTGACATCGGTACAGGTTCCTTTCGTCCATTTGTGCGATGTGCAGCATCGCATGGTTGTGTCCGGTAACAGTTTGAGGATCAGTTATTCTATCTCTGCATTCATGTTATTAAAACCAGATGACACATCCGTCTTTATAAGATAGATAGTTTTGATAAAGTTCTCTAAAAAGTAAACATATTGATGTTGTTTAGCAATGTGAGGGCCAAAGCTGCACGGTCACTCTGCATAAAACAATAAATAAATGAAAAAAAAGGAACTTTTAACCACTTTGCTTGTAATATTGCCGCTCACTCATAGTGAGTGTAGTGGTGTAAAGCTCTGGCAAAGCCTGAACAATAATACAGGTCAAAACTTCTCTTTTACCAGGTTAGGTTGGCAGATGCGGGTGCTAAAATCATCCGCTCCTTCCTTTCTGAAGCAGGCTCGCCTTAGGTTAACCCCGAGTGCACGATACACACATGACCGCATGCGAGCGACCCTTAGGCAGGCAGACACCTGCACTCTGACATCGAGTTCAAGCACAGGAACGCCCGAGGTGTGCGCTCACATGTTAATGTGGTCTAGTCACACTCGTGCTGATGCCATTTGGGATTGTCGGCCTTGAGATGCAGCAGTCTAATTAAGTAAATGAGGGAATCAGAGGGGCAGATGGTGAGGGAAGAAGCAAAGGTAAATAGCCAAGCTTCCTCATCTTTTTGTCTGAGTAGCCCAGAGGGCTGCAACTGTTTCCCTTCCCCTCACCTCTGCCTTTTCTTCTTCATTATCAGCCGAAGTCGAGTAAGTAAACATACTTCAATTACTTTCTTTTTGTGGAGATCTCTATGCCACACCTATGTTATCTTTGTCTCGCCACCTGTGTTCCTCTGGCTTGACATCTACCGCAGTGTGTATATTGCCATGTCCCATGTCTCACGGGTAGAGATCATGTTGCTGAGAGGAAATGAAAACTCCTCGAATGAAGGGAAATTAAATATGGTAGGTAGGTGTTTGTGTCTAATATGTTCCTGTGTCAGTCATACACTGTATCTTTCTTTCTTTTCATGTCAGCATATTATGTGTCTGCAGGTGTGTGCTTCCATACTCTGCCTCACACTTTTACTGCAGCATCTTTCTTTCATAGTCCTAACCTTGCTTAAAATTACTATATTTTTTGAGCTGCTCCCTGTATTGTTACTTGATCAAGCCGTCCATCAAATTTTCAGGTTGATAATAAAAAGTTGACACTTTGAAGTCCAACAGTGACTGAATTTTGTTGAACATTTAAAAAAAAATGTAATTCTACCTAATTATATTTGACAGAGATGCTGGTGATCAACTGTGCTGAGAAGTCTACAAATTCTAGGACCCACAGGCACAAAATAGGAAAAAAAAAAAAAAAAAAAAATCAAATTTCTCTTGGCTTTTCAATTGATCTGGATTTTTTTTGCTTTTATCAAACGGCATGGTAAATGTTTATTTTTAACAAGGAGAAAAACCTGTCAAAACCAGTCTATCATCCAGCAGAAAAGGCTTTAACAAACCACAACAATAAGATCTGTGAGTAAACCTGTTTGCATGCCCCGCTGCCCTGCAACAAGATTTCAAGGGAGTATGAGCCTTTTGAGGAATTCATTTCTGAGTGGAACATGGACTCTCAGAGGGTAGCAGCGTGATGGCGAGGAGTGTGGTCTGTTTGCCGGACAAAGAAACCACGTGTGTTACCATTCTATCTGCCTCGCTGTTTATCTCTGTCTAAATGTCTCTCTATCTGCGTTTCATATTGGCTGACTCTTCTTTCAGGGTTTTCTCACAGTCCTTATCTGCAGGACGACACACACTCACAAAGTCACTGGATGTGAAATGAGCCTGGGAGAAAACAACATCTGAACACTTCACATGTTTCAATATCAATTTGAGTTTTCATTGTATTGAATGCTGCTGTAAGATACCCCTTATTGTACTGTATCCATTCACTAGCTGGATTCATCGCTCGAGGCGAAAAATTATTTTGATGCGGGAAATGAGGATATAAGTGATTTCTCACATAAAAACTCACATACCTAGACTTAATAACTGATGAAAAAATAAGTTTGAAGCTAAAACTGTACCGAGTGAAGGTGAAGGTAAGACAACTATGCCACACTTTTTTAAATATTTGCAACAACAATGTCTCGATTTTATCTGAGATTGTATAATTTATTCATTTAAATTTATCCTTTCCATTAAAGCCAGTGTTATCCATGAGTTACTACCACAAAAAGTGTCATTTAACAAATAATAAATAAAAAAGGAGATAAATATTGAGGAGTATTGTATGTGACCATATCTGACTTCATAGTATCACTGGCTACGCGCTCAGCAAATAGCAACTCAAATTACTATTGGCTGAGTCAGGGCTCTGCAGGTGGAGGACAGTTGCTGTTTGGGGAATTTAAATATTTTGCTCGAAAATGTTTAAAATGTTAAATGCACCAAACCTTAAAAGAGAGTTTAGAGTTTTAAATTACTCATAAATATTTCCAAATCTCTTCCTGGAAACATTTTTAAATACCGTTTATTTTTCTTGCATCTGTGATCAGTCATCCAGGTCATCGTCTATCCTTGTCAAATCTTATTTTGGAAACTGGACTTTCTGACTTTCTCTCAAAGATGTTTCTCCTCTCATTTGAGGGGCACCATTGCCCCCCCACTCATTTTTTGGATGGATGGATGGATGGATGGATGGATGGATGGATGGATGGATGGATGGATGGATGGATGGATGGATGGATGGATGGATGGATGGATGGATGGATGGATTTGTCAATCTAAAATATTCACACAATATTCCCTCGGAATTAGACTATATTAAGAAGTGTTTAGTATCACGGTGTTGAAGAAAGGGTAAAAGGAGAAATTCTAAATATGGTTTTTGATTCAGCCTTTATTTGGTTTCTCAATAAACAACATTAGTTGAAACTAAGAGTTTATCTTGGAAACTAAAAGTCAGCCGGACATTTGTTTTTCTTTTCCCTAAACTGCTGACAAACAATCAAAAATGTACTCTCGTCATTAATGGAAATAGCATTTCCCCATACTTGACCATACATACTTTCTACATAAACACTTAATGCTTCTCTTCAATGGAGCTGACTGTATAACATTTTGTACACAGCATAACATATTTTTGGGGCACATTGTGAAAAATAAACAGATACACACATCCAGTGTGTGTGTTCAGCTTTTACACAGTTACAACCAACTCATGTGACCCCATTAGCAATATCCACAGAGACAGGAAAACAAGGCTGTGAGTAGTGTTGCTGTTTCGTGCTGATGCAAATATAGATCCTGACACACTTCAGAATCATGTAACACACACTTGACAAACACACAATTGCAAACCTCAGACCACACACAAAGCAAGTGCCTACGTGGCCCAGATTGATTAATTGGAGTGTTCAGCAGCAGTGATAGCTGTACTCCTCAGAGGCAACACACTGTCTCTCTCCCTCCACCTTGGAGTGGACACACTCACACACACACACACACACACACACACACACACACACACACACACACACACACACACACGCTTAATCTCCTCCCCTCTCAGAAAACATTAGACAGCCTCTCTCGCTTTCTCCCTGCACCATCTCCCATTGTGCAAATGACCCACCATCAACTCATTTTCACCTTGCCAAGAGCCATAACTAGTTGCTTTTTACTCGAAAACACTGAGGTGCATCACACGGGACTACCTAAGTGTGTGTGTGTGTATTTTGACTTTCAGCTGCAGACAAATTAATGAACCGATGTGCAAAATCATACGCTTTCACAAACAGATTCATATAGGTGTGTTCCTTTAAGCTCTCTTCCATTGTTCTTGGAGCTGAAGGTGACTCACCTTCACACACACACACACACACACACACACACACAGTAGTCTGACCAAGGTTTTCTCCTCCGTGAGTTTTATGTACCTTTAAACCAGCCAAAGGAGCAGCCATATTTCTCCCGGACTGCAAGGTGACTTCAGTGAAACAAAAAGCCAAGAGGAGGGGGAGTGATGAGGATAGGTAGAATAAGAAGCAGCAGAGACACTGTCTCCACCTCTGGTCAAGGTATTGTTTGACATTGATTGTTTGTCAACTGACCCACTATCACCCTCCTCTTGCTCTCCATTGTCTTCCCTTGATCCCCTCTTTCTCAGTCTCTATCTATCATTCGAGGCAGGCCATCTCTTTCACCACAGTTTTTTCCCTTTCACTTTCCAACACATGAACATGCTACCATGCACACATACACACATACGCACACACACACACACACACGCGCGCGCGCGCGCACATGCATGTACGCACACAGAGACCTCTATGGCTCTATCTTGCTCTCTCTATTCCCACCAACCTTAGTCAGATGTCATGGCTGCCACTTTCCCATGCCCAGTCATTTATTACAGGTTGCCACCACATAAGGGGCGATTTAAAAAGGGCAATGTGCCCCATCTATACGTGGACGCACACATAAATGAACAACCTTCAATTTGTACGGAGCAACCCCTTTTAAAAGTCCTTGCAGATGTAACAGAAAGTGTAAGTTTGCAAATGTGCGACGTAAATTTCAGGCATGCAAATACCAAGGAACAAGAGAGGCTGGCCATTTAAATATGTATAATTTCCACTTAAATTGATATTCAATACATTTCATCTCAACCATTTTAGAGGGAAGTGTAACATTTGAATGCATGGTTTCTTGAAAAACAAAAACAAACAAAAAAAAAACAATAATTTAATCAGGTTGCAAAACCTGAATACTTTGAAGGTAGCAGGATTAGCACTCCAAATTGAAAACATGAAAAAAATAATTATTAAAAAAAAAAAATTCTATCACAATCAAAGAAAAAAGTGAGGGGAGTCTTGCGATAAACCCAAAACGCACAAAATGTCAGCCATCATGCAGATGTGCCAACTCACTTGTATCTCAGTTATTTCGATAGATCCCAAAATCTCTATCTTTGTCTTCTGCCTTCATTATATTCTCAGCTACGAGCCTGAAGAAGGTGACCATTTAAAGTAAATGTGGGTCTGGGCCTGGAAATGGGGAGACAATAGTCCTTTGGAGACTTACTGGCCCCTGACTCTCTGCGATCTTTCTTAGAACACATTTCATTTCAAACAGACTCCACACCTGTCAAAGGATGACTGCATCCAGCAAGGTTGTGATAGTGTCATGATAACAAAGCTGCCAGGAGTCAGATGCTCGTAACACCTTCTGTCAAGTAACTTATAGCCGTCTCAAATGTAGTTTGCTCCGTGGAAAAACAATAATAGGGTAGCAGGATCATGCATGCACAAAATGTGAAAAGGACAGGAACAAAGGGAATTGTGAAATGGATAGACAAAAGTTACCCTATATGTTCAAGGCCAGTTGTATTCTTACTCATATATTCTTGTTTTGGTTTGATTACAAATTATACATTGAACATGTTTTCTTGAACAAAGCATACAGGCGTTTGAACGTTTCCTCAAAATGTTTGAGCAGCATCTCAATATTGCATTTCAGGGCTCGTGAACATGACATGTCAATGGAATTATGACTGAAAAACTAACACAATCTTTTGTTTTCCCCTCTCTTTTCATTGTTGCATATAATATTAAGAGCATTAAAGCAGAAACACACTGGCTGACTGTGAAGGAACGTGTCTGACACAATGTTCAAGTATACAATGTATTAAACACACACAGCCACACACGGATTTACACATACTGACACAATACCAGACAGATAAAAGGCCAGATTAAGCCGTGTGTCGCATAAAAGTCTTGGAACAGTAAATATCCTTTATTTGCAGAGTAATTAAACAGATTAGCTGCCTTGAATATCTTAACATGGATTAGCCTACACACAATGCAGGCAGGATTTACAACACACACTCATACGCAGGGAGTAAACTAATGAGAAACAACTAAAAGTAAGTTGCCAATGCAGTTAGTCTTCTATATGTGTGTCTGTGTGTGAGAGAGAGAGAGAGAGAGAGATTACAACAGAGATAAAGACACCAATCTACAGGTCATGGTTGAATCGGCTGATCGACACGCGTACAGATGAGGGATTAGAGACCAGTGATCGTTTCTGCTTTCAGACTCTCATTAAAATGCCTGGTTTTGTTCAAATTGTGGGTGAAAAAAAGATCCATTGTGATTGTAATGGTTTCCATTGTACTGAGTTGAGAGCTAGAACAGACACAAGGGAAGAGGGTGAATGAAGGCAAAGGAACTTAAAGAAAACGGTTCAGACATGTTTTTTTAAGACAGTCAATGGCACTTGATCCTGCCATGCAAAAGATGCGGAGCCAATGAAATTATGCTTAACACTGTTCCAGTTTACACTAATGATAAATATCATTGCATAAGCATAAACATACAAATGGGTGCACGTAATACATTTATTTATTTGTCTTAAACATGGACTATACAAAAAATGTCTTACAATAACAGTTGCTCTAATTTTACCATTAAACATCCTGGTGATCAACGATAACAATTATAATAATAGTAAGGACTCTGGCTTCTGGAGCACTTTTTAGGTTACTCAATATAGCAAGGATAAACCACATCAAATAAATGTTGAAAAAGTATTTGAACTAAGGAAAAGACAGTTTGAACAGGTGGGTTTTGAGTAGTGAAATAGAGATTTTTCTCAACTATGATAGAACTTAATTCTAATTTACATTATAGACAGAATAAATTGCCGCGTGAGAGACGATCCCATCGGTAATTTAAATCAATGGGCTGCCCAGATATAGTATTTGTGATTTTTCTTCTCTCTTATTTCTCGTTAACACAATTTCCAGAAGCAACAGGCAACTGTTTCCATCTAAAAGGCTCTAATAATTCCCCAGTACCAGCCATAACTAACTCATAATTCTGTCAGTCAAATCAGACCAGGCTGCTCAATAACACAGGTGGACCATTTTTCTCTAATTCATATTGACTATCTGGCACATAGAAAATTCAATGCAACGTAGCTTTCAACCTAATCGACATAGTTACATCCAAAAGACTTGCGCAAAAGGCTTTTTGGGTACTTCCTGATCAGTAAGAGATAGTTGCATAGAATGCAAAAATATTTATCTGCATATTTACATGTTAAAGACCTATTCAATGTGATGCCACCATTTCACTTGGTCATTATGTTCCCATATACTGCGTGTATCTATACATATACAAACCAACTCATTGCTATATACCTTGAGAGTGTTATTATAGGTAATTTGTAGCCATTTATTTTATTCACTTTCTCTTCCCAACCTATCATTACGCAAATAATAGACTGAGCACAAAAGCAGTTTTCAAAATGCAAGGGGAGATCTCAAAGGTTCTCATTAGAACAAATAGACTTTTTAGTTGAGTGCTACATACAAGCAAATGTGTTTAGATAGAAGGCATTCTGCTACTCTACAGTCAACAGCAGGAACAATGCATGCAAAACAGAAGGTCTGAAAGTGAGCTATAGCCACAATGATAATTTTCTTACACGGCTGTTGATCGGGGCCTGCAACAGGTGCGTTTACATAAAAGTTTGTAAGCTTTCCCGATCGAGCAATCATTTTATTTATCATTTCTTTTCTAATTTTAATTTACCCTTCTGAAGATACTGTATTTTTTTATGATTATGATTTCACACTGAAATTCAAGTGCAAGAGAGCAGAATTAATAGCAACTTGCAGTACAGGACCATTGTTTCTTAAAAAGTGTAAATGCATAATGCGAAAAAGGGTAGTATATGAAACCTATGCCATTGGCTTTGCTTACAATTGTAAAATGGAAACTACCAGTATGAGCAAAAAGTGAGTAAACATGTTAACAGTGTAACAAAAATGCCTGCCAGAGGCTTAGATGAGTAACACAGGCTTAATTGATAAGCAGTAAATATTTACTGTACATAATTAATAGGTGAAACTACATAAGCCAAAAACAGCCTGTTGTTGTCCACAGCATTTTAATCTTTGTTATTGTTTTGGAAAGGCTGTTGGTCTCATCCATCAAGTCCAGTTATCGGAGAATGCTCACATTTTCAAAATAATATCAATCATAAAATGAAGCCCCAAACCAAATGAGTTATTTGAAAGATATGGTGGATTATCGAGAACTTTCTTACACCCTTGAAAGCAAAGTTGATTCTTAGTTGGATCAGGATAGAAGTTAATATATTAAATCAAATTTAGGCTTAATGACAAACAATGACTGCTATTCATAACACACATTCTCAAAAAAAGAGAAAACATTTAAGCGTTTAGATGACCGCTAAAGAGTCACCATCAGCACACTGCACCTGACAAATAGTTTTTCATAATTAAAAGAGTAAAAATGACTTTAAGTCTCCCTTTGTTCTAAGAAGGAGCCACACAAATGTGAAGCTAATGAAAAACAGAGGTAGGAGTGTGTTTTTTGTGTGACGATGTCAACAGGAAGGAGGGAGCGAGGAAAGGGTATAAAAAGGGGAAATTGAGAGGAGAGTACAAAAGAGAGGAAATAAAAAAGCGTTAAAAGGCAAAAGAAAGGAAGAAGCCAGCAGTGATGCTTTAGAGAAGGGAAATAAAACACAGTAAGAGATGTTAATAGATGAGAACCCGAGGGAGTCTGAGTTTTTGTGAAGGACGGGGGGGGATGGGTGCAGATGGAGGTAAAGAAAAGACATGACAAAGGGCATGAGAAAAAAAAAATCAACAGAGACCTAATGAATTAAAGCAAAAGAAATAGAAGTGTTTTTACATTAGACAAGAGAGAGAAGTCGGAGGACACGCACTGCATGGAAGCCTCTGTGTGTGCATTTTCACTCATGTGTGTCCTTTTGTGTGTGCGTGAGTAGGAAGCCCCATCCGACGCAGGATGGAGGCATTTGTCTCTGAGTGGAATTACAAGTGGCGGGCTGAACAAACCCTCCAGTGGTCTAGAAGAAACAGGGGAGAATGAAAAAAAGATTCCCGTCTTTCCTGTCTTTTCTTTTCCCGGACCATGACTCCACTCACACTGTGTGAGTGTGTGTGAAAGAGAGATTTCAGAATCCAGGCCACTAAAAGTAGATTAATGACCAAAGCAAATAGTGGGGTTTCCGCTAGCTTTTCATTTATCTTTAATTAGCAGGATTTTGTGTGAAATGACTGTGAAGTGTTTGAATTTGATGTTTTTTTTTTTTTTTCCCAAAAAAAAAAAACATTCAATGCGTTCTGCATTTGTGTGTGTGAGTGTGGGGGGAGCACAGTCCTGAAAGGGTACATCTGTGACAGGCCAATCTAAATCGCACAAGGAGCTGGCACCGGATGCCCCACCACAACCGAAGCCAACTCTGCTCATCGTAGCGGTTCACAAGTCCGTCCAGTCAAAAGCAAACACTGGGAAATCAGCTGACGACACGGGCAGACTGAGTCGCTGTTTCGAACAAACACTCTTTGCTCATTAGAATGAGGCAGAAAATGTCTTTCCCTTCCCATGCTGTGCAGTTGTGATTCCACATGTAAATATTTGAGTGGTGCAGAACAGAAGCCTCTGTGTTGCCGGCGGCCAAACAAAAGTCAAGCAAGTGGGCTTGTGACATGGGTAGATCACTTTCCAAATGCCTGGGAAGCTAAATGTAGGAGATGCAAGGAAAACAGCATATTCTTTGTCGGTCTGTGCAGATAATATCCTGCACTAATGTAGACATCGAGCACCACGAGAGTTGAAGTGCCGAGCGTCCAATCACCCCAAACGTCACACAGTCATTTGTCAGGGTTTCCTTTCTGCCAGCTGATCTTGTCCACGTCTGACAGAAGACGCAAATAACAACTCGCACCTCAATGTCACCCTCAAAGAACGGCAATTATTATCCTCGGGTACAATGGGCCGTATTTTATTTCCGTTTTATCAGTGTTTCTTTCACATGAGGACACAACAAGTGTAAGATTATCCATCAGCCCTTGTAAAAACAGCCCCAGCGTTGGAGAACATCCAGCCAGAACCTGCCACGGGTTAAGCCAAGGAGATATCGCGTTATGATAGCAATGTTGACTAATTTAGAACACGATTGAATTCCATCAACCCCCCCCCCCCCCCCCCCCCCCCTTCATCTCTCATGCTGTCAAATAAAGGCCCCGTGGTCTAGACTGATGCTATCAAAAAAAGCTTAATTAGCTTGTAATAAATTCTCATTTCCGCTAGTCTTTCCACAAAGCCTCGGCTGGCTCTGCAGCTCCCTATGTCCCATCTGATGGACGCCCAGTAATTTGATACCGGTATTCAGCGCCTTCCCCCCCGCCAGTCTATTTCACAGAAGACCACATCTCCAAATGTCACCCAAGCACACGAGTGTGAATGCCACATTTGTCATACACACTCAAAACGCTTTGGAAATTTAAATGTTGAGGCAATTTAGCTAAAGGGGGTGAAATAGCTCAATTTTCATGTTTTTTTTTTTCACCCCTTTTTTGTCCTTAGACCAAATCCTTACTTTACAAAAGAACTCTTGTCGTGAATGCTTTCAATCAGTTTGAGATTTGCTATTCATAAATGAAATTCATAACTTTTCAATTCATTTGAGAAATTCTCAAACTAAATCAGATCAAATCAAAGTATGTAAGGCACTAAAATCAGCAATATAAAAAGGAAACAAATGGGTGATACAGCCAAATAAAGATTAAAAAAAAAAGATTTAAAAACAAGAAATAATCTGAGAATTAGAAACAGAATGTATATGATGTAGATGCACATATCCGGACACTGATATGAATCAAAATAGATTCAAAATCAGTGTATTGAGATCATTTTGACAATGCATCACTGATCTCAGCGTCTCAATGTATAAACATGAATATTCGGAAAATAACCGTTCTCTTATAGATATCTGATCACAGCTGGGCAATGTTCCATATATATATACTGACAATTATAAGTTTTTATCAAAGTCAGACTAATCATTAGCTTTGTTTACTGTCGTACATATTGTAATATTTCTATATTTATTAAGATCAGTCAGACTGCATTGACTTTGCACCGGTCAAAAAGTTATCATTACTATTAAAATCTACTTTAAAGTACTGAATTTATACAATGTAATTAATGTGCTGATTCTCTGGACTGGAGGGGAAAATGCCGGTTGGTTGCAAATGAAGCTGCCTCTGGTCCTTCAACCCCACAGACCTATCCCAGCTGCATAAATTTGTGATCACAAATTTCCAGTGCACATCCGTGTTCACGTACAACATGGTAAAAGGGCTAAAAAATTATTTCCCTTTAGACACGCGAGGAAATGGACACTTAATCACAGTTTTAAGTGGATTTGGTTGTATTTTTTGCGCTTGTATTGTAGAATTGTGCAAACTGCGTTGAACAAATATTCATCCCGAAATTATTTAAAATTTTGTCACAATGTGGGTTTTCATTATGGGCTATGGTACTTAAAATATGAAGAGGCTCAAGCAATCTTTGACCACTAATCAGTTCTTCCTTCAGTCAAAATGGCCATTCGCTAAAAGCGTGTCAAATGTGTTTTATTCACACAAACAGGATGGACAGAAAACCTGAAGGTATTATGGATCAGCTTTAGTTGTAAGAACATTCATCAACAATAAGCTTGCTTTGTGTCTTAGAGCCACTGTACTCGAATAACATTATACTGCGTGCACACACACACACACACACACACACACACGCCACACAAGTGTAGCTATTGAAGCTGACTGGCTGGATGCCAGTGATATTTGTGTTGCGGTATTTGAAAACAGATAAATTCAATCCTCGTATCAAACACCATTTAGCAAAAATCTTCAGCCCAAATTCACCTAAATATTCCTAAAACTTGATGCTGGCAGATCTGAGGGAAATAATGGAGAAGAAGTGGACCGGATAGGATACAACTACAAACACCCTCAAATGCACAATGAACTTCCCAAGAGGCATAGCTCAGATTCTTGGGCGATATTTGCATCACAAATATCCTGCGTGCGCGTGTGTGTGTGTGTGTGTGTGTGTGTGTGTGTGTGGAGAGGATAAATAAAGCAGTTAGAGTGCCACTTTTCTCCCATTCATGGCGCCCGTCACCCGTCCATCCATGCATCCACTCCTGTTTAATAGGCAGCATTCAGTGCCCTCCATCTGATCCACACCAGAGCGTGTGTGTGTGTGCATGTGTGTGTGTGTGTGTGTTAGGCTCTGCCTGAGAACTAAAAGTCTCAAGAGATTGAGGCAGAACTCAACCGGTCCTCGGAGGCTGGAAGCATCCAGGAATCCCATCCCTACCTCTGCCGAGTTGGACGACAGCCGAGTTCACCTGAGAACGCAAATCCACAATCTCTCCAGTTCCAGATTCCTGATTTTCTTTTACTTTCCTTTTCTCCTCAGTTGAGATCCAATGCCAAAACGGATTCCATCAATTATGGAAGCAAACTGTGATGCGGCTCATCAGCAAGGGATCAACCATAAAACATAACTGAATTAAGAAACACAGACACCATTGTAAGAAGAACTTAAAGTGCTGATTCATCTTATAAAACAGTGAGTTGGTGAGGAGCCACCCCAGAGTCAGTTCTCAACTTTGGATAATCCAAACAAAGTAAAAAGTCAATCATCATGAAAATGTCCGGATCCCAACACGTTAATACTGGAGCATATAAATACAGTTTTGATGGGCAACAAAATGAAAATAAAAATGTATCAGATCTCAGAATAAAAGTGCCAAAGAGGCATTACAGAGATTTATCGTTATATTTCATAGTCATTAGGGGAGAGTTTCGTCCAAGGGCTCAAACTACAGGGGTCCAAATGATGAAAGCGATTTATTTTTTTCCCCTCCTGCCTGCACGCCACGCTCCATCTAAATTATTCAAATACAGTAAGGAATCAAAACGGAGTTGAGACAGAGCGCATTTGAAGTGAATTATCTTAAACAGTCGCGATTCGAGCTCTTCGGGGGGATTCAATTCAAACAAGGAGTCATTCACTCATCGGGAGGGAGATGCAGAAAAGCACCCGCAGATCATTTCAGCCGCACTGCCTTTACGCGGAGTTTTGAAAGATACTTTTTTTTGTTTGTTTGTTTTTTTATTTGTTTGTTTCCCCTCCCTGTTAGTAGTTTAATTGACGGTTCGCTCTTCAGTGTTTAGGGAGTCCCGGATATATTCATAGGATGTGTAAAGGTCTGGTCGAGTTTGGTGTTTTTTTGTTGTTTTTTTTTTTCTTTTTTACGCAGAGCTCTGCGCGCCACAGGCTCGCAGGTGTGAGCGATGAGTCCCATCTGCAAAGTTGAGCAAGTTGAATTTAGTGATGTGTAAAACTAAAAACGCCGGTTCGATCATCCATCACCATCCGGTGAAAGGTGAGAGTGTGTCAGCCGAAGTCTGACCCGGGAGCGCTTCCGAGCACTCACCTGACTGCGCCGTGCTCATCCGGATCACCGCCAAAGTGACGAGGACGCAAACGGGGAACTTCATCTTTGAACGGAGGCTGCTTGTCTTGTTTACTCCCGGAACTCACATGTCCAATTAAGATATCCTCGATTTTCGAAGACGCACGAAAATCACCAAACTGGGGTGTCGCCGGCGTCCTGCGTCTTGGAGGGAAGCTCTTTGCGCAGCGCTCGGCGGTGTTTGTCTGGCAGGGGTCCCCACAAACCGGCGTTCAGATCGCTTTCCAGCGCGGACACACTGAGCCATTTACTCCGCGCACAGCCGCGGCGCCGGTGCTTCGGGGGTGGGGAGGGGTGAAAACGCGGGGGGGTGCGGGTGGGAGGTGCGGGGGGGAGGGGAGGAGGGGGGGAGTTGCGTGCCTGTCGCGCTTGGACCCGCCCATCCCACCGAGATTGGCACTTCTAGAAGCCAATCGAAACGACCACTGGAGAGATTACGAGCGTTTTTGGCTCTTTCTTGGGAAATCCACCCGTCTGACCTTTCACCTGTGGTGATTGGTTACACGGAGCCGTGACCGATCGCCACGGGTGACGGTTGATACGACACCTGTCGGGACTGTCCACGGTTCCCAGCGGAATCGGAGATCAAACAACAGCTAGAGTTAACAAAACCGGCTCTTTATTTACACACATACTCTTAATATAGTGTTTATGCAAATGAAAAAAAATATTGGTAACAATCTGCACTGCATTGATTGATTGATTGATGTTAATTGTTTACCCTCACATTCCATAATGGTTTAAGAGAAAAAAGAAATAAAGATACAAAGTTCAGAACACGCATGGCATTTAAACTCACTTTGCTCAATTGAATTCAGTTGTTTGAATATAGTTGCCTAAGAGAATTTTTTTTTTTTTTTTTTTTTTTCTCCCTTCAGCAAATATCTGCGCCTTATAAAGTTTGATGGTGGCGGTCCGGGAGGCTGCGGAACACGACGGCTCCGGCTGTGTGCCGTTTTCAGGGCCGCTCGCTTTTACAGCCCGGAACCCCGAGCCGCTCTGCTCTCCGGCTTAGTTTGTGAGCTGATGAGAGAGAGGAAAAAAAAAAAAAACGACCCGAGGACAAAATAATATTGGTTTGTGATGCATGGAAGGCGAGCACTCCGCCATAACTGGATGTATTAAGGAATTACACCGCAGTTTAGTCAGGAGGTTTGAGGAACCCGAGAAATGTTTCAGCTGACAATCTTTGCTTATTTAGTGTCCTTTGCTGCTCTCTAGGGGATGTTGGGAAGAACTTCTGACTTTCAGTGGCGATTCCTACGGCGTACTATCAATTCTTTAAACTGCGCAGATAATATTACGCAAAATGAAAATAATCAGTGAAAATAATCTTACTGAGGCATGTTGCATAATTAAAAAAACAAACAAACAAACAAATGCATAAATAAGGTAACCCCCAGTTTTTGGAATCACTCCTCATTTTTCAGTGTCATCTGATTTTTTTCACGTTAATGATGAATAAATACATAATTTAGAGAAAGTTAGAAAAATAAATAATCTTTGCTTTAACCCCTTGCAACAACCACCAATAATGGATTTAAACGAAATCAGACGTTAGTTGATAAATTGTAACGTGACACATAAACACACACAGACACAGTAACGCGCACGTACGCGCGCACGCACACGCACACGCACCCTCCTGTTGCGGGTAAACGCACGCTGGGCGGCAGCACAGCGCTGACAACACAAACACCCCGCTTCTCCAACGAATCTCACATACACACTCGCTCGAGGTTCGCGGAGTGTGTGTTTGCGTGACATGCAAACAACGATTAAACCCCTGCGTGAGTCTTGATTGATGTTTACTTGGAAAGTTTCTGACTAATCACTGAGATGGCGGGGTGTATTTTCTGACAAATCGTACATTAGTAATCCGAACAGGAATAATACATATAATAATACACATTCAAATGTGAGGACAGAAATGTGTGCGTACAGCTGGACAAGAGTGTGTTTCCTGGCTCTCCCAGACTATTCATCGTGGGTGTCTGACTTTGTTTTGTCCCCAGTGAGCGGATCCACGCAGGAAGCAGCCGGGGCATCAGATGACGGGCAGGGCTCCTATGATTTGGGGCCAAGGGGGGGCGCAGGGAGGTCCTCACCGGGGAAGGTCATCGGGGCTTTTACGCGCAAACGAAGGGCGCACTCTTTGTCCGCCAACGGTAGATTCTTTGATTTGTAGGGTTGTGGTCTATCTGTTTGTTTGTTTGTTTGTTTTTGTGTATTTCCCTCTCTGATCCGTGACGTTAGAGAATGAAAGATGAGCAGCTGATCTGCGGGGAGTAAAGAGGGAGTAACAGGACGAGGACGGCGGGGAGGATGGAGGGCGCGGCGCCCCTGAAGGCGACTTTGTTGCTTTTACTGATGGCCGGTGAGTTTGGTTTGTTGCTTTACATAAAAATTACTTTCCAAAAAGTGCGTCATGGAATTGCACATTTGAGAGCAACAAAATTTTGGTTCATTTGGTTCATACCGGATTTCATTAATATGTATCTATCCATTTTTAAGTTGGTTGGTGAGCACGAGTCATGCCAGTTTAAAAAACCTTAAGGAGTTAAGACGATTTTTTTTCATTTTGTTTCTCCGGATTTTATTGGAACTCTTGAAATGTCAAAAATGTTTGATTAGCAAGTCTCCTCTCTGGAAATGAACTGTCAAACTAGAAATCACAATAAAGCCCATTTTTTTAACTCAACCAGCAACTTATAAACGGCGTATTGGAACAAATCAATATTTGTAGTGTTGTGGTAAGATTAGTTTAGCAGCACCAGCCAGGAAATACAGGCTAGTAATAATGAATATGGAAAGACCAGACATGTTAATGACAATAATTGCAAATTATAACCCGCTAGCCTTGATCATGGAAAAGAGTGTCTCTCCAAAACACTTATGTGCATTCAAAGTGTAAAATGAAGAGCATTTCACACATTTCCTCTGGTATTTAACAGGCATTAATATCACTCCAGCAAGAATGAGGATGTTGAAATGAGGCTCTTGGCAGCTGGATAAATATGACTGACATGTGAGCCAAGAGTTAATGAGCAAATTCAAAAGTATTGAATACCAAAATGGCAGGCAGAAATCATAATCCTTTTATCCCAAATACTGATAAATTGAAAAAAAAAAAAAAAAAAATTGAAAAAAAAAGAACTGAGGTCACCACAGAGGAAAAGTCTTAAATCGGGCTAGATTATCTCTATTTCAGTTTGGTGGAGAACCAGGAGCACTGGAACATGGATGTAACATGTTGAATTTAGTATTTGTTGTCTGTTCTATTGGGTTTATTGAAAGATGTGTAAAGACATGGCGTTTTTCCCAACACCAGTGAAAAAAAAGAAAAAACGTGAATAATTAATCAGATTACAGCGACCAAGAAAAGTAGAATCCCCAAGCTAAAAATTAGCAAGAAATCACCAGGAATACTTACTTCAGTCTTTGCACATAACAATTATGTAATGAAGAAAATACCAAGTAATTAGTCTGAGAAACCTTCACACATATATTATACGATATACATATTTGAGGATCACATCAATGATGCTGTGGCTATAAATTGTAGTTATTAAAAAGTAGACTTCTGCTATATCAAGTAAAAGGCTATGTTTCATCTGTCCTGGGAAACCATCCCTATGAGTTATACACACCCAAAACCACAGTTTATTTCTTCAGAATTTTAGATATGGTTTACCATCGTTACTGGGGTGCCAGAAAGGCATTTAGCATGTTGTAACGCACCTCTCTTTTGAAACCTTCCTGTCAGCGCACTCAATCTTCCTTTAAGTGAATCAGAGGCTCAGGAGTTGTTTGGGGCACAACAAACAAGCAGCCCTTATCAGGCCACTGCAGGCCGAGCACCGCTGTGTTTTCCCCTCATTACAACAACCTGTTTGATCCACGTGGGCTATTTTACACCAGCTTAAACACTCCAGCCTACTGTACCGCTCACTGCTGTTACATTGAGCTCTGGGTCCAGTGGGATGGCTGTGCTGTTCTCTTAGCACACATCTCTGCAGTAAACAAATGGGATTGAGACTCTGGCTACAAATTAAAATTGTTTCTTAATGAAAGTAATAGAGAAGAAAAGGTCCAGAAGGAATAACCACTGCCAGGATAGGACCTTGTTTGTTGCACAAACACTTTCCTGATTACAAAGAATCGAACACAGCTGGTAAACTCTGCATTGTTTTGTAATATATGTTGTATCCGAACAGTGGCAGAAAGGTTTACACGTCCCTTGCTGGACCAACAGGATCTCCTATCACATGATAATGTTTGTCTTTTTCTGATATATTTCACATAATTTCTCTTGACTGCTCTCCTTTTCTTCTGATTTGTAGCTCACGCTCGCCTTTTAATGTGTAGCTGCAACAGAGGCGTCTACGAGAGGGTACTGAATGATTTCTGCCTGGATAAATTCAAGTCTCAGATGGTAGGAGTGGACAGAGGCCTGTGGTGCAGCTGGCCCGACACCACTGAGTGAGTTCACCTGACGTATTTTCGAGATCCATTTGCCCCTCGGGAATCTATTGGACTCCATCATCTTAAAATTGCCATTAATAGGAACATTAAGTCCCACTGGACAACATCAAGGGTCTCTGACCTCAAGGGGTCACAAAACAGTTTGCCACTGCTAACTTCATGCAGTCCTTTTTCGAATGCAAATAAGAAGAGAATGATTGAAGTTGTCGCCATTTAAATGAGCTGTGATTTAATTTCTCTTTGATATTTGCTCTTTTTGTCATCATTTATTGCTAAATACAGAAAAAGTTGATGTTAGATGTCAGGTTGCCTGTGTTGGATTGGGAATGGAAAGGTACTTAGCATCTTGGGTACTTTATCCATACCTGGAAATCAGTGTGAGCCCTTCAAAATAGTGCTCTTGAGGAAAATAATAAAGGACAATATATTGAACATGCCTGCTTCAAAGTTCTTGCCATTTTCAGTGGGCTTTTATGTAACAGCCAAACCGATCAACTTAACCTGATATTCAGTGTCACCCTCTCTCTGTCAGCTTGTACATGCAGTGTCATCTGCATGTAACACAAAAATAATCATCCACAAACGGTCTCACTATCAATGTGTAAAATATGTGTAATCATAGGAGCAACAAAAAGAACAACCCTCACAATCTGTTTGTGAAAAGGGCATTAATCAGCAGCCATATGGCTGGCACTAGAGACACATTATGTTTTGATTTACCTCTTTTTGCATTTCTACTTGATTTAATAATTGACCCCCACATCGCCCCGTCAAATGTATAAAACTGTTTTTTAAAAGGTCTATGTCCACGGGTAATATTGGAGTTCTGATATTGGGGAATTTGAAAATGGAAAACTACAATAACATAGTATAATGCCTATAATATGGTGATTATTCTGATGATAAAACAGCATAAAATGATTTAAAAAAAATTAAAAGAAGTGAAGCATTGAAAAAGTACAGAATAAGAGTTCAAGGCAGAAAGTCATATTTTGTCAGAGGCCAACAGTCAAAAACATGAAGTTGCTGATGTTTTGTTTTGTATCTCTGCCCAGTGGCATCTCTACTAGACTTGAACTTGTTCTTTGACACATTTAGCCCAACCTTATGTTCCCATAAAAGTTTTCTTCCTGGTTAAAACCTCTCCAACATGCCTGTTTGGCTTTCGGCCGTTACCAGATCTATACAACTTGTCCATGGCCTGGATGTGTTTGACACTTTTTTGTGTGTCACTGAGTCTCAGGGTAAGTCAGGAGAGCTGGAAGCCTGAATGAGCCGCTGCTGTCAAATTTGTGTGATTTGCCTTCCGGCTCACTGTCTCAACACACTCTCCACATTTGGCCGATTTGTGGTCATGGCAGCAATCAATGCGAGTGTGTGTGGAGATAAATCCTCCTAACAGACTTGTAAAGGCAAACATGGTGTTTGTAGTTAAGGGGCAAAAATAATGAAAGCTTTGCTGCATAGAAAAATAGATTATAAAGGTTGTTGTTTCACCCAGAAACAAGAGATCAAAGATTATTTTGTCATCATGGATTTAGTCACAACCTTTAAATTAAGCCTTTCTGATTTATCAACTAATTTTGGCATTTCATAGATACATTTGTACCAGTGTATGTATGAAATGATTCAAACATATTTTTGAACTTTCAGTCTAATTGAAAGATTATTATTGGCCATTTTGTTATGGTCTGCATAGCCAGACCAGACATTACTGAATGACTTTGCAACTTAGACAGAAGAAAGGTTATACTGAGACCTTGTTTTTTAAGATTTTCTTTTGAAATTCAATCACAATTGTCTTTTGTGGCACCAAGCCCAGGATAGAGCAACAATGTCCTTGGAAAATAGTGCCGGAGGAGAACTTGTTGGGGTGGAAAATTCCCATATGGTGAGACCAGCCCCAGCATTAAAATATGGATTAATCACCACAAAATAAAGAAACAAATTAAACTCAACTCATGGTGGCGGTGTTGCGTGACCTTAGCCGATAAACAACTGCACCTTGATCATTTTTGTTGTCAAGGTAACCTTTGCTTCACCCTTGGCTTTGGAGGAGATACTTTACCTGTTACTTTACCCACATCGCAATGAGATGAATCCTTACTTAGCCTTGGCAGTGGCAGTGACGGTAAACTGACAAACCTCTTCAACAATAAAAGAATTTAGCCTTAAAAGTACGATACCATTGCAATTTATATGAATTCTGTGTAGCCATTCATGCAAACCCACAATAAGTTGACATCCGAGCTAACTTTTCCTCTGGCGCTGCTAAGGGCAAAATATTTTGGCTTACACTACCAAATTTTAATTTTAGTCTTAATAAGATATTCATTTTGGTCACAGTGGTGGCAGCTGGAGCACCAACTATTTCATAAGCTGATTTCAAGTATCGAAGTCAATCAATGTGGAAACAATTTTAAAGTATATTGTTAACCAGGATTAGGTATCGGCACGGAACTGAAGTCACGACTCTCCGGCGCGGGTGGACTTTGTCTTTAAGTGTGTCATATGAAACAGTGGAAGGCACGTCAGAGCAGAATCTGTACTGCACTGCTTCACTGTGCTTTTGGTATGCATCTCTATTTCTCCTGCCCGCTCCCACCTAGCCGTTATATTTAGCTGCGTTAAGCTTACTGGTAATTCTAGACGCCCCTTTGCCCTTTTTTTTTTTCCTACCAACAGCAACCCTCCCTCTGCTATGACCCCGAAAGGAGATTTCAAAGGCGCTGTGAGATTTGAGATACTAATTTATAAAATGATTTCCTGAAAACTGAGCAATAAGATGGGAAATGGAGTAAATTATAACAAGATGAGGCCTTTTCAATTGGTACAAGAAAAAAAAAAAAAACATTTGCAAATCGAATCCCTTATATTCAATCATAGTTGATTTTTTTGATTCATGGGGAAGTTTTACTGTTTATCTGATCAGCATGAGAGTCCATCTTTTAATCTTGACTTGTCATCTTCAAGTGATGACATTATGACTTTTTTGACTTTTAAATTATAATGAAACTTTTTTTTTCATTAGGAGTTTATGTCACCATTTCAGGTGTATGTCACTTTTTAACATAATCCTTTTGAACTCTGTAATTATAGTAGTTTATCTGCATAATGTGTCTTTTAGTATCCCAATGAGCAATTTTTTGGACATATACTAGATCTGAGTTTTAAAAATAATATTAGAGGGATGCTACGGGGTCAAAAGCCTGCAGAGAACTTACTACAGTTTTGAGAAATGATGAGAGAAAATATGTGGGCCTGGAAGAAACCCACATTACATTACATTATAGTCATTTAGCAGACGCTTTTATCCAAAGCGACTTACAAAAATTGCAATTCAATAACCAAAGATCCAAAGTATCAGTAATCGTTATTCAGAAGTCACCACTCTACCAAACCCACATTAGGGTATGGAAGGGCACCCCTGTTGGGATCCAACCAGCAACATTCTTGCTGTGAGGTGGAAGCGTTAACCGCAGCGCTGCCATAGCTTTTAGATAAAGAGTCATTCTGTTGTTTTGTCACCCTCTGCAGGATTTATGAGGGAGTCACCAACTGCACCTTCCAAGTTGCTTCAAGGATGGACTGCTTCTGGCCCAATCAGATAGTTGACAAGTTCTTCATGCACATTCACCAAAACTACTTTCATGACTGCCCTCTGACAGGGCGGCTCATCCACGATCCGCCCGTCAGCATCCTTGCGCCATTCATTGCCGTCCCTATCTTCGTCACGCTTCTCATGACTGCCCTGGTGGTGTGGAGGAGTAAACGCACTAAAGGCGTGTTATAGTACCAGGGTTTCTTACCTTTTTTTTTTTCTTCCCACACACACTGGACTGTGAGGTTGACTTTCAATGTGCCAAGGTGACTACATGAAGGCGATTTTCATAAATATTTAAATGCATACTTTTGGTTTATATTATGTGTTGTTTTTTTTTAAACCAAAAATAGTATTAACTTTTTTCAGAGAAACTGATAAAATTACATTTTGATTTTTCTGTTTTGCTATTTGTTTGAGTAACCTGTAAAAAAGCCATGATTTTAGTTGACAATAAACATGGAGTTGAAAAAATAAACAACTCTTAAACTTTCAGGTTTGCTATTTCTGTTGTGGTCTTCTGTTCTGATTTGGTTATATATATATTTCTTTTTTTTTTTTTTTCTGAAAGATCATAAGTTTGCAAGAAAAATCAATAGTGATAGGGGCATATATTTGAATAAACTATCTCAATCTGCTTTAGCACCCCAAGTGGAGAGTAACAAGTAAAAGAAACACTCAACTGGAGATGAAATTGATAGCTGTTTCCATTAAAAATGTTGTGCATTTTCAACAAGAACTTCTATTGTCAGCACTACAAAACACAGATTATCCTGGACAAAGTTGTGTTGAGACTTAAATGTATCAAAAAGAAAGCTTACAGGCAAGAAACATAACAATTCTCCTAATGAATGTTAATTCTGAAATAAAATAGCATTTGTTTGGAGTGTAAGTGTCAAAGTGATAAGTAAACCTACTAGAATGCCTCTGCTGGGGGGATTTGGAGGCCATGCATGTTAATTACCATCTGTTTCTGTTGCCCAAAACAATCTGTGAATGTATAAATAGCTGTGAGGAACTGTACGCTCAGGGAGGCCTTTGTGACCTGGATGAAAGTTTGCTCTAAATTAAGGCCAGAGGTGAAGAGTGACCAAGGAAAATAACAGAAAGAATGAAATGACAAACATAATGGAAATTTACCCAGGATTATATAACGTTGGATGAACGGCCATGGGCATGAGGCATTGTGTGGGACCAAGTGATTGAGACAATAACTAGATCCTCAAAATTTGTCATATCCCCATGAACTGTAATTCACCGCAAGCGATGAAAAGAGTTACAAAATGAAGGTCATCGAATAAGGATTAAGGGCAAACCCTCAATTTTAAATGCTGTATTTGGTGTGTTCAGTCAAGCAGCTGAAGGCTAGAAAAACAAAACACCTCAAACGCCACCCTCTGTTTACTTTGAAAAACTAATCCATGAAGTCTCTTGTAAATTTGCATAAAATAATGAAAGTTACCAGAAAATTATAATAGGATGAGTATCTAAAGTAGAAGAACAAGCCAAAATAGTTTGAGTCTCCTCCACCTCCTCCATGACATTTTAAAAACATTGTGCCACAAGGTCAACCTATCATCACTTCAAAACTCTGATTGCATAAATTTCTGCTATGGTCACTTTTTAAATAAATCATGAAAACATTCGATTCAAAAAAAATAATAATTTGATTTTAATCCAATGAAACTGACGACTGTGAAAGTTTTCAGTCACAGATTGCTTCCATTCTTGAGGATGTAGCGCCATCTATTGTCCAAATATGAACACAGGGCAGCGTACCTTTGTGGAAGATAGTATATAAACACTGAAATTGATCTTTGCATATTCAGATAAATAAATAAAGTACTGTTATGCATATATACATATGCATGTACTGTGATTATTTTTCTTTAAAAATGACTGATAAAAATGTTTTTTCCCCTGAAAATTGCAAGTCAGTAGGAATACGTTACAGTCATAGTAGCCACTGTGTCTGGTGTTTGTAGTCAGTTTGTTGTTAATTTCAACCTAGTGACAACATGTATATGTGTGTATAAATAATCAATAGGAATCAATTATTTTAAAACATGGAAAAGTTTGAGTGTACCAAAAGAGGTCCATGGGCACTGACCAAATCGTTTTTGGAGTTACTGACATATTTTTCAGCTGTATGTATGTACTGTATTCACAGCATGTTGAAATTCAGTTTTTAATGCTTTATGAAAATCTTCAGAGTAACAAAATGCAATTAGATTGATTTCCAATAACCACAGCAATAGGTGCTATTAATAAGAGCAAAAAAAAAATTGCTTATTGACACCAAGTTTGGGATTGGGATACAAATAGTATTTCCAGTATTTCCGAAAGCGTCGCCGTAAAGACTAAAAGCAGGAGGGTGACTCAACTAGAAAGATAGAACCCAAATGCATGACTCAGGGCCAATGTAAAACCTAACAGGATTGAATAAGGACCAAAGGAAAATTCTCTCAATGGGAAAAAGTCACAAGCGGAAAACCATAAAATCTACATACCTGACTCTGACATGAACATGGCATGACAGAGAATCAGTCCAAACCAGGAAACATGAGACCCACCAAGGGATTAAACCCATATACTAAAATGCTAGAATGATGGAAACAGGTGTAGACGATCTACAAGATGAACAACCATGACTAATCCTGTTCCAAGGATTTGTAGCAGATGTACTTTCTAAAAACAGGCCACAGATGGCAGTAAGCACACATGTGATACTTTGAGGTAAAACAAGGGACCTGAGAGTGGAGATGCACGGAAATGAATTGCGTTAGTTGTTATTCCTCGTGTGCACTAAGTGAGCTCACCAGTCCATTCTGTTGCTTTATGTTTCCTCTGCACACTGAATTTTTAGTCACTCATATGATCATCAAAAAAAGTGAAGGTAAAACTGAACTGTGAACGCCATTCACAAAATGAAATGTCACACACCATCTGAATGACCGAGCTATTATCCAGATCATTATGTTTTTGACATTTATTAAATCACGAGGGAGGGAAGTGTTGCCTTTTTAGAGGTACTCTTATCACGTTCACACCAAGAAGCAGAGGGAGTTAAAGGCCTTGCTGAAAGGCAGTGGTGATAATGAGGGAGGGTTAAAGGCTGCTTTTTCACCAGCCCCGGCTAGATTTATTCAGCAAGTATAGTGAGTGAACCTGCAACCCTGCAGTCATAAGTGGCTTCCCTTATCTTCCTCTCCCATGCAACCTTTACATCCAGGTTCCTACACTGAGACTCAGGCATGCACAGCACTCACGAGTGACCGGGGCCAGGTGCGGACTAGAGGAACCAGGTTTTAGGGTCAAACATGGACTGTTTTCAGTGTCACTTTACAGGGGCCAGAGGAAACCACTTGTGGGCCAAACCTGCATGACTCAAATGGAGTTTAGTTGTCAAAAACTGGATATACACAGCATAATTAGATATTTCAATTTACAAATAATCATGACCCCAAACTCGTAAGAGTTCTCCAAATTTTGAACTCATATTGTCTATATTATAAAAATGACCACACAAGTGTTGGTGCTTTATGCCCCCCCCCCCCCTACACACACACACACACCAGCCCAATTATGTACATACTTTACATGCACACACATGCATTTCCTCTCCTCAATGTTCTTGCAAAGTTTAAAAATGAAAAACACAATTTTAAACTATACCTTGTTTATTTTAAGGTAAAATGGCTGTGAATATGTTAGTGATGTATTGTCTAAACTTCTACATGAAGAAAAAATTGACCCTGATTAATTCAGGAACGATATCCTGATGCAAATGTTTCATTCTTCATCTCTATAATTCCTTCTTAAATAAGTAAATAAAATCTCTTTGTAACTCGAGAGAAAAACTTACATAATATATTCTATGATTATACTCTTGTATCACGGCAACCAGTCGTAGCCCATGTGTTTCCTCCCTAATCAACATGCATTGATCCTTTGCATTCATCCGATCAATACTTATATGGTTTGCAATAGGTAGTGTGTTAACAAAAGGGGGGTGGGCGCTGTCCTCAAACATCACAAGAGCCCCAACCCTTAACCCCACTGTGTTGCTCTGTGCCGCCATGCCTTGTGTCATCTAATCAATCAGCTTTGATCAAAGCTGTCAGCTGCACTCAAGTCATACCACTCTGCTGCATTGTATGTGTGTGTGTGTGTGTGTGTGTGTGTTTGTATAGGTGTGCGTTTGCATTTTTGTATGAGCATGTGTGTTTCCTGCATGCATGTGTCATACTAGACATAACCAATTTACGATCAAGCCTGATGACAGGGTCCTCAAACATTCTCTCTCTCTGTTTCACACACACACATGCACACACACACACATACACACACACACACACCATTAAAAACACAAAGTCAATGGACTAAGACAAGCAGCCTCACGTATTGCTTTAATATCTGCAGGCATTCTGGCTACAATAAAAAAGAGCTATGGGACTGCTTCCATCGACTGTGACGAGCAGTGCTACTAATACTGTGAGGGGAATTCTCCTGAAAGGCAATCACATAGGTAATCCATCCTAGGAGTAAAAATATTGTGCTTAAACTTTTTTTTTTCTTTTGTCTTTTCCTTTTTCTTTTTTTCCTCAAGAAGGAATCAAAGTGCAGGGAGGCATCTTGATTCCCCTCCGTAAAAAAAAAGTGGAAGACATTCCGAATGGGTTGGACTAGAAAGAGGGAAAAGGATAGAACTCACCATAAGAACATGCTATTCAGCACGGTAGGAATATGCAGCACACATCTTAAAAAATATTTTTAACCTAAAATAGATATGTCTGCAGTTGTAAATGCAGGCACACCAATTTTCTTCATCCTCCTGACAGTGCGAGTACAAAGACATGCAGGGTAGGGGGAAGGATAGATGGGTATTGAGAATAAAATCCTACTTCCCACTGGAAATCTAGGCAGGTAAAAGCAGAGTGCAACTGTTGGATGGAATCCATAAAAGAAAAAATTGTACATTCGCCTCATATTTTTTTAAGGTGCTGTGTTTCATGCCTTGAAAAGACTTTCACAAGCATGTGGGAAGACATTAACGACATACAGTTAAGATAAAAAAAAACAAGTATTATATGTGAATATAATAGGAAATGGAATTAAATTGTGTTAATTTACCAGCAATTCCCTGCATGTAGTAGGTTGGATGACTTACAAATACAACATCCAAAAGATGACAACTGCTGAAGTATCTTAAAAAGTTAAACATGTAATCACAGAAAAAAATGTTCTGTGCAACCGATGAGTGTTTGGTGATTTAGGTTAAGTAGCTGTCAGTCCACTGTATATTGTAATCCAAATATGTGAAAATATGCTTTTAAAAATATATTGTTACAATATATGTTATTACTTGATTTGAACCAATATTGTACCGTCAAAGTAAGGCATATATTTGGTTATGGAAAGGCAACATTCTTTGAGGGCAGGCTTGATTTTTTTCTGATCATTTCCTCTGTGATTTGCAAAAATAGACAGTCAGGCAGTTGTAGAAATATCACAGTGCTGCCAGAGTATCAAACTTGACGGTTCATGAACTTTTTGTAAATATGGCGGTGAAGATAATGGTTTTAAAAAGTGAGGAAAAAAAGAAAGTTGTTCATGTTGCCCACTTTTTCATCTCCCTATTAATTCTTTTCAAAATATGCGCACCAGCTCTTTACTGCTTGTTGAATCCACTTCATGCAAATAGTTCTTTTGAATGCTCCATTTATTTGAAATTTAACTGCAAAGGGACAAGTGTATTGAATACTTGCCACATACCGCATCACAAAAAATGGATATAAATGCAATCATTCAAAACACATTCATTTAAGCATAGAAACAGAATGATATAAGCCCAAAACCAAACCATAATCCAAAATTGACTAGTTTTTCATATTTTGCTTCTTATTCATGTTTGCAACGTATGTTTCTATAAGTGTTATGAGTCCACTGAAATGCACACATGCATCTGAATGAAGTCATATGGATTTAAAACGGATTGGACATGGGATTGTTCACTGTGTGCAATGCACTGAAATTTTCTTTGGAAGTTACATTTGTAATCCTACACTGACTTCTGTCTCCCCGAAGAAAGAACAAAATTCATCATGTTTTATGTGTATTTGGAGTTTATATATGATTTCAAACAGAAAAAACAATCATTTTAACGATCAGCTCAGCCATCTTTGAAGGGAAAGATAGAGGGAAAAAAAAACAAAGTGTGTTTTTTTTTCTTTTTTTATGTCGGTGCTGTGCATTGTGCCCTACAGAGTTTACAATCTCTGCTAGGGTATGAATACCTTAAATCTTTAGACATAAAAACTTCACCGGAGACACTCTGCAGTCATCTCCACAGCCAGCTGTAAAGTACAAATATCAAGGAGATGTTAGTGGCTGCGAGGCTGCGTTTGTGTAGTCGAGACGCTCATTCTGTAATGCACTCTGCGGACTAATCCCGCTCTCGGAGGGGAGTGCTAGGTATTGGGTTTGATGATAGAAATGGATTAAACAGATTACATTAAAGGCCAGTCTAATTGAACCAATCTATCCTGATTCTGCCGCTGTAAGATAAATGATGAGAGGACCAGATAGTATATATAGGTCGTGTGTTTGTGTATCTGGCTCAGGGTTTTTCTGTGGACACTTTTAGAGGCTCACTTGGGAAATATGGCAAAAGAAGCACTTTTGCTGCATTGACTTAAAATTTAGATGTGCATTTTCTTTATTCTTTATTCAATAAATTCATTTTTGTAAAGATAAAATGAAAGAAATGAAGTGAGTACAAATAGTATATATCAAATATAGAGTTTGGTTGCATAGAGCTGAAGAACAAGTATAACAAAAACTAGCAATAGTATAATTTTATCAAATTCCACTTCACAGATTAACTTTTTTGAAAAAAATAGGATTATTTATTTACTTATTCATTTATTTTGCAGCTAACCCCTTAAATATTCCTCATCCTTGAAAAGTTGAACGAAAAGTACATTTGAAAGAATTTCGGAGGAGTTACCTATGAACTACTGAATTATCGTCCACGTTCATATTTTCAAGTACATGTCCTCAGTTTAACTGGGTGTGAAAAGCAAAAAAATGCTCAGTAAGAGCCTTTGTGTTGAGATAAACGGTTAGTGGAAGCTTGAAACAATGCAAAACTTCAAGTATCAAAAGATAAACACACCTCTTCACCTGCTCTTCGACCTAAAGTAAGAATGCTTACAGTGCTGCTACCTGTGCATGCTTCTTGGGGGGGGGGGGGATAACATACACACTCACAAATACACACAAACACACCATAATAGTGATTGACATAATGCCTCAGTCAGCAGATGGCTTGCTGGTGAAAAGCATCACCTCCCAAGAGATTCAATTGTAATTAACAGATCAAAATAATATCCAACTCACTACATTATAGTAACAACATGAATAATAATCATGATAAATGTATTTATAATGTGCCTTCCATCAAAGTACGGTACAGACAAGAAGAAAAGATTAGGACACAATGAAACATTCATTCATTATCTATCCTGCCTATCCTACAGTCGGGGACATGATGGTGCTAGATGTCTCCAATTTATCTACTGCATGTTTTTGGACTGTGAAAGGAAACCCTCAAAATCAAGGGGAGAACATGCAAACTCCCCACAGACAGGCCACCGGTCAGAATTGAACCAGAAACCTACTCACTGTAAGGTGGAATGCTATGCCTTTTGCCAGTGTGGCGTCAATTAATAATAATAAAAAAAAAATTAAAAGCCGATTACCTTTTTTTAGTGGTTGGATCGAAATAGCAGCCATAAATTTATGTTATCAATGCCTACAGCCACAGCGACTTGTGCCGCGCGGCACATGTAGTTCAACTGTGATGGCATGACATGCATCTTAAAACTTAAAGATGTGAAGACTAGATTGGACGTATCAGCACGTATCCTTTGCATCTTCCCCACCTTCCTAATGATCCTTCCACACATGTACCTGTCTCCCTCTGCCAGGGTCATTATTGACGGTGTCCAGTTGAAGTGAGCATGATAGGCTGACCTTTCCTTCCAACCTTGTTAGCAATGTGAAGTCATTAACCAGGACTGTTTAATTAGCAACAGAGTGGCAATCAAGGATGTGTCGGGGACCTCGGCGCTCATAGACATGGATCAATGGTCTTCGGGGAGCCTTGGCACTCAGCAACAGGGGACGTTTACACATACGCTGTGCATACATTAACCCGATGCATACTTACACATGCATCTTATACATACTTTGAGCGTTACTTTCTGTTTTGGTTGACTTTGTTCATCTACTTAGTTCTGAAGAGATAAAGATAAGCACTAACTTTATAATTCCCCCGGGGTTAAATGCATGAGACACGTTTTGGATTATTTAATGAGGAAACACGGAGTGGATGGTGTTTAATAATTTGGTTCATATGTATTCTGTGCATACAGATAAAAAGGACAGCACATGTTAGACATTTTGGAGAGAAGGTCAGAGAAGCCAGACTGAGATGGTTTGGTCATGTACAGAGAAGGGATAGTGAATATATTGGTAGAAGGAGGCTGAAGTTGGAGCTGGCAGGCTGGAGGCCTAGAGGAAAACCAAAGAGAAGATTTATGAATGTAGCGAAAGTGGACATGAAGTTAGTTGGTGTGAGAGAAGAGAAAAGGAGTAGGTGGAGGAGGTTGATTTGCTGTGGCGACCCCTGAAAGGAGTAGCCTAAAGGAAGAGAGGAAGTGTGCATATGTATAAAGTGTGCAGCAGTATATGTTGCTTTTTGTGTGATTAAATTCCTTTTTATGATCATGTATTTTTTCACACCAGGATTTTTTTTTTCTTACTTTGCAATCTTCTCAGAAAATTTCATGAGAAAATGACAACACATACGCATAATCAGGCAGAGCACATTGCAAAGGCTCCCAGCGGGAATAGCTCAGTTTCTGCAAGAAGTGTTTCAGTTCATCCAGGGTTAAATCAGGCGTTTGAGAAGGGAAGTGAAGTTATTTATCATCAAAAACTATCAAAATGTACATCTGTGAGAAAACAGGGGTAAGGTAGAAAATAATGGCCTCACACACCCAAATCCTTGAAGAAAATGAAGTGTCTAGACTCCTTTGATGTGAATACTATTGTGCATTTTACAAACTGTACCCCCCCACTGAGTGAATGATTGTGCCATGAAACCATATTATAGAATATAATGGCAGGAAACAGCACTGGCAGACCAATATTCCGCTTTTTATTAAAATCCTGATGCAGCAGCAAACTGATGAAACACTTAAACCGTGGCTGATATGCACACATGTCCACAAATATCACAAATATACAGAGATTCACACAGGCAGCCACAGTACCTGATGAGATCCAAGTGAAAGTGAGAAGCATAAAAAAAGAGCTGAATTCTTAGGTCTGTTGATCTATTTTTACTGCAGAACAGGGGGCAGGGGAGTTCCTGCATAATGCATGGCCCTGTAGAGCGGCGGTGGCTTTTACACTGCACTCTCACCGGGCTTCCAGGTGTGTCTGCTGTCGATCAAACAGGCAGCGAATAGGAGAGCCAGGTGGTGTGTCTCACAGCATAAGACCGCCAGTCTATCCAGGTGCACGTCACCTCTGCACACAAAGGATCCCGCTGGCATTTTCTTTCCTTTTCCTCTCAACTATGAGAGCTATCAGAAGATGGTGAGGGAAACTAGTACCAATGCACATTATGCGTCACGCCCAGGTGGAACAGGGAGGCACATTAAAAACGTAATGCTCCTGAGGCACATGCACACGCATATTTTTAAGGGTTGGGAACCGCCTTTTGATCCGTGCAGTGAAAACAAAATACATTTCACCTCTCAACATCGATATATGATATATGGAATGATGTTAAGATAAGATGTTAAAATCATAATTAAACAAATAATAAGGTTCAGTAAACAAAACAAAACAAAAAACAGGAAACCATTTCAATACTGGAAAACCTCAGACTCCACAACAGGCACTTTTATTTTCGAGTCAAAATAACTTGCAAGTCATTTTGGTGTTTATTTTGTGACACATTGTAAAGTGTCATTAATACTACATCGCGGTGTTTCAGCCCTACTCCCCTCTAATTCATTTAATTCCATTCATTTTGGTCATTTGTTTTAGTCTTGGACTAAATTATGCAACGTATTTCCGATGCAAACTTATTCTAGTTCATAAACTGTATCTTTACTCTGTTAGCACAGCCATGAGTTTTTCTACTCTTAAGTCTATACTTTTGAAATATGTTTTAATGGGATCTAATGGGATCTAATGGGATTTAAGAGGAATTGTTGTGTCTCTGTAAAAGCCTCAGAGTGGATTTTTATTTGATGTTTATTTTTTTATTTTTACCTCAAATGCTCTGAAAATGCCTTTAATGGTATATTATTATCACACCAAATATTCAGTTTTGTTCTGCAACCAACTAAAATGGGAGTGGGTTGCTGCCTGCGTATTACAAGGAGGAAGATAAATGAAAGCTTGATGAGGATGCTTCTCTGAATCCACCAGGATGATTAGGCTTTAATTACAGGAGGCCACCTCGACATATTCCCTATAATTGGAAATATCTAAGCACTTGGCTGCTCATGGCATGAAACCAAAGAATCAATGGCTCACAATCCTTTGTAGGACAAGGCCCTTTCTCATTTTAGATGAACTCTGCTCAGTGGAGGCAGTGCAACAGGAGATTTTGTGGCGTTTCAGATTGCAGATCACTTGCTAAGTAGCTCTATATAATCTTGGGAAGGAGTTCTTCTTATCAGTACCCGTATGCACTGACGGTCTGAGCATGGAATAAGATATGTTTAGGGAGGCTTTCAACTTGTAGCTCTGCTTCACAGTGCACTGACATCTCCACGTTGCCAGATGTGACAATAACATCCCTAAACGGCTGCCAAACGCCTACAAGACAACCACAGGCATTGGCAGCTCTCTGGGTGAAATCTTCTACTGCAGGAACCAGATGAAAACAAGGGCTTTATGTTCCACTGATTAAGTGAATCACTGCCTTGACTAAAGAATCAGCCTTTCTTTTATTACAGTTACCTCAATTCAGTGCCGTCACACCACTTTGCTCATTCTTTCAATAGCAGGAGCTCTGGCTGAATCACTGTATGAGAAACAAAAACAGATCTAGATGTGCTCAGGTGTTTCAGTAGTGAATAGAGGAGCAGGGACTATAGATGATTCAAGGACAGGCAGATGAGCAGATGATAGAGACCAAAAGAAACAATATTTGAAAAGTCTGCGGGTAAAATGCCCTCAATGTTTTATTGCCACCGACTGAATGTTGAATATTTGGTTGAGACACACGTTATCTTATTAGGACATTATGTATTATTGTGGCTTAGTTTGGAACCGAATGTTTTTCAGCCTGTAATTTAGTTTCCAGTTGTGGATTTTGTGTTGCGAATTTTGATAACATTTGATCACATGCCGAAGGTTCCTTATGGGAAGTTGGGGGCTGCAGGATGATTTCCAAATATTAAGCAAATTTGGAGCAGAAAATAAAAGAATACATAAATAAAAACAATGTTAATGACATTGTGAATGAAGACAATGGTCTCAGCTTGTAGAGCGCTTTGACGCCAACACACACTCACACACTGACGGCAGTAGAGCCGCCATGTGAGGCACAAACCAGGCCATCGAGAGCAACTTAGAGTTCAGTGTCTTGCGAAGGACTTAAAGAAGAAAATATCAAGATGATTTTAATTAATAAAAAATGGCAGTTTGCTGATTTGGTTTGGATAATCTTTTGGAATGAAACAAGCATTTGGATAACAATTTGTGACGTGCTCTCTATTTCTACTCATTTCATTTTGTGTTGTAAATGATTAAAAACAAGTTCTCTATTAATATATTTACTAGGTTTTCCAGAACAATTGTGAGCTCCGCTCAGGGGCAATGGTGGTCAAAAGTCTCAATGTTGGGGATTGAGAATGAAAAGTTTGGAAACACCTGTCATTGTGAATAAACTAGTCTCATATGTCTCTCTCTCTCCCTCTCTGCCTCTTTTGTACTACTTTTGTTTGATATTCTCTCCATTCTTGTGTATTCACCTGTTGCTTGTCCATTAGTCAGGCTTTCTCAGCTCAGCTCTATTCCCTTGTCAACAGAGCTTGACTCCCTCATGTCCATCCACCTGTTCAGTATCATCTCAACATGTCAGTCGAATTTAAATTCTTGCTTCCTCCGGCAGGCAGATTATGTTTTTTTTTCTTTGTTGTTTGCTCATCTGTTTGTCAGCAGGAATGCATTACACTACCAGACAGGTTTTCCTAAAATTTGATGGAGGGGTTATATGTTTTAGTGCTGATCCGGTGTCAATTTTCCTCTACATTTTTCTTTATGTTCTTTATAAGTCCAAAGAAGGGGTGTCTAATAGCCAACCAACCAGATTTTCCTGAGACCTGGGCCAAAGTGGCTAAAAAAAGCCCCCCCTGTGTGTTTTTGTTGAGCTTTGGTGGCTGATTGAAGGCCAGCTGCAGAGGATCTGAGGGACCTGCTGGGTATAAATCTTCATATCAAGTCCGAGAGACATGCTGGTGCCAGACCATTCGGGGATTTAAATCCTGTGATAATAAAGAGGAAAAAAAAAACATTGGCAACCACTGTGATGACTCTCAGATATGTGGTCTGTGCATCTGCTGGTCTTAAGCAAAGTGCAGAGCAAACATTAAATGATAACATACAGTAACCAAAATAGTGCCTATTTCTGGCTTAACGTTCTTTGCTCTTATGGTTTTATTTTCTCCTTCCCAAATTATTTGTGTTTTTTTTTTTTTTTTTTTTTAAACATAACACCTCTACTCATTATTTGGTAAAGACTGATAATTAAAAAAAAAGAAACATTTGCTCTTTCTTAATGACATGGAATCAACATGAGATTGTGGTCTTCTTATTTGATTTGACTCTTATTTGATCGGACCCTTTTTTTCAGTCTTACAAGTTTAGTTCACTCTCTCCAGTCTTGTCTCTTTAATTCATTAAGTTTGTCAGTTTTAATCAACCAGATTTATCTACAACATGGCTCCTGTAAACTTGGGTCAACAAAAAGTTAAAATTAGGGTTTTGTTGCCTCATGCTTCTTGCTCTTTTCTGTATTTGTTTCAACTTTAAATTGAGTGCTAAGGGGGCTAAATAAATAAATAAATACATATATTTGATGCTAAATTAATTTTTAAATACAACAGCATGGTGTAGAATAACACCATGCGATAATAGCAGTGAATAGCTTCATCTGCTCAAACTACAACATTTAGATGTTGTAATGTGATGCACATGAATGGGAACAAGTGCAGGGCAGGGTTTTATTGAGTGAATGTGACAATGCAGTCCCCAGCTGTGTTTATCAATTCTGCTTTCTATTATTTGCAGATTATTCTGCTTGGATCCCCAGTGTAATTAGCTGGATAACAAATCCAGTGTCCGTGCTTAGATTCTGTCACAGTGGTCAAGAGAGCGGTTCTCATCCAAGAAACACTGCGGATAGATGTTTTGTTTTAACACTCAATATGTATTATGTGACATGATGTTGATGGGGTTGATCATTTTGTTATGCACACATCAATGCGGTCCATGAAGCCATTTAGCTTCCTGTGAGCTCACGCACTACCTCATTTGCATCTTGTCCCATGAAAATGACGATCGAAAAGCACTCATGGGATGTGCGACCTTTATTGAAAAATGACTCCATCGCTTCTAATTCCACACCTTGTCTATGAGATTGACATAGTAGGTGTAGTTAGGTAGATAATATGTGGCTGTCTGTAATTACAGATTATGGAACATTAAGTTGGACAGATACAAGTAAGCTTCTTGATGAGTGTGCCCATTTCAATTAAGGAGCATTAAATGAAACAAAAAACCTTATGGGAGTTTTACACTCTGAGATCCGCGGAGAGTTAATACACTGCATAGGACCATTTACTGGGGAGTAATTACTCGCTAATTAGCCATTAGTTATTCGATTACCCTTTTATCAGCTAGTCATGGTCAAAAGGCAGGAATAGCAGATAAGTCATCACCTTGGATGGTAACAGATGTAATTACCGTGCCGACGTTCCCTTAGAGAGAACACGTTCAGGCAAGGTAAAGGCACGTTGGCCGATTTCCTGTGGTTGATCGAGAGAAGCAGTAAATCAGAGGGTTTTTTTTTTGTCTCTTTTTTTCCGCCAGTTTAAAAATGTATTTTGTTGCCTAGTTTTACTCACACAGGAGTTGCTGGAGAAAAAAAAAAAAAAAAGAATTTTCAAATGCCCTCTGGTCAGTGATAGTAAAAGTGAATGTGACTGCACTCTGGGCACTCATTGTTAGCAAACTGAATGGCTCAGTGATTGAGTCTTGATATGAAGTCATTAAATATCCTATGAGCAGATGATTATGTGTATATTGTTGCTCGATTAAATCGCCATTAACAGACCAGCCAAGAACCATGAATACTCCATGCCAAACTGCTTCTACCATTTATTACACATAATTACATTCTTAAATAAAAACGATTCACCGAACAGTTCCTTGCATAGAGATATTACAATACCAATTTAAAAAAGGAATTATGAAACAAACCAGTAACAAAAATAAATCTTTCTCATTTTTCCATAATAAAGAACATTATCGTACCCATACGTCATAATATACAAATGATAAATTTGAAACACTTTGTACAGCAAAAGGAAAGGAGAAAGACAACGGAGGAAAAAGGTGCAGTACAGGGAACCAGGAAAGGGGGGAAAAGGGGCGGAGGAGTCGGACAGAGGAGTGGAGTTGAAAGGGATCATATCTAAGAAAATGGAAGGGTGGGGTTGGGTGGAATGGGGGAGGGTGGGAGTGGGATGCTGGTAGAAAAGGGGAGTGCGTTTGATTTGAAATTCAGACCTGGTGGAAAGAGAGGTGGTGTCACACATAGCAATGTGTGCTTCCTCCTCTGCGGAGAGCAAAAGCTGCAGTCTGGATCTCTGACTCTCACAAGGTGGCATGGAAAACAGTGAAAAAACACACAAGGAGAACTAAGAGAGCATGTGTGTTTGTGTATCTGTGACTGCATGGATTCGGGATGTGCTTGTGCAGGATCATGTGCAGATTTTTTGTTTTCTGTTTGTCTGCATGTCTGAATGTGTGTGTACATGGAGTGTCGGCAAGATTGTTTTTGCATGTATGCATGCATATGCGTGTAGATTTGTGTATAAAACAGCTACTGTACAGACTCTGTGATCAGTGTTCCATCACTCAGGGATCAGTTTGTGAAGTGTAGCACACAGGCGGACAGAAAACATCGGAAATGTGAGTAGTTGTGTTAATTAAAAAAACAAAAATCAGAGTGCAAATACAAACAAACGATACACACAGGCACAGCAGAATTGACAATCATTCATTAGGATGACACACAATTTATCCTCTGAGACAATGAAGAAAAAAAAAAATCCCTCACATTTTCACTCAATGTACGTGGATGTAAAGTTCATCAGAGTAAGAACAATTTCAACTGTGCTATTATTGGAATATTTCAACATGTGCTCAGAACTGGTCCTTTGCCAATGAGTCACATGATGACCAGTGGTACCACCCACAGAAGCCTTTCTGGACACAACAAAGTTAGACTTTGTTAAATTTGGGCAAAAAGAGAGAAAAAACAACAACAAACAAAACGGTAAGGGTAGGTGCTAGTCAAACAGGATTGTAACAGCAAACAAGCAGATGTCTCAAATGTGTCAAAAGCACAAAAGTCACTTTATTTTCAAAAGTAACTTTGTGGTGACTTTGAACCATTTTGCCGCCGGCGTGTTTTTGAAAGACAGCCAGAGACAATGTCTGCACCAAAATTATTCTGTGCAACATCTTGGATATATCAAACATAAACAAAAAACAACCAAAAAAAGTTGCTTTAGCTTGTATTTTTTCAAGTCACATTTAGAATATTGACAGGCAATTTTATTTTCAGTTTTTTTTTGTTGGCGATTTTGTGACTATCTTCTGCTCATTGGCAACTCATTTCCTTGCTAAAAAAGGATTAAGCTAAATTTAAGAAGTCAATTTCTATTTAGTAATTGTTTGGTAATGTGAAAGATGTTCAAAACGAATGTAAATAAGTTGTTCATAGAGAAAAATCAAAAATAGTCATGAATTACACTGATATTTGAAGGCGTTTCAACATTTGACTTATTTCAGAGGCGTTTGAGAGACATATCTTTGTTTGATCGTGAATATCTGGATACCTTGTTTTAGGGTATGAGTTTAGGTAGAACTGTCTTTTTAACAGAGAAAGGAAAGCCTTTTTTGTAATTGCTACGAAGCAGTCACCGGCTCTAGGGTGAGTGTTAGGTCCAGGTCAACCCCCTCCCAACCTTCTGACCTAATACCAACACAGTATCTTGATTTGTAAAAACAACTGATCAAACATATTGTTTTATGGAATGAGTTGAATGAATCTACTGACACCAAGCCTTTGGGCAATTACATGTACTGCATTTCAGTTTCTTCTAAGGAAAGTTGAGGATTATCTAAGGTCTTGTTTTCGTTTTAGTGTCGATGAATAGGAGAGACGATAAATAAATAAATAAATAAATACAGAAAGAAAGAAATGAAATTTTAAGAAATTGGCAAAAAAAAAAAAATCCTCAGCTCTTTGTGACTTGTACAGGACAAGGCCAAGAAAAACCCTCCGAAGCTGTACATTCTCACAAAATTGCAATGATCCATTTCAACAGGAAAGCATCTGGCGCCATCTTGGATATATTAAAAAAAGAAAAAGTAAAGCTGCCATAAATAAATAGTACATTTTTACCTAGATGCTGGACTGGAATTTCCTTTTTTTCCTTTTTTGAAGACATTATTAATTAATTGATTTCCTTTTTCATAAAAAAACTCCCACGGCATTCAAAGCCATCAGATTTGCAAACCACTTTACAAATCTCTGTCAGCATCTGGGACTTTCACTCAAAGAAAAAAAAAAACAAAACACAAAAACTTGAGGGTGTTAAGCTGCAATCTGGTCTCTTTAAAACCTTTATCACTTATTTTCTCTTGCCTTTGCACATAGATTTCCTTGTCAGTTCGGCCTATCGTTAAAAAAAAAGTTTTTTTTTTCCTTTTTACATTTTTAAAGACAGTTCATTTGTCTTGTAGCATTACGAACTGACCGAGGTTTATGCATTTCCTGACTGATGAAAAACAACCTTCAATGCGCCACAAACAATTGATAGCTTTGAGAAGGAAAACATTATAACAAATCAGGAAACCTGACAATCATTTGTTCATTCTGTCTTGTTCAAAGATGCTATTTTTTACCATATCGCAGCAAAGAATAGCAACCGGAACTTTTGTATCTTTGTTACATCGGACAGCAGTTCCATCAATGAGGAAAAATGTTAACTCCAGGGTGTCAGTGTCATTATTTTTCAGTTTGTATGTGTGAGTGTGTCAGTCTGTGTGTATGTGTGTGTGTGAGTGTGTCTGTCTGTGTGTGTGTGGAGGGGGGGGGGCTTTCACTCCATTACAGTTTCATGAGCTGATGGGGCAGTTATCTTTGCTGACTGAGCAGATCTGTTCCCCCTAACCTCCTTTAACCACCCACTGGAAATCTGCACTTGTGACCTCATGCTGGTGCAGCACGACCAGTACTATGTGTGGTGATGTGACGAGAGCCACCTGCATTGACTAGCTAGTTACAAGTTAATTTCTGATGTGAAAAAAACAACAAAAAAAAACACTTGATGTCACATGGATTGTGATCAAAACCCCATCCGAGTGATTTCATAGGCTCAGTAACACGTACAGACTAACAACAGATACATTCACATTGATTCGCTCAGAGAAGAGCCACCCAATTGATTGAATTTGTGTCTCAAACAAGTCATATTATGTCCAGCAGGTGAGAAACCTGCTACCAGAAGAACACGCAGGTGAAAAATTAATGGAAAAACCAACTTGTAGAGTCTCAACAAGGGTTTGGACAACCGGAACTGCGTCAATGCACCTTCGCATATTTTTCTTTTTTTCAATTGTCATTGATTCATTCATGTATTTTAGCATTCTCTAGACGATATCCAAATATGTTTAATGGTGGCCGCATAATCAGTCTGAAATATTGTTCGTTTTTCAATTTTAATGGAAATCTGGTGACTGAAAAGGTTGTAGCATATGAGCGACATCATTTATGTCCCGTTGTGTTTTTTTCCATTAATTTTTTTACCTGCCTACATGTGTATAGTCAGAACATCAGCAGGAGTACTCTTGGATATGCATAGGGTCCGAATAGCAGAGCTGTTGAATGCTGCATGTTGAAGATTAAGAACTTTTTATTTGGAAGAGTTCTGCAAAGGTGATGTTAACATCCTCAACACAGTGGCTAGTTTGATGCCAATCACTCCCAAAAGCCGTAGAGATCATTTCAGGCATCTCAAGTAGACACGTATGCTTTTTTTTTTTTTGGCTGGATTAATTCCCAATGTTTTCTTCAAAATTGTTTTTTTTTAATTTTCTTTTTGAACAAATCGGGGAATATTTCTTAGAAACAATATAGCCTTACATACATAGTGATCTTGTTTATTTCCGATGTGCTATTGCAGTCAGCTAGCTGCTTCGACATGTGCATGTGGCCATCCATGCTCTGACGGCATGTAAAGCCAGCGTTTCTCAAATTGCAGCCCAGTTCAAGATATTTGGGCTTTTTTTTTTTTTTTTTTTTTACAAAAGGTTTGCAAAAAGTCAATTGTGCAACAGTTTTCTGACAACAACTCATATGAGCCACGATCCCAGAGAGAAAAGGAGCATCTCTTGAGATCCTTGGTTTCAGTTGACATTCTCGGAGATGAACAGTCTTTCCCAGAGTAGATTGGTAAACCTCATTCAGTGGAAACCCTCAACGGATGATCATAAAGCAAACCAGCACTCTGGATGACCCCAATCAGTCTTCATAGCACACGTGTGCTACGTACTGCCGCCTTCCAAGTCTTCGGAAATCCAATCTGACGCTCTGTTCAAACAAGTGCTTTGATGCCATCAAACCGGAATGGTTCAGAAATGGATCCAGTTGGTAGATGTGAGAGGTCAGATGAAATATAGTGACATTTTCCTATGACAAATTGTAAAGGCTGTGGCAAATTTTAAGTTGAAGTTGAGTTACAACTGGGAATTAGTTTCTCTCCTCAGCTAATAGAGAAGATGAAAACTGCATTATAAAGATTTTAGTGTGCTAAATTCACAACTGGTCCAGTTTGGCTTTTGGTGCACTGCTGCATGAACAGGGCTGACATTTTTTTTTCTTTTTATTGAAGGATAATTGCAAAAAGAATGACAATAAAGAGCTGCAAACTACAGGCACGCAGTCCACCATTCACTGACTTAAAACCCCTCTGAGATGTATAAGACGGGCGGGATGGCGCTTCTGTGAGGTCCACGGGACAATACTAGGAGAAATTTGTGAGTTGATGGTATGTCATGTTGGAAATCATGGTGCTGGTCGAGCACAGATTGAGAGAGTCCATTCTGATCCATCTGTCTGCCTACTTTTGTTTTTGTCTGTAGCCAGCGTCCCTGTGTGGTGCTGCTCCCTCCAGTCTAGAAAAGGACTGATGATCTTCTGAGTCCATCCCACTGCCTCCCTCTCATATCCATGGTGTTATTTTTCTGCAGTTCCTTTTTTGTCTCCACTCTGCCTCTATCCCCTTCCACTCCCGCTGACCTCTCAAATTCTTCAGATATGCCTCTTCATGTGTAGCGCCAAGTGATCTGACCGCGAGAAACACCTGCAACCAACGAGAGAAACAAAGAGCCGCTTGTTAGTGTCTTACCAATGCAGGGGGGAAAAGAAGTTTGTTTTGTCAATTGAGCTAAATGTTGCTTTTAGCCAGTGAGTCACTAATGCAGATGCAATTAGTATATGTGTAACTAATTCATAATCAGCATTTTCAGCAGCACTCCTAATGACTTCAGCTGTGCCATGAATTACTAGAGAGCCTGCAGATGGATCCGTTGAAACACTGCAGCAGGAGGGTGGGGGGCAACACACAAAACATGTGCTGTAAAACGATAGTTAAATTAGATGAATCGTTGCCTCTCATCTGAAGTCAGGCTTACAGAATTGCCAGGGTGTAGCTGCACATTGAAAAATTCAATTACACTGGAAGTGCACCAGCCTCTTTCCATACAAGTTTTAGAAATGTTTGATTACTTCAACCTGATAGCCACAAAATGACATAATAAATGTTTTCTTCATTCTATGTATGCTTGCATACAGATGCGCCCATTATATTAGGCCTACATTAGTATCTCTTTTACCAGCTCAACAGCATTTCGGTTGCATGTGCGCAGAACGAGTGTTCTATTCCCATGAGGCTCGCTGTGCATAAAGCAAACCATGCTTTGTTTTAGGTAATTGCCGGCTGTATGTTTTAGCGATTAGTGTGTCTGGAAATATTTGGAGGCATTTTTTTTTACATGCTGTTCATGTGCTTCCGTTTAAATTAACAATAAGAAAAACACTCCACAAAAAAAGTGCCCTAAAACTGTAAAATATCCTGTCAGCCATGTCGAATGAAATGCTTTGAACAATATCTGAGCCGAGGATGAACAAATGCACATGCAGCGACACTGAGTAAATTAATTCTGGTTGTTATAGAATTAAAAAGAGCTTTTCTTTCCTCCAGATTCATGTAATATAGACTATAGAACAGATTCAATTTTTTTGGATAAGATTATCTTCAATAACTTCAAAAAAACATCCATTGTGGAAAAAAGTGTCAGGGAAGAAAAACAACCTGTGAGTAAAGCAGGATGCACTTAAATACCCATCATGAGAAATAAGCTTAATAAAAAGGCACATTTGATTAATTTAATTATACTACATTACATTAAATACATGCATCGCTTTAAGGTGTCCTTGGGAAACAGGTTTGTTGTGTTATCGTCTTGCAGGTTTTTTTCATCTCATATTTTTATGTTTCTGTATTTGCATTATGCTCTCTTTATGCAGTGTTTCTGTGTCAAATTGAAGAAAATGTTTTTATTTAACATTCATTTAACAGTGTTCTCTTGGGCTGCTTTGCTTGGTGTCAGCAACCAAGTAAAGATAACTGAAGTAAGCCATGTCATCAGCCCGAACTTATGGAAATGATCCTCACAATGCATTATGCATTGGTGAAATGGCATCTGTCAAAATTAAATGGCAGCTCACGATCAAATGACAACACTAAGTTCATATAGTCAATCAATATCGATTAGAATCCTTTTGTAATGAAAATAGAGCATACAGTATGAATATAATGTGTGACAATCACTGTGTTTAAGAGTTATAGAAATATATTTAAACATATTACTATCTTGAAAGGAATTCACAACATGATTTCAAGTGTTTTATAACGCATTTATAAAGAATAGAATGAAGCCCAAAAAAAAGGGTTGTAAATAATAATTGAATGGGGCAGAAACGTTGCAAATTTCCCACTTACAAAAGTCATCCTGCGGTTAATATTATGGATAACATGGCTGCTTGATTTTATGAAAGATGGTTTAATAAGTAAGACTTGAATGGCACTCAAACAACTGCCTCCTGCTGCAAAGTCTGGAGCTTGACAGGAGTGAAAAGCCTTCCATCACGTGACATTGTTTAAAACTGTGACTGTGTCTTAATTGATTTATATGGACATTGTTTCCATAGCGATGCCATTGTCTAGGTAGTAATGTCCCCTTTTTTTCACCGAGACTGTCCGAAATCCTGTAATTTCGGGTCCATTAAAAGAAAAAAGAGAGTAAGGACATCTATTGCACTTCCCATTTAGGTAAATCGATGGCTAGTAAAAACAAGCCCCAGTTTACTCGTTACAAATTGCAAAATTCCCCAGTTTCTCTGTGACAGTTTTTTTTTTTTTTTTTTTTTTCATTTTAACTTCTCTTGTTGTTTTATTTCCTACCACTGATTTTGATATGCCTTTTTTTCCCTGAGACAGAAGCAACTGTCTAGGATGTCAAGATGAATCAGTGTTTGGCCGAGAGGGGGAGTTACACAGTGATGAGCCACCAGTCATCTGTCTTGCTGACACACCTGCATGTGTTTCTACACTCTGCTTTTGGGGCACATGTGCACGGCAACAAACACATGGGCTTGATGAATAGTTTGGGAGATGTTCAGCCGTGGTTGCGTGTGTGTCTGTGCATGCATGTGTGTGTGTGTGTGTGTGTGTGTGTGTGTGTGCTCAGCGAGACAGATGGTAAAGTATGAGTCACGACTTGGGGGCACGACACCAGCTGGCACACCGTGGGTTTGTCTCCTCCTTCCCCCTACTCCCCCATCCTCAATCTTTTACCCCATCTTCTCTGTCTCCCCTGTTTCCCCTCTCCTTCATCTCAGCGGGACGCATGTGTGTGTTCACGCGTGCTGGGCTGGAGGGGTTGGGCGCCTTGTGACACATGACAGAGGTGGGCCAGAATTAGGGATGTGCCTGCAGGGGAGTCTGCTGGTGGGGGGAAGTGAGAAACGAAGGGGTGGGGGGGTATACTGTATTTACAGTCTGTCCAGCTGAGACCTGATTAAGTTGACACTGCCTGGCCCTCTGCTGCTTTGAACACGCACACATTCAACCTCACAAACACACACACACACACATAAACTCATGCACCATTGACCAAGAAACACACATACTCTTTCATAAACATTAAGGAAAAGTGCCCAAGGTGAAGAGGGGCTTCTTTTTGTCGTGTCATAATGACCCTATACATGATTCAAAAGGTCACAAATTCAATAAGTAAAGTCTGATGGAGGTTCCCATGTGTATTGTTATGAAACAAAAAACCTTTAGAATTATCTTCCGGCCTATTTAATGTAGAGCTGCTTAACAGTAATTTTCATCATTGATTTAATATGCTAGTTATTTTCTGAATTAATCTATTAGTTGATTGATCCACATGATATCAGAGACTGTACAGGCTGTACGATGGCCTCATTCCCAAAGGTGTTAAAAACTCATTTCAGGAGATACATGAAGAAATTGAAATATAATTAAAGACGATGAACTACAATCAGAGGCAATTTCTATCATCTCTAAAATATCTCTCAGCTGACGATTGATCATCAATTTAGTTGCTGATCGATTTCACCATCCGCAACAAATCAATTAATCAATTCATCATTTGAACTCTACTGTAAGGTATCGGGGGAAGAAAATCACACCATTGCCATTTGAAATTTCTTTTTCTGTCTTCCTTGGTCTAATCTGCAAACAAAAGACCAGCTTTATTTAGACCAAAAATCATGCACCTGGTATATTACACACACGCACACATTTATATATATCTGTCTTTTTTTATCTTTTACATGTGTTTCACTATCCTTTCTTTGGTCTCCTAAAATATCTATCTCTAAAATCTGTCACACTTAAACTTACTGATACAATGAAAGGCTGATCGAACATCTAATCTTGTCTGATGTCACTTGAAGTCATGCTTTGTCAACCTTTTGCAATGAATCTTTATTATTACCACCTCACCACTTTAAAAGTGGTTATTTAAAAAAAAAAGGAAAAAAAGCACAGTAGGGTACTAAATTTCTTATGATTTGACTCATATATGGACAAAGTAAATTATCTTTCCATCAAATCATTCACCTGGTCCCTAGCCTTTTTATACTTGTGGACAAAATTGCTATGAGATCCCAGAGGTGTCAGTGGGGTTGGATCACAGACAGGAGGTTGTAATTAAAAGTAAAGATTAGAGTAAAGATTTTTCTGTCCCAGTCAAGCTGATCTTTTTATAGCAAATAATGGCCACTGGATGCTGGAGGACTTTGTCAGCTGAGTCCCATTTTGGAACCTTAAAAAATTAACATTTTGCTGTGTTTCATAATTAAACAGGAGCAGTGGTGACTAATTAACAAGTAGAGTTTCTGGCAATTGACATCGGATCAACTCTTTAAACTCACAAAGCACCTCTGCTGAAGATGAAGGGGGGTCTTTGTGACGCCCCAAGTTTGTAAAGAGAATGATGGGAAAGATTAGGCAGAGAATAAAAAGAGATAAAAGCTCCAGTTCACAGACCCATCTTCTATATGATTAAATATTTAGCAGGGTACTGCTAACTGCCTGCTGGTTTGCTCTGCTCAAGGACACTCAGTACAGAGGTCACCCAAGATGAGATCAGAAATCATGAGGTTTACAGGGAAGTCTTACTAGCTTGAAATATGATTTACAGCTACCCACAAATCTGTATATTTGATATTTTGAAATAAATGATTTTTTTTTTTTTTTTGTCTTACCTTGTTTGGTATCTATAAACTAGTATCATTTTCAAATAAAGAGTATTTTGTTAATGGCTTATGAGCTGGAACAAATGGCTTGCAGTAATGGTTCATAAAATGATCAATAAATTATAACGGTAAGTATTTCATGCTGAAGCTGACAGAATCCATATTATCATGCTGTAACGAGGCAATAAAAAAAAGTACTTGTTCAGTCTCCTGAAATATTTGAATTGCATAATAATAATAACAAATATGATGAAATTAGGATGACAATTATCATTATTGCTATTATTATTATTACCTATTAATGATAGTTACGTAAGTTGAATTAAAGTGTGGCTTGTTTATGTGAATTATGGGTGTATATAATGCGCAAGTGTCAATGAAGGCTTAGCTATTCTGATTACATACCAAAGGTACAAGTACGTAGCCCGCCATCTGTCAATATTAGATTAATTTGTTCAGTGTTTGGGTTCTGGGAGACAACATGTGAAAACAAACAACTAACACCAACTATTTTGGGGGACTGTTGGCCAATTTAGTGAGAGTAGAAGTATATGTTCGTCTTATCAGTAATGGTTAGGAAAAAGATATGGTTGTTATTAACTCTTACTAAGGGACTCTGCAAGTTCTCACTTTCCTTTTTCTTAACTGATAGATTGAAGACTGAAACCTCAACTGTTGGCATGTTTGTTATTGTCTGAAACTTGGGTGAAAAGGCCACTTGGGAAGTGTGTGAGTATCGATAGTGACTTGGCCGTGAAATGGCCCGTTCAGTTTGGAAAAAAAAAAAGGGGGCATAAATGATGACCTTAAATCTGAAAGGTCTTTTCATAATAACATTTGGGATCAGAGGTGACTGAAAGAATGCCTGGCTTCCACAACCGTCACACACCTCTGGCCCAGTGCAAAAGCAGCCTCCTTAACACAGGGATGTGAAGAGATGCACAATTAATATGCTGCACAGGGCCTCTTGGAGCTGTTTGAGAAACCTTTGGAATCCCACTGCAAGACTGAGCAGGTTGCGACTAGCTGGTGTTGCAGAGCAGCACATTAGTAATCCTGCTAGCACACTTTCAAAGTGGGTCAGTACCAAACACATTTGGGTGTGTAACCAGCATCTTTTCTCACTTCTTTGCTAAACTAAAGTGTGTACAAAACACAATACGAGCACACTGTGAGTGTGAGTGCATGAAACAACCCTCGGAGTAGAAGATAAAAATACAAGGGAGAGGCAGAGTGGCATTTTGACAGACCTGTCACAGTGGTTGCACTTAAAAGGCTTGGCGCCGGTGTGTTTGCGGTAGTGCCTCGTCAGCTCGTCGCTCCGGGCGAATCGCCATTCGCAGCCCTCCCACGAGCACTTGTACGGCTTCTCACCTGAGAGATGAAAGAAACACACACCTGTTTCACAGCTCATCCAACCCTCACATGCTTTTTTTTTGTTCTTGATCATCTATGGTCATGTGAATAACCAGTTACTGAGTTGCTGCAAAGTCATCAACTCAAGTCAGTTGTTTGAAGCTCTGCTTTATCTAAACTACTGTGCAAATGTTGATGTGAATTTAATTTCTCCAAAAACATTTGTGTTCCACCTTTCAATGTTATTGATTGTTTTTCTTGTTTTTTTTTTTTGTTTGTTTGTTTTTCATTTTTAGGATCTGGAAAGAGTGCAGGCAATTGTGCTGAGTTACAGAAGACGGAAACAAACGGAGGATGATGTGAGGAGGAGAGGAAGGGAGGATTAGACGCAAGGAGAAAAAGTCAGATGAGGGTGAGGAGAAGAGATGAGATGAAACCAGGAGAGGGAAGTTGGGACAAGAGCTGCAGACATGGATTAAGGCAGAGGAGGCTACAGATATGAGCGGGGGGAGGAGGGGTGATAATTAGGCCAGTCTCACAGCATAATGGCGAGGAAAACAGAATCTGCCAGCTGTGTCCAACTCTGAGCATGTCACCTGCATCAGTCACATCCCATCTGGACTGATTCTCATGCTTGAATAAAGGCACACTGACACACTGACCAGTTCTTCATGAGCGGTTTTGGCAACCTAACAGGCTTTGTTTAATTTTTTTTTTTTTTTTTTTTTTTAAATGTGATAATCAAAAAGGGCACAATCAATAGATCACATGTTCTGTGAAGACAATCATTATGAAACAGTGTTTGTATAAGACCCGTCATGGTGTTCGGTGTTATTATCTCTACTGGGTGCCCAGAAATGCACTCATTGTTTCTTTACAACTTGTTTACTGGGAAGAAAGCACAAAATGTCAATACAATGTCACATATACAAAATTCAAAAGGCCGGTTAATAAAGTTTTCAGTTTGTGAAATAAATTCGCACGGAAGGGACATGGATGGATTTAACACTGAAATCCAATATTGAATTGCACAAATCAAATTGAAAAACATCTTCTGTTATGCAAACTGTTCCTAGGAAATGGTCTCAATAACACATCACTAGCTCCAGAAAACCCCAAATGAGCTTATATAGTGAGAAATAAGAGGTTCATTAGTCACCGCAGCAAGTAAAAGAACAAGAGTAAAGGAAAAGCAAAGTAGGAATGTGAATTAAAAACAAACTCAATTAATAAAAATGGATTACCCAGGAAGATTCTAGTGTAATATTAGCTTTTATCTATTCATTACTACAACCAAATAGATTTGACACAAATGCTGGTGTATAGAAGATGTAGATTCAATTTAGAAATAGAAGACATTGTCCCCATTGATTTGTTGAGGCCTGTCCAGGACATGAAGGGACACATATCCCTTTGTGCTGCCTTACTTCGGGTGTGAAGAGTCCCAGAAATACCCAGAGCAGCAGGTCTGGACCATCCGGCTCTGGCCAATGAAATTCCCGTGAGAAAAGGATGCCTGACTGGGTTACCTAGCAACGGGACAAAGGGGGCGGGATGTATGTGTGCGTGGATGTTGGGTGCATGAAACATGAGGAGGCAGTAGTCAGTGCAGCTGGCTGGATCTGGCAGCGGCATGCTGCCATGCCACCGGCCAATTACCAAGCACGCCGGCAGACCACGGAGGCAGTTGCCTAGCAACGGTAAATGTAGAGCTGCACAGGGCAAGCAGAGGGGTGGCAGTGCTGGAGTGGTGGTATTGGTAGTAGTGGGGGGGGGGGGGGGGGTGCACTAGGAGACCAGAGCCTGCAGCAGTACATAACCACTCAGCTACCGACTCCTCCAACGATACACTGCCCCCCACCCCCATCCCAGCCCCCGCTGCCTAGCAACAGAACACCTCCTCCCCCACCATCCTCTCCCTCAAGATGCCCTCGCACAAACAGGCAAGAAGAGCAGGTACCCACTCGCCTTCAAAAACACATACTATTAGACAGGCAACTCTCAAAATTCCGTATTGTATTAATTTGGACTGATTGGCAGTTTAAAATGGCAATCAGTAATCTAATCCAGCGGATTAGCCCAAAGTCGGCAACATAATCTGATTATGCTCTGTTACTTTTGGATTACTTTGCCTCTAAAACATATAATGTAGATTTTGAGGCTAAGTGGATTACTTTTTTTTCTCATTGGAATCGGGATCGTGATGGTGTTATTAAAAGCTATTGTATTCTGAATTATCTGCTGAGAAGTACAAGAGCAGATGCCATTCAGTCATCTTTTGCAAATTGTGATCCTTTTAAAAAAAAAAAAAAATTATTCTATTTATTCATTCTGGAACAGTCCATCACACATTCTTCACTGTTAATCTGATTACTGGGTGTTTCCTGAACCAAGGTAATCCCATTATGTGTAATATGTTACTTCCTAATGTTCTCTAACACACATATACAAAATATACTCCAGCCTCTCAGGTGCCAGTGTTGAAGTTAATTGCATTCCCTCCATTAAGTGGAGCTGGAGCAGGGCATCTGGGTCTCAGAGGTCATTAGAGGGGCTCTTGGAGAAAGCTTTATAGGCTTCTGCCCAAAACGAGCACTGCAGCCTTTGATATGAACAGGGAGAGCATTGGGTTGGAGTGGGAAACATGATAGATGGGGGAACTGATAGTGAAGAACACTAGACAGAAGCATATGTTGAAGAAGAATGGCTAAATTATTAACATGTATATCAAAAGTGCATCACTTCTCTATTATATTATGAGTCTCTCTCTCTCTCTCTCTCTCTCTCTCTCTCTCTATATATATATATATACATACACACGTACAGACACACACAGACACATATATATACATATATACACTTGTACATACATACATATATATACAGGTGCATAAATATATAAATATGACAGCAAAAAAACTAAAAATCATGAGGATGACCTTTACAAAAATGGCATAACTATTAAAATGTTAATTATGCAGAGTCTCACTAGTACACATATGTGTCTGTACAGACTTAAGCATTTTTTTCATCATAATTAATCAACCAAAGTAACAGTTGTGGGTATTTCTTACGGCAGATATTGGAGCCTGAAAGCATAAATCTATTCTCACTTGCCAACGTGTTCGTACATCATGACATGTATTCGCTTTTGACCACTTAAGTATTGTTTTGTGTGTCTCTGGTGTCTGGTATTTTGTCATAAATATCAGTAATGCCAGTGTGGAACCACACTTCCTTTTTTGTTGTCAAGGACAAATATTACAGTGTTTTGAAAGTACATTTGGAGCCGACCCTGGCTGAAATTTGGCGAGAGGTGGGGGACAACCAGGACTGGTCGTCAGCCGATCACAGGACCGTGTCAAGAGGCATACAACCATTAACTCTCTCATTCACACATCTAGGCATTTATTTCTTTAGTTAACCCACTTTTTGAACAATGAGAGGAAACAAAGAACCTGGAGGAGACCCACACAGACACACATTTTTAATAGCATTACACCATACCATTATTGTAGAATTCTGTGGTATATACATTCATTTTTATTAAAATTAGAATCTGTTTGATTACTTAATGTACAATGGGCTACAAAAATACAGCTCCCACTCTGTGCTGTGGAAGCAATAAAGCAAACTGGACTTTTGAAGGTATTGTTTGAATTTATTTCCTATTTTTTTTAAGTTTTTTATTTGAGGTTTAAAATCTAATATCTATGAAGCAGAGCATTTTTTTTTCCTGGACTGAAAGTTTGATAGTAATGTAACATGAATCAAATTGTTTACTTGAATATAAAGAATGTCACATGTTCACATATGCAAAGTTGATCATGATATAATTTACAAATAATACTTCTTCAGTTATATATCAATAATACTGGAAGCCAAAGAAAACAGGTGACCATGCGTGTTTCAATTGAGTGACTAAGGGGATACAAAATGTATGGCTTATTCCACATTAAACTGACAAACTGACATCTTTGTAATCCAAGTATATGGACTCAAGATATGTTGCCTTTAGGTCTTTCCAAAGAGTCAGTGATAGAATTGCATTGTTGACGAAAAAGGGTGAAGTCACAGTTATCTATAGGAGAGATACAGAGATACAGCATAGGATTGTGTGTGCAGGTATATGCCTCATCCTACGCCATACAAGCTAAAACAGGCACGAATTTTTATTAATTGAAATTAAATCAAATTGCAAATTCCTAAAATTGTTATCACCGAAGAGATAGAAGCAAAAGCGCAGGGAGTGAGCAGAAGGGAGAGGTGAGATATTGCCAAAAAGAATTGTGACATCGTAGGAAGGAAGGAGAGCAAGAGGGAGAGATTAGAAGCGCAGAGAGAGAGAGAGACAAATGAGAAACCATGAGGGAAGAGTGAAGCGAAGGCAGAATAACCCAACTGGCCTCGTGTTTTACCCGTTCCCTCAACCTGCTCAAAATCTAATTGTAACATTCCTTATCTGCCATAAGCCTATTCAGAAAAAGCTCTACAGGGCACTGTCATTTCAACTCAGCCTGTCTAATTCCAGATTAAATCGTAGCCTTTTCTCCGTCTGTAATTTATGGAAATAACAACTAAGAAAAAGAGGATTTGAGTAATGACATCTTTAAACTTGTCAGGATAATGGCTCAGTGAATGAGGGAGCCTGTGGCACTGCTGTCTTTTTTTGAAGAGGGTCGCTCCACTGTACCTCCCCCATTCCTCTCTCCTGTCTTCATCCACTCTTTGTTTCACTCCTTGTCACTCTATCCTCTACTTCTTCGCCTCTTATCTTCAGCTTTTGTTTTTTCTCCTGTCATCTTAAGGGAACATTTCCACATTTATCCCTCTACCTTTGCAGTTTGGAATAATAAGAAAGATATTCTCTTGGCACATACATTTTTCCCCACTCACCCTTACATGACAGTGATCTGCTCAGTGGGGGAAGGGCTTCTTTTGGATGACAGCATTGTGTGTCATTCACTCATTATGTCATTTATCATACATAAAGGAAAGATGCCACTTTAGTTAAGAACGGCCTTTTTCAACAATACTAAGATTAGACAAAGATGTCCACATTGATGATACAGTATGTCAGTATGTGATAACTGTCATTTGTAACGCAACACATAATAATGACCATATCACGATGTTTTCCAACCTTTCATATTCAGTAAAAACTCTTCTGCTATTGAACGCATCAATGTGTTGAAATAATGTTAAATTAAGCAACTGCTGTCTGAGTGTCCCCAGACAGGGATTGGCACAGTACGGGAAGTCACGTTTGGAACATGCACAGCATTAAGTATTTTGGCACGTTTCTGTCAGCAATTTTGAAATGCCCTGAAAAACTTGAATGAATATTTTCTCTGTGTATTCATATAAATAAAAAGATCCTAAATTTGTTTACTGATGTTGAACAATACCAGGAGACTGGTGCCACTTATGTAGCCCAATGTATATGTATTTAGAGAAATGTATTCATCTCACTATCTGCATCTCATAAAATCAGAATCAGAAACCACATGAGACACTTTAGTTCTATGTGACATCCCATCGGGGCTGTTGCTTCCACGGATATCCTAGCTGGACTGATCAGCTCCATCGGACTCCCACAGCTGGCTCAGTCGCCATGAAGTTACACCGCATGGGTTGTAGACTCACTTCACTGAGGAAATCACTGAAAGCATGTTTTTAATCTTTGTTCCGGGCTAGCTCTGACGTGCACCACTGAGGGTGCGATCATAAATACAGCCTGCCCTCTTAATCCTACAGCTGACGGCTCAATTGTATTTAAATTCACACTCCCTAAATACTGCTGAGGTGGAAGTGGCAAACGAGTCATGTGCAGCATCTGTCTTGGACAGGTTTGGTAATCCGTCAACCCTCAACAAATCTTATTCGAGTCACTGTAAACACATTTAACATGATGGACGCTTTTCACTCTACCTGCTGGTTAAAACGCAAACAAGCCTCACATTACCCGCAGTCCGGACAGCTGTTTGCCATACAGTTAATGTGCTGTTCTTGTCTTTCCAAGCATGACCAATGGCTGTTTATCAGATGTCAATATACATCTCATTATAGAGTAATTTTGCTCGAGGGGGGGAAGACTTGAATTTGCCAGCATCATAGCAGAGCGCAAACACCTTAAAGAAACACCCCAAACACATCTATTATGAACGCAATCTAAAAACAAAAGTGTTGAACCCTCACCCTGAAATTACGAACAGCACCGATGCCAACAAGAGCTTTTGTTTTCTAATTGGAAAGGCTACTGAAGATGGTGCAGCTCCGTTGCTAAGATAGAGTATTATGTCAGTAACATATTTTCTTGGCCTTAAAATTATTACAGCCTTTGCAAAATCTCCAACCCCAGATTGAGAACCACTGACCTAGACTTATAGGATGCACAGAGGACAGGAGTACTTGAAATAAACCTGGGAAATGGCAGCCCTATCCAGGTCAATCCATCCATCACTGTGCAGTTACTCAGACGGAGGACAGCTCCCCGACAGGGGTCTGAGTGGTTTGGGATTGAGATGGAAGAGTGAGAGAGTTATAGCTTCTAAACCCTCCCCCTTCCTTCCTCAGAAGAACCTTGACAAGGGAGGCCTAGTTGGGCACGGGGAAATACTTAGGTCAAAACAGCAAGATGAGACAAGTCAGTTCCCTTAAATCATTGTTTTTTTCACTTAGTTGATGATACAATAGGTTACAGGCCTCATGACTGTTTACTTGTTCCAACAATGTAAAACTTGTGCGTCTATTTCAATTACCGCTTGTGTCAGAATTTCAATAGATTGATTGGATGGGGTGTATTTATGTTATCCAATGTGAAATGGCAAACGCCAACAAGCACCTCCTATAAGGATATATCATGTTTAGCCTTACCTCTTTGGGGGGAAAAGCTTAAACAATTTACCATTTGGTTATTCGCCATGAAAGTCAAATAAACAAACCATCACACCAGAGAGCGACAAAAATGGACTGATTTCGCACAATCAAAGTGACAAACAAGGTCAGCATGCTTTGTTTTCTCTGTCTTCTTGTAATTTCTTCCCTTTAGTAACACAATAAAAATGGACCAGTGTGTGCAAGAGTCCTTTTGCCTCAGTAATTTCAAATGCTCAAGTGTCAGTCAAAAATTACAGAACGTGTATCAAAAAGCTGATCCGTTGTCACTTTTTACCTAAAAAAAAAAAACAGAGGACCTATTTTATCTATTTATATATATTTATAGTGTCAACATATGACAATAGTAACTTGTGTGTAGCACCCATGCAATCAGAAGCAATTGTTTTGCCATTTATCGTGTCAGAACGTCCACTTAAACAATGATTTGTGAATTTATCTGCAAGCTTCTCACCTGTGTGTGTCCTCTGATGGGCCTTTAAGTGGGAGCTCTTGGTGTACACCTTTCTGCAGCCATTGAACTGACAACGGTGGATCCTTTTCTTGTTCTCTGGTAGTTCACCCACCCCTGTCACACAGGTAGCTCCCTCCTCCTCATCTTTCATCCTGACAGGAAGTGCATGTGCCGCCACCAGTCGGGCTGCACTAAGCCCCACCTTTCTGGCCACTAACTTCAGAGTGAGCGTTCCGTCAGATGAGGCCGTCAGTGACTGGTTGGGTTTGACAAGGTGTCGGCCTAGTTCAGGTGATGAGGGCGGGGTCAGGGAAGTGACCGCGCTCAGCTGAGCCTGATGAACCCCTTCCATCCCTTCTACACTTTCCTGGCCCTTGGATTTGAGGTCTCTTTTCACTGAGCCCGTGGAGGGGAAGTTCTTCCTTGTTGGGCAGAGGATCATCGTTGAGGGGCTTGGGGGCTCGGGCAGGCTGGGCAGGCTGGGGAGCAAGCCGTCTGTCAACTCCTCCTCGCCATCCTCCTTCAGGTAGGCCGGCGTTAGGAGACCATCCAGGTCTTGGTCGAAGAGTTCAGAGAGGCGCTTGGGCTCTGTCTGCAGGTAACGCTCCAGTTCTAAGCAAGTCTGTAAAATGAGAAAAGGGAGAAACCTCATTCTTAAATCCTACTTGACAATTTCAACAGCCATCAGATTAGCCGATACGCCTTTACGCACTGTGGAGAGAAAATCTGCATGGTGCACTCCACTCACCCAGAGAGACAACTTAGCAGTCCTGCCAGCTGTCACAAGAGCACACACTGATAGCCACAGAGACAGCCAAGAACACCTGACAGATCCAGCAAGACAGCTGATTACACACTTATTGATTACAACAACTGTAGTGTGGAACAAGAGCATAGCCAGTGGATAGCATAGAGGAAGTACCGTACGTAACGCCGATCAGAAAAATGTTTACGGAGCTCGGATGTGCCGCCCTTTGGGCACCCGCTTTTGCTGAGCCAAGATAGGAAGATATATTCACGTGTAGTTACGGTCTGCTTCGTTCTTATTATTCCTAACAACTGTATCCAGGGAGGACAAATAAAAAGGTGCATCCCTGATTTGTGTGAAGTGGCATTCTGAGAAGTCTATTACTTTACAACAAGCCGGCAAGGTTCTAAGAGGAGAGTCAGAGAGGGAAAGTGGTGCCGCGTGTCCAAGGATGAAGCTATTACGTTTGAATGGACGGCGCCAGTTTGATCCCGGGGATCGTTGTGTTTTGCTTGTAGCCACTAACCCGTTTTGACAGCTGAGATGGAGGCTAGAAGCTCCAGTGGGTGTGTGGTACTCGCCACTTCATTTGTGTGTGAATAGGCACTGACAGACTGAGTAGCTAGTTCCATTATCAGGAATAAGGTTGTACAGACTGAACACATCTGAGACATTTACAATCTTTCACCCACCCACCCCACCCAACCCTCGCTTCCTTGTTTGCACCTTCTAAAAATAAATCAGCTTTTATTTCTCTTCTTTTTTGGAGGATGGTGATTGTTGCCAGGGAGTGTGATTTCTGTTCTAAGTTGTTGTCTTCAAGGAACAAAAAGAGATTCAGAGTTGTTGGGTTTTTGTTCTTTTTTTGACTGTTTATAGTATTTGCATACTGACATCAAATTAAAAAGCTGTTCAGGACTAGATCAACAGTGAGAGGGGGAAGATAATGCATCGTGCCACCTCCTTAAGCTACATGCCTACATTGCTTTTCCTCTTTTTTTTTTTCCGTGGAGGATCGAGAAAATAACTTCTTCCGCAAACAATGCAAAGTCTCTACTCTTTCCTTGAAGGCTGCAACCACGCGATCATGAACTCAAAGGTTTTTCACAGCACAATTAAACATTCAACCCCATCAAAACATGCTGAAAGAAATGGCACGCGCCGGCCGATGACATGGAGAGTGGCGATCGAGTGGTTGACAATATGCTTGGTTATATCTCTCAACTCTGCCTGCCCTCCTGCTCCATATCACTTTCTTTCTCAGTCATTTCCACCATTTCCCTTGTTCTGCCTCAACCAATATCGATTCTCCTAAAATTGCCCATTTCTCCCCCTATTTTTCTTTTACCATCTCATTGTCGGCTGCTCCTTTCCGAAGGCGAGGACTAATTATCCGCTTAAAACAGCCCGTTAAAGGGGACTTTATTCAGCAAAACGCTGAGGACTGCAAACCAAGGTGAGTGTGTGTGAGGTAGAGATAGTTCAAGGGAGCAGAAAAGAGGATAGAAATGGATAAGTGTGTGTGTGTGGTGGGGGAGTGGAAGGTGAGGAGGAGTGATGGAGGGACAAGGTGAAGGAGCCAGGAAAGGGAGAAGGAATGAGGGAAGGTCTTGACTTCATTTTCTCTGAGGGGGGTGAATCCTTTTTGGAAGTGTGACATTTGGCGTAAGCGGATCCTGTCAGCGGGTAGTGCAGACACACATGCGCACATGCATACACACACACACACACACACACAAAACATGAGTTCATCACAGTAAATGTTAGGTTACAACCCATGGTGATGCGCTAGGCTGTTGGCAGGGACACTGCATGAGGTGCGAATGGTCTACGTATATGTTTGCACCCAAGATACGGTATGTTTGACGAGGTAAGGAGGATGAACAGTGATTGGACGGCAGGTAGGACAAGCCTATTGTGCCGTTCTCTTTCAATTTGTGTCCTTCTTTTCTCCCGTCACTCCATCAAGGCCCTTCCCCCTGTTCTCCGTCCTCCCCCAGGTGGTGACATTAACATTGTTTGAGAGAAGGTCATGCAGTGGATCAGTGGTTCATGTGTGTCTACAGTCAAGCAGTGTGGGAGGACTGTACGTGGCTGCATTATTGCATGTGATTATGCAAGTTTGCGAGTGCGCGCTCATAAAACTGCAAGTGCATGTTTATGTGTTAGCAGCATAATTATGGTTACTCAGAGAGTAATTATGCAGTTCTTGTGTTTGTGTGAACGCCTACGCTTATGCATAAACAAATCTATTGGCTGATCTTTTGCCCTAAAGTAAGCATGTAGCTTGCAATGTATGCATTTGTATACGTGTGTGTGTGCGTGTGTGTGTGTGTGTGTGTGTGTGTGAGATCAAGGAACCCACAGCCAAAACCGTTGCAAAATAGCCAAGATAAAAGAACAATCATGGTATACTTCGGATCCATTTGGACGGACGCCGATTTGGAGAGGCTACATCAATTGGAACTCGTACAAAGCCAGGGTCCATTTTCCTAAAGGGGTTTTGGGATGATTCCTTCACACAAGCCAGGATAAGCGGCAACAATCTGATGGCTGTTCCAGCAGCCACACCACCACCGCTACCTCCACCTCCAAACCAGAGGTAATCACATTATGATGGGTGTTGCAGTGACTGTCCTTTAACCCAGATTCTGGCTTCAAGCATCTCTGAAGCAGAATAGTACATTATCACTTTTCTAACAGTGAAAAATGATACATTTATGGTTTGGATACAGTTTAAAGGGTTGGTTCACCCAGAATACTATAACACAAACATGGAGATATAGGCTGTAGGGAGGTTTGCCTTTTCTTGAATCCAGTGGAACTTCAATAGTTTTTCCTTGTTCTCAAAGCAAAATGACTTAAAAAAATGACACCAAGGTTGATGATTATTATCAGTAGTGGGTCTTTTTTTTTTTAAATAAGTGATGGTTTAACTTTTCCACTCTCAAGATATGCCTTTCAGCTCACGTGATTACAGAAGGAAGTGGTCTCCAAAAAAATGCAATGGACAGCATTTCACTTGAGGTCATCATTTACATTTCTGAAGGTGATATGTAAACATTTTAGTATTCGCACATTTGCCATGGTACTACATTGAGTGATCAGACACTAAAACCCTTTCTCTTCTCTGTTTGTACATGAATCTAATTTGTACTCTATGTGACTTGACAAGCTGAAATTAACAAATGCCCATGATATAATCAGAGAAATGATTTGCCCATGTTACATATATCTTTTTCTCGTTATTTCCATGTTGTATCCACGATTATTTGTTTCAAGCAGGAGATGATGGTGTAACAGGGCAAAAATATTAATTACCTTGATGATTTGGACCTGGGGCTTCATTCAATCCTCGAGTATTATACAAATTAAATATACATTTTGGAGGTTTAGCTGCTCTTTGATAAGTTAAAAATGACCTAACTAATGACTGCAATGCTTTGATTTTTAAGTCGTGTATCTACTGCCACAGTCATTCCTTTATTCTAATAAGTGCACAGTTAAGTCCGGTTTAGCATTATATTTACATGAGCTCAAGCATTTTTTTTTCCAATGTATTTGTTCATTTATTTATTTATTTTTTACACAGTTTAACATAGCTTATTAGTCTATTTCACTCTGCTTTATTCATGCAGTGGCTAATTCAGATGAATCCATCAAACTCTTCAGAAGCTAATAACGTGGGGGTGGGGGGGGCACGTGAACGATGAGTCATTTTGTTATTTTATCATTGAACATATGGAAAAAAAATACCTCTTGGTAGGCCCAAAATACATACAGGTACAGTAAGTGAAGCTTAAAATAGTTATGACAAACATTCACTGATCATAAGACACTCTTGCCACAATGTCAAGCAGACAGGGAGGCAAGTCTTGCATCCATCTCTTCAACCGCTACAAAAAAAAAATCTCCTCTCCTGTCCGCCTCACCCTTACATCCTTGCTTCTTAGGGCCCCTTGGCCTGGCAGCTGATGCTCCCCCACCCCACCCCAGCCCACCCCCGGTCACCTCCCCTCACATTTGGCCTACACCAAGCTGTCTGCCATCACCATCAAAGCACAGGCTGCCTCCCAACTGTTAGCACCCCACTACGCCACTAATAAAAAGCCTGGGTTATAAATATGAACAGAGGAGCATGCATAATGCCCTTAAGGAGTGCCCAAAACACCACTAACCAGATAAATATAATGGGATGGATATGGCTCATTAATTTTAGGATGTTTAGTTTTTACAGATGCCATGATAGAGACAAGGTGCTGTGAATAATATTCAGGGCTAATCCTCACAGGCGTGAAAAGATTTGATACTGCATAGCTGTTATATGCAGCTTTTTGAAGGGGCCCAGGGCAAATCTGCAGCACTTTCCCTGCAGAGAAAAAAAAAAAAATCTGAATATAACGATTTTATTCTTGCAAATATTTATTGCACATTAACAATTGATTCTGCATTATTCATTGCACTGTGCAATGGTAAGTTTACATCTAGCGGTTAGTGTTAAAAAAAGAGTAAAAAAAAGTACTGCAGAAATAATGGGCAGGGGATGTAGAGTGCAGTAAGAAAGAAATTAGATTTATTGCAATAGTTACATTTTGCAACTGTTGATGTACAGAATTCTGATTACAGAACCCCCCATCCTGCACTTCTGTTTTAAAAAATGTCAACAAAAGACATGATTACAAGTACCTTTTTTGATGAAGAGACACAACATCCAAATGCTTCTGAACTGCCTTCTGCACTGATAAGAACAACAATCGATAAACTATTAATTATTCTACTGGAGGTAAACCTTAAGATTTGCATTTCCTTAAGTATTAAAAAAAAGCATTTGAAGTCTGCAAGACTTTTGACTTCTCATATAGGCATGTCCCCAAAATACTGAAAACATGTGTTTGTGAAATATAAAAATGACCCGCAACAGAATATTTCTGTTATAATGTTTTGCAAAGCACATTTAGGGTACCCACTTTGAATGCACCAAAGCATGCACTTTATTTCGATTGTAATGTGTGACACATAACTGGAAAATTAATCCCTTTCAGTGCCAGCATGACATGTTAATCACATGGCCCGTACATTTTCATCTTGCCGTGGCTTGATTAGTCATTCTGAAAGTCAGTAACATTCATGTCATGGATGTCTAACTGTGGATTCACAACAGCACTTTTCTGTCTTTATTTTCTAACATTTGACTGACGGTCGGTTTATTGCTTGTTGCACGCTTCCTTTTAAATCGTGTATTGTTGTTGGTCACAACAAAAAAATGCTCCTCTATTTGATTTGTAGGTTGGGAATGTGTTGCAAAACAAGCTATGATTAAAATCCTTTTGAAAGATCATTCTGTTTTGCCCAACTTCTTGCTGCAAAATCACATCAGCATCAACATGGAATGAAAAGCAAAAATTTGAATTGTGCCTCTTTGGTTTCGATTTAATTTTCGGATTATTTGACATGTTTTCAATGATTCAGCAACTCCTACATAGAAGGGAAAGTTTTAAGTTGTGTGTGCGTGTGTGTGTGTGTGTGTCTAATTCCGCCAAAGTCTGTACTACTGACTGTGTCTCCCATTGATCTGGTACGGCAGGCAAAGCCATCACTTTGAGGTGACAGCTAAATGACCAGTAGCCTAAAGCGTAGGCCATCTCACCAACAGCCTTTGTGAGTATGTGTGTGTGTGTGCGTGCGTGTGTGTGTGTGTTTGAGTCTCAGTGCTTAATCGATACCAAATGATACCACGCTGGAGCTCATCAGTGGTGGCCGTCGCAGCTGACAGAGACAGTAATGTATAGCTTCACTGAGCAATACTTACCCAGCAACCCCCGCCTTTGCACCAACAGACACACACAATTATCTCCAATATATCCCCCCTTCCCCTCTAAGCTCCCCTTCAGGGTTCTTACGCCTTCCTCGCGTGCAACCACGAAGAGCTGCAGATCTCAGAGTCCTTGGAGGGCAAGGTGGCGTCATCAGTGGACCCCATTTGAGTAGGGAACCTGCCTACAGGGCCCGGAGGAGGAAAAAGGGTGGAGTGGTGAGTAAGAGGGGAGATAACGCCTCATTTTCCTCGACACTGATCCGAACAGCAAAGCGGCCTTGCATCACCCTGCTATTCTCAATGGAGGTGCTGGCAGGGGGTCCTGTATTTGTCCAGGAGGGATCTTAGAGCTCCTGATGCCCCAATGGGCCTCCATTACAAAGAAGCAAGGTAGAGACGGCGGAAACAGAGACACAAAGAAGCTACTGGGGATAAACAAGGTTAAGTAATCGGGCTTTTGGGGGAAGAGCTAAATTAGATCGAAAATTAGAAAACATCAAGAAATAACATGCTGCGATTTAAGATCAGCCAGAAATGTGAGAGAACATTCCTGCAAACAGATACACAAGTTTGATATTGGAGAATATTGCAGAACAAGGTTTCCCACAGAAGGGTTCAAATACCCTGTGGAATCCTAATAAAGCCATTGGGGTCTGGTGAGTTTTAGAAATGCAGTTTTAAAATGATTAGACATTTGGCCATGTAAGCATAAAAGACCCAGAAAATGATTAGACATGTAATTAAAAAGTAAATGTAAAAAAATGGGCAATCCTGTAAAATGTGACAGAGGTTGACTTAAGAAACCAAGAAAATTTGCCAGTCATGAAAATATTCAAAACTATTCAGAACGGGGATCGAGAAACGTGAATTTATTAAAGGAAAACACTATGCCTATTTAAATATGGGTTGTGCAGCATTAATATGTTGCAATCATTTCTTGAGACACACAACCCTGGACCCTCCATTTAAGGGGTCAGAATCCTTTCGGAGAATAAGGGCTGAAACTGTCACAGCTAGGAGTCTATTTCCTCGGCGACTCCCCACTTACTCTCTCTCAGCTATTGGAGCCACACCTAGCCTGCGATAGCAGACTGTGGAAACAGCTTAATTACACACACAGCCTTATCAGACGACATTAGCTTCGCAGAAATAATCAGAGTCACCGTCAGCCGCTCTGTCAAAGCCTGGCAACGCAGCACCTTGAGGCGCTTTTACACAGTGTGGGCTTGCAGCTGATAACAGACATTGCAGTTGTTAAATTACAATTTGCTGACGGAGTTTGAGGGAATAAAGCATACTTGGTTGTAAACCTGACATCTCCTTTATGCACAGTCAATTTTGGTTGGAAGAGTTCGCTAATAAGCACAATGAGCTCTTGATATAGTGAGCGGGCCGTGTTATTTTTTTCGTTTCGTCCGATATAATGCTTCGATTTAAATTTCAGCCATTTACGTTGACACTATAATTCAGTTCAGCTCTTTTTGCCAGTGAACCTCTAGTTTCTTTTTGGATTAGTTTAACTCTCATGAGGCAAAACACTAAGTTAGAGGTGGCTTACTTGGTCGTATTATACTTGTGTCAATGATGCCGGGGCTTCAAAGCACCTTTCATCTCCCGGGAAAACCACAATGGTGGAGCACTCAGAGCACAAAAACCTGGTGACCTCTGCTTAATGGACCAGAAAGACATTTCCCCTTGCTTTCACCAGCAGACACAACAGAAAGCAAACATCCACTTCATCCTGACACCAAGGACATCCCCTCTGTCTTCACATAGCACAACATGCGAACAATACAAAGAAACAGTTACATTAGCAAAGACACTGGACTTGAAAGACGAATGCTCAAGGATGGAAAACAGTTCTAATATCAGATTTTTCAAATGGTAATTATACGTCACCGATGTTGATTCGAATGACAGATGTCTCTGTTGTTGGCTAACTTATCAAAAACATCTCCACAAATCTTGGGCAATGATAAGAATTATTTATATTCCAACTGTGCGACCATTGGGGGTTTGCAGAATATTTCATTGTGTTTGTCACGGCCTTGGATTATGGATCACGAGGTATCTGCCGTGTTTGGATCGCAACCAAAATTGTGATTAGCGGATGAACGGGACTTGTTCGATAGAGAATATCGGACGTTAATATCGATGCCAACAGACATTTCGATATTTACATATCAACTTTTAGTCACCCACCTGTTGGTATCCATGCAACAATGATGTCCAGCTTGGTACTAGCTGGGGCAGTAAATATAATTAACATGCTTTCCATATAAAACATTAACTTATTCAGTTTCATATCATCTTATGTGTGTCATATTGGGATACCTATCTGTGAACGTGCAATATAAATACATATTTTGTCTTTCATTAGTAATTAGTCTGTATATGTGCAGATTCGGGTTTCTAAGCATTCCCATTGTCATTTATGTGTTGATTGAACAATCATGACATTTTATAGAACAGGCAACTAAGACAGTGAATGAAATTCTCAGTAGATTTTCTTTTGATTACTATTGTCTTTACTTGGCGCCTTCAAGACCAAAAAGCAGAATGATTCATGGTTGCCTGTAAAACCACATCTGATTTTTCTTGAACTCCAGCTTGTAAACTAGTTAAGCGAGATAATGAGATGATAAATGACAGATCTTTCCTCCTGTTTGGAGTCTTAATGAAATCAAATCCTTCCTTGCTCTTCCTGCTTTACAAAGGATAAATATAAAAGTGATTTACAAAGGCAAGAACATTTCTTTAATGCGCAGATCTGTATGCGTATTTATGTACTTTCTCTCTACACATACCAAGCTGCATTCACCAACTAGAAATGATGAAAGAATATGTCATACGAACAGATTAAACTCAAGAAGATCTGCTGACCTTGAGAGCGATATGGACATTATTAAGAGGCTCAGGATACAACAAGTGCGTGGTGTATAAAGACCACTTCTGTGGCACCACCTAAACCGCTTGTGACAAAGTGTGAAAAATGTCTTTTTGTTTTGGAATTAAGACAAGGAGAGGAGAGGTGGGTGTGAAAGAGGATACGGGGTTGAAAGAAAAGAAGCGGCGAGAAGAGAAGATGCACTTGAGACTGAAGAAGACGATTGATGGAGTGCAGGATGGGGCTGGGGAGAGTGGCGGGGGGACGGAGGGAAGAAGAGGGGCATAATCCCAGTGACTGGAGCCGTGTTTCACTCGCTGGGGAGGGGAACTCTGTCTCTCTTTAACTGGATTTGGGTGAGCTGCTGTTTATCGGTGTATGAGTCGCCAAGCGCTCCCTCTCAGCTGTCAAACCCAGCCTAATCTAATCAGAGGACATTTCAGCCATTTGCTTTCAACATGGCAGACTGCATATTGGACACGTTCATGTGAATGGAACAATGTTTATGTGTGTGGGTGCGCAGATAGAAGGGGGTCGGTGACAACAGTGGTTTTACACTGGGGTTAGCAGCTTGCAGCAGGATTTGGGGAATCTGTGCTCCGGATGTGGAGACCCCATTGTGTGGGGCAGGCTGGCTAATCTTCATTACCGCACACAATGATGGGGCAAGAGAATGGGGCCTTGGCTGAAAAAGGCACGGAGAAACAAAAGAGCGGCGAGCAGTGAAAGAGGGAGAGAAAGAGAGAGAGGGAGGGGAGGAGGGCCGAAAATAACAGAGGGGAGAGGGGGGGGGGAGAGATAAAGGGAACAGTGAAGCGGAAAAACTCTGCTTCCTCCTCATACAGTGCCAGTCAGAAAGGCCGTTCGGTACCCCAATCACGTCCACAAACGATGAAGTGCAAATGTGGCGCTGTGCCCGCACTGGTAACAGCCAGAACGGTCCATTCTTAGATGAATCTCAACTGGTGCATTTGTGCAGTGCCACATCATTGTTTCGCAAAACACTCAATAGGCCACAGTTTCAGTCTTAACGGCAATAGCGAGGCTTGGCGTGCTTGTTAGCTTACAGAAAACACGCAATGAAAGCAGGTCAGTGGCACAGTCTTGGAAGGCCAAGGTGGATTAGCTCACGGGTCACATGCGCCTTGGCATGTGTGTGTTTTATGCAGTTACGCAAGAGCGTGTGATTTCATGGGACCGCGCGATCGGGAGGTGGAGCGCTGTCATTTTTATTCCCGCAGCAATGCTTTCAAAACAAACCTGAGTGACAAAGATTAGCCCAAGCCGCTTAAAATATTGAAAGACGGCTCCTCGCCACCACTTCTGCTGCAGGCTGTCCTCCAAGAGATAGAGTGCAGGGAGTGAGGTTGTGTGAGTTTTTAGTTGTACAAAGATGGGCGGAGGCAGAATGGCAGACTGAACCCATTCACCCCCTCCCTGCTGAGTGGCTGACTTTTCAGCGGGAAGCACAAACCCCAATTTTGCCCTGATAATGTGCAGCTGCGAAACACAGAGTGTTTATGTGCGTAAACAAAAGCACCCAAACTCATCGACGTTTGCCTTGAGCGTCTTTCGGTACGTCTGGCAACTATTCCCAATATTCTGTTTCATAAATCCGTTGATTGGGGGCCAAAGGGTAACGCTGAAAATAAATGCTGAGATTTAAGGTTAAAGGTTTTTAAAGTCATGCGCTTAAGTTAAATAGGAGGTCATGACAGGTGCAGAGGAATATGTGCATATGTTTGCAAGCACAGACACTACGCACACCACCTGCTCAGCTGAATATTCATAGGAAAACAACAGACACTTTTCTACTTCACATGCACACATACTGTATAAACCCAATAAACTCTTAAGCTTTTTTCTTTCTTGCTTATACTCACACACACACACATACACACACCAATGAAAATTATTGATGTGCTCTCTTATAAAACAGTGGCTGCTCCCTGAAGTATTCCTGGCAACATCACAGGCTGAAAATAGCTGCCGACCCAAATAACTTTCCCCGCCGGAATGAAGAAGGAGCCAGACCAGAGCCACCGGCAACTGGCTTTACTAATTGGCATCATTTTACAATGAAATAATATCTGGGGCAATAGACTGAATAACACATAGCAGTAAACTCAAGTTCAGGAGGATGTGCTGCGTCGCCACACAAGCCCTTGCAGAGATGATGTGAGGCGGGGAGGGTTTGGCGGAGGGGTGGGGAGGCCTAGGTTCTTGTTAGCATAAGTTATCAAATTCTTTTTCCCTGAAAGTACACAAGGGGGAATTGGGCAGAGAAACATTTATGTGACACCATCAGTTTAGTTAAGACTGAAAAAAAAAAACATCTCGAGCGGGGGCTTTTAAATACTTTCAAGTCAAGTAAAGATTTGTTCCATGTGTATGAAAAAACCTTGTATTTATGGATTTTTTTTTTTCACAATTCAGATGAAGACACTTCTGTACTTTATATGAGAGAACGATAGAACAAATCAAACATTGAGGTTTTTGATGGAAAGTTTTGAAAAAAAAAAAAGTTTTTACGTTCTTATAAAGTCTTCAGGGACTACAACCTGAACGTGGAAACACAAACAACTACTAACTACCAACAGCCGATGCATGATTATAAAGAAATATGGTCGACCATCTATGCAAGGAAAGAAAAGGGTTTAGAAAATAAATTTTCGATTAGCCTTGGAGATTTTTGTTCATATTCCAAGGAAAATCTGATTGATTTTACAGAATGAACAAATCTTGGAACAAGCCATTTGATTGAGCCATTAGTTTTAAAACAAAAATTCAGTGTCACGATTGGGACGAGGGGATGACCAAGGAAAACAACTTGCTCTCTCTCTCCCCGTATACATATATATATATATATATGCATATATAACAGGTGTCTGTGTATGTGTGTGTTTGTGTGTGTATCCTCATGTCTTTTTCTTATAGTTGTTGTTAGTCGTAGTACTAGTAGTAGTGTGTCTTAACATCAGGATCCCATTTTCCACCTACAGTACAGGTAAAGTGAGGGAGCAAACCATCAAGCTATGAACACAAGTTTCTTTTGGCAGCACCTGGAGATTCATCCAATTAAAGTGCTGCCAGAACATTGTTCAGCCTGAAACACACTGTGCCTTCCATACATACCAGACTGGAACAATGCAGAAACGGAGGTGTGATGTCATGCTGATCAATGACTCTTCCCACATGTCTCATTAAATCACACAAGGACACTTCCCAGGCCCTTTAAGGAGTTAAGCATGATGCAGAATCTCCTGATTCCTTCTCTCTGTCTACTTTGACACTTATGTGACCATTTTTTCTTCGGGCGCGTGTCAAAATAATATTTTTTCACGATGAAAATTTGCGCTCCCAGGATTTGACATGTAGGCTAATCCCTATTCAAGTTGAATCCGCCTGGTTTTGAGGATACAAGTCGTATCTTATTCAGACAACATTACCCTGCAGGGGTCTTGGAATGACTGAAATGATATGACGTAGCAAGTTGGCTCCAGATACCAGAGCCTTTGAGGTAATCTCAGACCGAATTTAATATTCCACTGAATTTGTAGATACAGCATTTAAAACTAATCTATGTTTATCTACGGTCATTATTATGAAAAGCACATCAAGCTTAGGCGTCATATAAAATGACTGGATTTGGGGGGGCCACGAGAATGAAGCGAGAATGCTGAGAAATTATAAAGGCCGATGAAGAAATAAAAAGTAGAATTTCTCTCCAAGCACACATTCAGCTGGTGTGTTTTTGGAAAAGCTTTGGGCAGTAACAGGATCCAAGGGGGCTTGTCCACCATTGGCTTTGGCATGTTGGACTATCATGCAAAGACGACAGACATTTGACTGCATACACTCTCATGAATCCTAAAAAACTGGCTGGTGCTTACATAATCTTCAAATCACACACACACACACACACACACACACACACACACACACACACACACACACACACACACACACACACACGCACGGCTGCCCAAAACTGATAACTGACAAGGTTCTGTCTATGCTGCACTCTGCGACACCTCGAAAGTAACCGCGAGTGAAATTCTTTACAAAGGCACGCTCTTAACCAAAAAGGGAGCAAGACCTCAAACTCAAATGTGCTTGTGATCATCACAAGTGAGCGCCGTGGTTTATAAACTATCCAACCAGCTTCAATGCGTGGTATGTCCTTGTGGCTGTTACCACTAAGAGCTTAAGGCAGTGATTGATGACTGGCTTTAGATGACAACAAGCAGTGGTGTTTACTCAGGGCAAATTGCCCTTGTCTCTCTCCTCCTTCCATCTCTTTCTTCAACATTTTTTTTTCCTCTCAATCTCGGGAGGGAGATGGTCCACATGGCTGAATGTTTGGCTTCTGGAAGCCTCGCAGTCCCTCGGGGTGGGATTAGCATCCTGGACTGACAGCTAAACAAGCAAATAGGCCAAGTCTCATCTTTCTGTGTGCCAAAGCTGCCTAGCAACAGGTAGGCAGTAAGATGGGCTGGAACTCTTGTTATGCCACAACCAGTGATGCCAATGAAACGTTTGAGCATTTGGTTTGCATTTACCTGTCACTGAAGCAAAAGGAGTACAAGTATGTCGACGGCAAAAATAATAAATGAGATAAGTGGATGAATAGGGAGGGCGAGGTTACAAAAAGACATTAAAAAGGAGCTATTCAATACCAGAAAATGATATGTCTTACCATTTCTTTCCATTCTCAGTTCTTGGTCTGCCTGCTGTTAACCTTTCTACCTCACTTGATATTCCTGGCAAAGTAACTAACAAATTGCTTTCCTAGAGTCAAGAGTTCTTCCTTTACAGGTTGAACAATCACCTTTTAAACAAACAAACAAACACAGATGTCTTGTCATTTTATGTATATTATGTAAATGTTTACCCAGCTGTCAACTTTAACATATACAACTATGCCAACAAATTAAAGTGCAAAACTGAATTCATACAAACTCTATCCCTGGGATGCTCATCCAGATTGAATTCATATTAAAATATTATATATATTCAGTATATTTTAATCTAAATAGTTACAACTAAATAAAAACAAACATACAAATAAGACCGTTTCTGAGGTTCTAGTCTTAGCCATGAACTTTGTTTTCCTGTAGCAAAGTCCTTTTTACGGCAACAGAGTCTGTTGAATCAGCTGCTGAGACAAGGGGGCAAGTCACTATTATTGACTACTCAGTGCACAAGAAGGGAAAAGTTGACCAAAACAGAAACAGTATCTTGTCAAGAAGGAATAATGTTTTTTTTCACAGTTTACCAAACCATCAGTTTAACCTTAAAAGCCCTTGAAACACTATGAGACTTGTCCAGAAACGGACTGCAACACTAACATTACATTACATTAACATGATATTCAAGGTCTTCTCTTATTATGTTTTGAATGACAGATTCAAGGCAAAGCCTTTCTGCGTAACTTTGCCATTTGACATGAGGCGGTGCAGCAGGTATCTCTTGTCGTGGACTTTGTGTTTCAGGGGCCTTAAAGGTCTTAACCGCCACACGTGAAAAACAAGACTAATTCTTGTCGTGCATAGAGCGAAAGTGATCTATATCTTTTAAAAAGAACAACACTATTGCATCTCATGCATAGGAGACATCATGGAATGTTTTTTGGGGAAAATAATACGCACAATTATTTGGAATTTTGATTGTAAACCGGTCAACAGACTGCATTTTCCTCCTGGAAATGTTATTGAGATGCATATAAATACACAACTTCCCCCGATGGCTGAAACACTCATCCTAAAAGGGGTTTATTTTAGTGTTGTGCAAAATTTGATTTGAACGACTCTCCCGAGCTGAAGTTTGCAGGGTCTGAATTTAAATAGGGGTTGCGGAAGAGCAAGTCAAACAAGGCAGCGGCGCCTTTGTTAAAACTGTCTTCTCAGAATTTGTCAAAGACAGAGAACGTAAGCGAGAGTGATTTTGAGGCATAAAACGAGTGCCTGAGCTTTTCTCTCTCCTCCCTGCGGTTGCCAAGCCGGATGGCAGCAGTGAAGCATGTCCGATCACTGTAAGGTGCTGTAACGGCTTCACAATTTCGGCTCAAATGATGTGAAAGTCATTGCCAAGCCATGTGTGCTGGTGTGAGGAGAAAAAAATGACTGGCTCCTCTTCTCACTGTTAATCAAACCTGGGGTGGCAGAGCGTTTCGCAGACGGAAGCCATAAAAAAAGATGTGCTTGTTCGCTACGCTCGCTCTCGCCACTCCTCTGCCTACACCACCTCCTCGCGCTGCTCTCCTTCTTCTCTTTCCCTGATGGGCAAGTCACCAGAGTGTCAGACAAATGAATACCTCCACCGCCGTGCTCTCTTTCATCAGCGCTTCCCACCTTTTCATCAGCGCCCATAAAGCAGTAGCAGGCACCTATCACTGGCAATCGCCTCTCAGCTGCCTGAATGATGAGACAGAGGTGGCAGAGTTCACTGAGCACTCTTATGGCAGAATGGATGTTACTAGGTCAGGGGGTCGCTCGCACATCTCATTACACAACATACACAGACGCACAAACCTGGGCGCCGTCACGCGTGGATATATGCATGAAATAGAGGGTGATCTCAAGAGGAAAAAAAAGGCAATTAAATGAGCAGACGCGAATATATACGTGCGTGTTGTACACCGGAGACGAAAACGAAGACGATTTGGAAAAACAAAAGCCTGCGAAAGTGACGCGAGCAGCCACTTGCTAGAAATCAACAACGACCGGCTTGTTAACATAACTGCCAGTGAGCCCGATTGAGTTTTTCCAGTCACAGCTCATTTATCTGTTTATTCTAATTGGTCGAAGTCATAATTCTTTTATTACAGTCTATCTCGCTCTCCCTCTTTCACAAACACATGTGCATCTCTTCTAAGAATCGATGAATTGAGTAATAACCTTGTGGCTCGGAAACTTAAAAGCATCCAGCAGAGATGCTGCATTGTGCACCACTGCACAAAGGCTCCCTTTCATGCCTCAGTGCATCATGGGCCAGGCCATGTCAAATAGATTCTACGTGGCATCCATCTTCAAGATCTTCTTCTGACTGCTATCGGGCTAGAGGCGAGCACAAGAATACTGCGAGAAATCAATTTTATATTCGACATCTGAACATCATGAGGATGCACAGACTTCTTTCAATACTTTTAGCATCTTCAGAAGTTACCAGCGACTATAATTATCCATATATCTATTCGCGGCATCTCGTCTGAGGTGGCTTCGCATCTGCCGGGCCTTTAAGCAAAAGGGACGTCGGTAAAATAATTACGATTAATGAGATTACGTTCGGGAAAGAACCCAACCTCTATTTCAGGAATTTCATGTTCAATACTTACAGTTCGATGTGACATTTTAATAAAGCTCCCGGCACAGAACAGAGACACTACCCAGGGCATCTTTGAGACAAATAAGATTAAGTCCCAGTTTGTCCTTCCTCCTCCTGCTCTCGGAATACTGAACTGTGCCCATTACCGAATTGATTTAATTTTAATTTGCATAAAATTACACCGAATCGCAGTGAGCAAAAGGTCACGGCGGGTGTATAAGGTGTGTTTTCTAACGTGGTTGTCCTATTTTAACTTTTCACTCGGGGAAAAAGGTGCTGAGCGTCATTCAATCTCGGGGCAGGTGAGCTACAAAGCAGGGAGCTGCTCGGAGCACGTTGCTTCCTGCCAGCCACCGAAGGGAAAACACACCAAGTCCAGTGCTTACACAACAGCTCTGCGGAGATCAAAAATCCATACTCTGTTACTTCTATAAGAGGAGAACGGGAGGAAGGAGGGGAGGGAGAATGGAAGGAGGAACGAGGGATGAGGAAGACAGACACAGGAAGGCGGGGGCCAGTTGGCTGCACTCCCAATCATGCCCGCTGTGTGTGAGAAAGCAGCTGTGGCCTACCGAGGATTACATAACACAGTGAGACATATCGTGCACGCCAGCACACACACACACACACACACACACACACACACACAGAGCTTCATATGGAAGTGTCCATATGTACTTATGTTTACTCTTCACATTGAACTGCTGCTCTTTGAGAGTGAGGGTCAGCCTTCCTCCTTGGCCTTGACTTTTCTGTCAGGGCTTCGAAAGAACACCAAAAAGAAGTGACCACCTCTTAACCCACTTCTTCTGGACATTTCACCATACTCTACTCAGACTATCTGCATTTGCTTGTCAGTCCTGGGGGGTTTCAAGCCCACTGGACTGTGAAATGCGAAACCCTGCAGCGAGGAGAATGTGCGTGCTCTGCAACTTCCTCCACCTCAACGTCCCCCCCCCCCACCCCACCCAACCACCCCACCCCCACACACACACACACACACACCACCACCCCCAGACGGGGCTGCTGCTGCTGCTGCTGCTGCTGCTGCCTGAGAAATGTGCGTGCGATCAGAGTCTCAAGCAAGAAGTGGTTTTGAGTGAATGCATCTGGATTTGCATGTGGAGGTCGAGTCGGAGCACCCCTGCTGCTCCTTCCACATTTAGAAACACCTTAGCGATATGCAGTCTATCCTAATCCGCATATAGAAACCCATAATGCGTCATATTGCCATGTACAGACATCTCGCTTGAATGAGCATCAGGGACCCAGACTAAATGAATATATGCCGGTATGTGTGTGTATCTGTGTCTGTGTGTGTATGTTTGAATGCCCAAGGAATAACATATATGTTTCGGAATACGAAATGTATCCTGAGGTCAATGACGGACATTCATTTGCAGTGTCCCGTTACATCCTGCACATCAGGGTCAAGTATTTTGGTTGAAGGCGCATCATCAGCCGCCCCTGAAGGCAACTGGAAATTCTACTCTATCAGCCTTTTCAAAATATTAGTCCGAGCATGGAAGTGCACCAAAGACGCAGATAATTGTTGGACAGCCCAACAAATGAGGCTTCATCAGAGTAAACGCAAGCTTACAAAAGAGCATAACAAGGCCTGTAAATCGAAGCCAAGATAACAAGGCTCTCCATTAAGATGCAAAATAACATGTATACTTTTCTTTGAGGAGAATCTGGGCTACACAAATAATGAGTAAATCCTGACAAACTCCGGTTGTTCCAGATCTAGCTCGGCGCTGCGGTTCGTTCCAAGCCCACACAACCAAACTGTACGGGGATTTGGAGACAAGACAGCACATATCAGTTTGGCGCAGTTAGGCCCAATAATGGAACAAATAGCAACCACAAATGTACCATCTGCAGACCTCCAAAACACTTTCCTCCTTTCCTGCTCCCCATCCCCCTATAACTGCCTGAATCATGTCTCACAGACCCCAACAGGGGACACAGTCATCATTCTTGCCATCGCATCTCAGGGAGCCATTTAGGGCAGACAACAACGGCCTCCTATCTCACTATCAGACCCCATAAAAGCATCAAATTCTAAATTGTGCCTGGAATACAGAGGGGATTGCTCAAACGGTAGGTCACGGCTGGAGACAGAGCTTTTAAGGCGAGCCGCAACTCATAATTCCTGTATTCTGGGGGACTCAGTGGCATCTTCATGTTGTTCCAACGAAAACAAAGTGTGGCATTGCAAAGACCAACACAGCTCTGCATGGGAGAGGGTGTTTTCAAAGAACATGTCAGGCTGAGTGTTTCAAAAATCTTCCCCCAAGTAAGAGTGGTTTTGTGGAGAAGCTTACTCTTTAGGAAGGAATGTGTTATTTCTTCACCTTCTGCGTGAGCATCAGCGTATAAATATGCACCCTTGAGCAGTAAAAAATAGTCAACTCACAAGATTTGATGTTTATCTTTAGAAAGAAACCAATCATTACAGAGGTTTCATTTCTTTGTTTATTTTACATCAAAATCAGTGTTCAATATGATGATTTCCATCCAGATTACATTGATATCCTTAACAGAAAGTGCTGAAAATTGACTAAACAACAGTGGGTGAACATTCATGACAGGCGTTTTTAAGTGATTTTTTTTTTTTTTATCTAAAAATGTATGTTGCGTTTAGGAGAATAAAAGCCATCGACAGAGACGCTATACATTTGAGCCATACCAAGAAAAAAAAAACAAAACCAACTCATATTGCACTCGCCATAGCTTAGAACGCGCGAACACACACACACACACACACACACACACACACACACACTTTCTTTGCATTGCCTATTGATTCTGAATTACATGCTGTGGCTGAGGAGCAGGAGCACACATGGGCCTGAGCAATATTCAGTTCACGGACAGTGAATTTCCGCGGAGTTTGGAAACTTGTTATGAAAAGATGCGTCGGTGGCGAACAGTGGGATGCCAATTAGGCTGCTTGGCCACAACGAATGGATCCACCGTCATACACACGTTTTTTTTTTTTTCCTCTCTCCCCCTCCCTTTGGGCATGAGGGGAGCGGGGAGGAGGGGGAGAACAATACCGGCATCAAATTTCCATGGAATTATTATTTTTTTTATTTTTTTTAGTCTGGTCAGTGAAGTGCAGCATGGCATAGAAAGCATCATCAGCGAAGCAGTGACGGTGGGATAAAGGGAATGTGACTTAAAACACATAACTAAAAAAAAAAAAAAAAAAAAGAAAATTAAAAAAATGTGGAATGTGAGGAGATTTTCCTTCAGCTGCTGTTTTAAAAGTCTGCTGTTTTAATAGTCAGCGTGTTATACTATAAATATGATTTTACAGTATTGTGATAGCGCACAAGTGGTGATAGTTTTACTGTTGAAATATCTAGAAATGACTGAGTTCATCCCTAAAAACGTGCGCAAATCGTGGACGAGCGTTAGATTCAGCGGTAATGGGAGGTGTGATTCTGAGAGTGGGGGATAAAAAATGCCACGCAAAACGCCGGTGCGTCTCCCACGCGTCCATCGCCATGTGGTTCGCTCCACCGTAACCATTTCTTTTTCTTTTTTTTTTTCATCACCGCTTCGTTCAAAAACTGATCCAAAGATAGATTTATTAGAAATATCTGTTATTACAAAGGTGGGAGATTTTTCTTTGCGCGGCGGAAGGTTTCATAACAAGGTAATGTGAGAGATGCGGATGTATGATTCACAACCAATTCTGTCTCTCTAATGGGATTCGGATCTTCATCTTCCCCAAATCGCACTTGACAGCTTTATTACGCGCCGGCGTGCGTTCGCGTCGTATCCACTTTGCAATCTCTCAGAAAACTGTCAGATGTATGAGTGATATAAAAAGCCATTTCACCCCCTCCCTCCTCATCACCACCACTTCCTCCCTCAACTATATCTCCGGGCTTTGGCGGCGGGGAAAGTTGACGCCCGCATCCCGTGTGCGCGTCAGCCAGGTGGCGAGCGAAGAGGCGAGGAGAGGCTCTGAGAGATGGATGCACGGCGGATGGAGCGCTCAACTGACACGTACCTGCTGCCAGTTTTCTTCCAGTGAAGGCATGGCAGAGAAGTAGCCGGTGTCGTGGACGAGCTGAAGTTCCTGAAAGATACTGTGGTTCGCCAAGACATCCATGCTTGAGCTCGGTTATGGAAAAACAAGAATGATCCACAAGAAATGTGCCTCCTTTCTTGTCAGTGTCAGACCTCTACGTGCACTTCTTTCATATTAGTCCATAAGAGGCGATTAATTGCGGAGTATAGTGACTGGGTATGAGGTGATGTGTGTCCCGGTACCTGGGCGCATTATCGGGCTTGGTGCGTAAAAGAGACTGGAAGTGATGGAGGATCCATGCGCAACCGTGTTGCCAAAATAGACACTGATAGGGAGCCAGGGGAGGGGAGGGGCTACTGTAAGTGAAAAGGCGTGGTTTGTTTTGTCAATCAACTCCCCCGTTTGTCCATTTAAGGCAAATGGGCGGTTTGGGAGCTATTAAAGCGGCGGTGGACCGTGGAGAGGCGGGGCCACGGAGAATCACCGGACAGGATTGGCTCCGGTTCTCCGTCACTCATACCAAATAAGGGCTCGATAGGTGAGCTATTTATGGATGGGTATATTAGATTTGGAAAACGGTCTGGAAGCCTAATCTGAGAGGAGAAGCCACGCTGTAAACATCATGTGCCCACAAACAAGGGCTGTTATATCGTTCCACAGTGTAAATATTTAATAATAAGGAGATACAGGATGAGGCTGTGGGTTATTAGAAACTGGTTTGCTGTTTAGCTGCAACAAGGAAACAAACTCCAGCACTGCAATGAGTTTACAATTTTATTTTATTTTTTTTCCTTTTTAAATGACTTTATTGCAGAGCTGCTCCAAAGCGGAGGCTGTATATTTTGCTTGATATTCCCTTACGGTAGCTCTTTCACACTCAAATACAAGTTCACTTTTGTAAAAGTGTCATGATAAAAAAATGATAATCATAAAATAATGATATTGATGATCATCAGAAGATGTCACACCAATGACAGGTTTACGCGGGTGACATCCTTTGCCAGAATTCCACCTGTGGACATTATGCAGCAAGTGTAGGGTGTAAGAAAAGATCGTTGAAGAAAAGCCCCGTGTGTGTCGATAAACAAGTAGCATAATCATCCTTGATACATCTTGTTTGGTGGGGTGAGTAATGCTGCTTATTTGGTCTCTGCTTGTAAGCCATCAAAATTGCACACTTCTACACGGGCTCAATAGAATTCGCTCTGTCTCACTCACACTCACAGAGTCTTATAGAGGTCTGTAATCTCATTACGGAGCAAAGAGAGGCTGGCCGAGGGCCCCGGCGACACGATTTACGGATGGCATTTTGGGTGGGAGAGCTCAGATGTACAGTGAAGCTCCTGCTGACGCTCATCCATTTGACACAACTCACTCTCTTTCCTTTTTCTTGTTCCAGACGGCTGTCCCCCCCCCCACCCGCCTCTGCTTCTGGTTTGATTTTTTTTTCCTTTACTGGCCTTTGCTCTTTAAGATTGCACCTCTGCATTTATTCCTCATCTGCTTGTTCTTGATATCTTTCCTCTTTTTCCGCTACCATCCTTCCCCCATAATCCTTTATCACACTTCACCCCCCCCGTGTGTTGAGCAGCCGAGGACAGGCTGCAGGGAAATTTGAAAGAAATATGACACATGACGGAGGCAACAATCAAAATGTTGCCATGTGCTTTGCTGCGGTCAACTGACCAAAACTACAAAAAAGCAGACAATTTGTCATGTCTGTGTCCTCACTATTTAGCTGTTTTCCACATGACTGGCGGATATATACAATATTTTTAAATCCTGTTAGCATTATGCACTGTTTCTGTTCTCAGTCTTTCTCTCAGTCCAAAGAAACAGCAATAAAAAGCATGTATATGTTTAATGGATTTGAATTGGTGATTGAAGGTTTCTGATTCCTGCCCAAGCTTTTTTTTAAATAACACGTTATCAAATTGATGGCGGTTTATTTGTCATGTGATGTCAAAGGTTGGTTACTGTCTTCCCTCTCATCACATGGCGTCACAAGTCGTTTTTAGACATTTCTTTAAAAGAGGTCCGACCTTATTATGCGCAACTGTGGTCCCTTCTTTCAAGTGAAGTGTGGCAGCGGGGTCATGCCTCTGCCGGGGAAATAGCAAAGCAATGTAAAACAAGTTTCACAATATAAAGCAGTATTACGTATGCATGATCATCTGAAGTCTAAAAGGTACTGTATTCATTTTTGCAACCAAAATATAAAAAAAAACAGCGTTACCATAATTGATTTAGAGCAGTTTGTCTCCAAACAACAAATGACCTTCATTTTGTTGTGTCCTACTGTGAATTGTGCTCTCTTTTCAGCTTGTGCAACGGCATATGCAAAAACCAAGGAAAAAGAAAAAGCGAGGCTTCATTTGATTGACTTCTCCCATTATTAAGTTGAAAAAACGCGCTGGGATGTTTCTGGAGCGTGGAGTTGGAATTTGGTCTTTTGCTTTTGAGACAACTGATAACATAACTGAAGAAATATGTAATATAAAAGTCTGAATAAATGGTTTGGATCTGTTCCGGAGTAACTTTAGTGACACATTCAAGTTTGCGGTCTCCCTCCCTTCACAATTACTCACCACTACTTGCCTTTCTTTTTTTTTTTTTTTTTTTTTGTATAAATCATCCCGACCTCAATTGCCATTCTTGTAACTCTTACGTGTATGTACCTGTTGGCGTACTTTATAATATGGATAGTCTGTGTGTGTTCGAATTCCAGCATGGTTGTGGATAAATATTGCTGATTAGATTTCAGGCCAAAGTCCTGTTTGAATTGTGTCATATTACTACATATGTCATCCTTTAGAAATAATGAATCAATAATCTATTTCAATTTGTCATCCTTTCCATTTTATCAGTCTCTTATCTTTTAATCAAATCCGTGAAATTGGCAAACCTGCAGCGGAATAAACTCACTTATTGATGCTGTTTGTTTTGCAGCGTGCCGAACCCCGGTGCCATCACCAGGAAATAGAAAACTGAAAGTCTCGTCTTAGTGCCTGTTTTCACCGCCTCTTCTCCTCCCCCTCGGCCCCAAGCCCATGCATATCATAGATAAAAAATAAGTGCTCACCATTATCCGTGGGCACACAGCGTTATATTGTGGATGCTGACATTGCTCTTACCTGGCACTTGGTGCTTTTACTATATTAATAATGGAGCAGGCACCATCCATCATGCGGATATGAGGCTGCTAATCATGTCAGCTCTGTGCATATTCACTTCTTTCATCAAAACAGGAGGAGAGGTGGTGGACGACAGAGGGAGAGGAAGACAGAGGGGATAAATACGCAAAAACGGGAAATTGACGGCGAGAAGCGGATATAAACAAAGAAAGAGGGGATGATGGAGAGAAGGAGGGGAAGAGAGGGGGAAGAGGGAGATGGAGGGGGACAATATCAATGTGCTGAACACATGACAGATGCCCTTGGCCTTTTGCTGAATGGCTTCCCTGTTGGCAGGAGTTAACCAGTGTATTTAAACAGGACAAGACGAATGGGACCTCTACTCCCCGTGCTCACTGAACCAGCCCATTTCTATTCCAACTCACAGCCCTTCCCCATGTGGGAATGCTAATATGGGTAGCTGACATTGCCAGGTTTAAAACTTCATACCGACATTCTATTGTTGTGTTCACTTTGCTGTAACTTTTAGTTTTCCATTCATTTCTTAATGGCTGTTTAATTCTATTGACTTGTTTTTCCCATGTAAAAATGAAAAATGTTGTTTTGACAAAGAGCTACTCAAAACGGTGCCACCAAATTTCTCATGACAAGTGGAGATGCATGTAAAATAGCACCCTGATGTTTCCAGCAAGGTATTTTGTGGCTTGTCTCCCAATCCATCAGTCTCCTGCAACCAAGGGACCTTGAACACTGCTTAATTTTCTCTCATTTGCTGTAATATGACATCCAAATTCCCAGATGTTTTTGATCATAACATTTACAAAAATATGGTGCACTTTCTCTGAGCCCCAATTGCTCCAGCAGAATATCATGATAACCTTTATGTTCAAAGAAACTAAAACTAGCCCCTTTTTTTTTCCCCAGACATCTGTTCTCCGCCATTTTGCCTGGCCATCAGCACCTGAACAGAATTTTTTTTTCCCATGGCTGATGGGCCCGGTTAAATAAAGATAAGATTGTGAAAACGCTACCATATGTCTGCCATATGCACGGTCTGCTTTGGCTCGGCGCCTGGATGCAGAACATCTTCACATTTCTGACATCTTCATGCTGCTCGGGAGAAGATCCTTGGGAGCGGGTAGAAGGTAGAGATGTAGGTCGGCGACTTGAACGGGGAGGAGGGGTTGAGGGGTGCCGGGTGCGACAAACCTGCTCAGAACAGTGATAATGAGTGCTATGGGCTGCCTGGGGTGCAAACTCCTTCCCTAGATTGCTCGAAGGAAAGGGAACAGAGTAGGATTGTAGGGGATAACTTTTTGCTTCCTGCGACTGGGAGCTAAAACAAGGGGATGAGGAAGCTGTGAGGGAGGGGTGTTACGTGTCAATTAGTTGATGATGAACAGGAGACATTTTCAGAAGCGCACACAAACGCAAGACATTGCAAATAGGAAGAGGGAAAGACAGAAATTCAAAAGTAAATGACCTCATCTCCATTAGTTTCCCCATAGTCACTGTCTTCCTTACCCTCCATCAGCCAGCCGGCCCGTTGTGGAACATCAGTGGCAACTGGAAGCACGGGTTAAGATTCGACTGGCCCTGACCTTCTCTGAGGGGAGCCGAAATGAACATTTTGTATAAGCTTGTCATATTATGCTAAATAAAAATGCCCAGTGTCAGGCATCCAATTAACGAGCAAATCCACTCATGAATTTAGTCCATGACAGAGAAAACTGATAAGGAAGAATTAGGAAGATGAGCTTGTGTAGTTTTTGACGCTAATTTTGAATCACAGACCGTCCACATTTCTCAAAATCTTAGATATATAATTTCTAGATCGTTCCATCCTGTACTGAATATAACGCTTAATTGTAATTTATTTTGGTATCTTTTTTTAAATATGTACAATGTCTATATGAATAACCCGCATTTTTTTATTTGAATATGTTTAGTATATTCCTTGTGCTCTGCATGTTGTGCTGCGGCACAGATTTTTTTTTTTTCCCAGTTTGGGGATTAATAAAGTACATTCTATTATTTCTGTTTCACTGTCTATCAAAATCAATAAAAAAAAATAAGGATATATAAGAGACCACACCATTGGTCCTCGGGATGACAGTCATACCGATAAATTACTACAACTTGTCTCTGTTTTCAGATTTGTATATTCACATCTCTTGGGAGACAGGATCTGAGTGAAAACCAAACCTGGTCAAGAGAGGAATGAAAAGGGAACACTAGATATGCTCTTTCTATTATTTAAGTTTGATTTGGAGTCAGAGAGAGGCCTGGCCAAAACAAGAAACAAATTGATGGCATGGGTTAGTTAATATAAAAAAAAACACCTTGATTTGTATAATCAATTGTTTCAAAAAGCAGTAGAAAATAGATTTTATAAAATGAAAACTTGATTAATATACAGACTAAAAGGATCCGGAAAACAAACAGGAACCCTGCTCCATCTATATAAATTGTGCAGCCCACTTAGAGTTGATATCCACATGTTTTCTCCATTCCATCTTTATATTGAATGAGCATATTTGCTAGACCAGTTTTTCTTTTGGGATTTTCTTTTTCCATTTCTAAGCAGAAAGAGTCAAAGCTTACACAAAGCTCCATCAACCACAAAAACAACTAAAGGTTTCAAAATTTAATGTTTCTTCCTTAGCCAGTGTAATGCCTTTAGCATATCTCGTCAAAAAAGTCTCAGCAGGGATGACCTGAGAAATGAACAAGCCCATTACATAGGGAACAAAAAACACACACTATAGTGAAAAATAAATTAATGTAAAGCTTGACTTTCTTGTGTTCCCAATACCGCTCTTAACATCCAAGAATACCACTGTAGCACATGATACAAATTCTGCTGTAATTCTTAAAACCGGCATCACCAAGAGAACACGAAGCGCATGATTATTTGAGGTTGTGGATTTCAGAGGGTGACTTGGCATAAAACAGGAGCCTTGAGGTCAGGAATATCATACCTCTTCAATGGGGCGCTATGGCAACAGTAGCCATAGAGAGGCAACTGACCTTGTTTGCAGCAAAAGACATTATCTTAATCCAGCACCTACAAATACAGCACACACCATCTCATGAAGAGACATATAAAGCGACCGTTTTTTTTTCATTCATATCAAATCATATAACAGTCCAAATTACCTTGATGGATTCACAATGGCTCCAAATCGAAAAGTGTCATTTGTCATCAGGGCCGCTGACAATAAATGAGTCTTTTCATGTCCAGGCTCCTAGTCAATCTTGTTTCTATGCATGCCACACATCTGAGGCCTCGGTAATTTCCCTTGGCTGCCACCTCCGATCCACCCGCACCGTACTGCGTTTTGTATATTCATGTGTGTACCTTCCTATCTTAATCCTTGCTATTACTCGCATGGCTGGCCATGTCAAGGGGAGATTTGCTCACTCACAGTGAAAGGGCCAATATTGACAGCACGCCCACCGCATCAGCGATCAGTATAAGGGCTTAGCGCACACTAGATTCAGTTTTGAAGCTGAATTCAATGAGGGATGTGTAGGAAAACAATCCACGCTGGGAATCTATGTAAATGCTAAATGTTACTCTTAGACTGTCAGGAGCAATCATCTGAAGGTGGCTGCAGTTGGCTTATGTGCACATGTCGTGCTGCTTTTATTGCATCTTAACCTATGGAATGAGGTTTAGTCCCATTTCCTTGCAGCGACACAAAATTGCCACATAATAAATGCCGTTTATGAACTAAAAACAATTTTCTTTGCCTGCAGGACATTACTAATACAACTAAATGAGCTATTTCTTCTCACTTTTAAGTTGTGTGCTAATTGATTTTCATATCATCCCCTATACATATACAGGTTATGTATAGCATTTAAAAAAAAAAAAAAATCCAAAGATTTGAATCAGATGAACAATCCCTTATAACAAAAGGGATTGTCCAGTTCTAAGCTAAAGAGTAATTGTGCCAAACTTTTTGATCCTGGCAAATGTCTGGCTTAAATCTGGTCTGAAAGCACATTCCCATAATATTTGACTCTTACACCTTCTCCCCCTTTTTCACATTTACATTCTCTTGTATTTATTACAATTTTTGTTATTGCAAGTATAGGTCTTAGGGTTTCTTTACTCAATTTTGGCTTTTGTTAATATTGACCCAAACAATACTTTGGTGGCTATAAATGCTATTCATAAATGAGGTATTGATTTCCTTTATTTCTAGATTGAGACAGTCTAAACTTTAGTAAACAACAGACCCCCTCAAAAAAGTAAAAAGAGACACACCAAAATACAGCCTGGCAATGATTATATCACAAACAATAGAAAGTAGAATTTACATTTAAAATACCCTGAATATTAAGAAGGCCATTTCATCATAGAGTGGACCTTCATTTAAGGGCTTTGGGCTACAGAATGTGGGGAAGCCCCAGTTTTCACTGACCTGCAACAAAATGATTGCACAGTATTTTTTTTTTTTTTACATTTTCTCCAAAAAAAAAGAAAAAAAATCTGTTTAGTGTTTCCAATAACCAGAAGGCAATCTAACCTTTTGAACCCTTAAAAGTAATATTACCATTCATTTAAACATTCAGCAGGCATTGTCTTTTCCATGGATTTTCAGCTTAGCATGTCATTATTTTTTGGCTGCACTCGAGAAGACAAAGAAAAGAAGCCCAAAGAGGTTGAGCGGTAGCCCACACTGACCAGCACTGGGAGCTTGGACAGTCACTACAGCTTATTCCACATCAAGTGGATTTTTAGAATACATTGGATTTTTTTTTTTTTTTTTCCCCAAGCACTCTAATTTGGAGGTGGAGATTGCTCAAGGGCTCCATGTCCCTCATAAGAAACATTTCCTTTTACCCCTTGCTGGCTTTTCTTTTTTCCCCCTCCCGTTATATGTTTCAGCATCATTATAAAACATTTCACCCCTCTGATTCAAATAACTGTCAGTTCACTTTTATTTTTTCCACTTCTGCTCAGTTTTGTGAGAGGAAATACAACACTATTCTTCTAACACCACAGCATTCTGGAGCAGCAGCTGCCGGCTCCAACCCCCAATGATCTCCTCCATATAGAGGTCAAAAGTTGACATGAAGTTGACTCCCTTTTCATCCCTCAAATGAGAGCCTCTCGTTACATTTTTCAGAGACATGTCACCACATGAAAAGGTGATAGCGGAGTGATTTGCAGACGAAAGCGTCACAACTTCTCTCTGTTGGCTGGTTCACAGTTGTCGCTGTCGCACTTTGTTTTGCTTAAATGAAATGATTGAGTTAGTCCTGGCCCCGTAACGCCCATTTCAAGGAAACCAGCCTCACATCATTACCAGTGACATTAGCAGGTGACAGCAGCCGCCTCAGAGCCAGCGATGCGCTGAGGTTCAAAGCCCTTTGGCTGTGAAAGCAGATGAGAAGAACTTGTCACCCAGAGAGGTGGAAAAGAGACAAGTTAAAGTTGCATTTGGAACATGTGTCCGGAGTTTTGTTCCAAAAAAATATCTAGCAGATACCCTTATATCGCTTTACTTTTAAATGAGAAAAGACCAATGAGTAAAACGGGCATAATACATTTTGAGATGCACAATTTTAGACAAGATCAATACTGAGGGGGAAAAAAAAAAAACATGAAGTGTTGTATTTCCACTGTACTTCTCCAATCTCCCAAGTGAAGAGGCCATGTAGCCAGATCCTCTGAATTCCCTTAATACTATTGATTCAGGTTGCAGGCTGCAGTCCAATGCTTCAACAACATCGTGCCTTGGACTCCGGTCCCACGTGGTAATGTAAAGCCGATGTTGACAAGTCAGGCCATAAACTGCTTTCAATGGCCATATTCAAAATGTAACCATGACGTGGTAGTAATTTGATTTGATGTAGCCGCAATACCATGAAACACATGAGAGCGGATGAGCCATGTGACAGTCATATGACAGCGACCTCAACTGATAACCCTTTAGTTGTGTGCGGCCATGAATACTGGCTCTTTTGTCCCACGCAGTGCAGGAGGGTGTAGTGAATATAGCAGTATGTTTACTGATAAACCTAAGGAGAAGGGGCGGGGGAAGCATACCACAAACCAAACCTTTCATCCTATGCTCAAAATGTTCTTATGTTTCATTGAATGATGGGAATAGCATAACATGCGGTGCAGACAGACCATAAACAAACTCCTTGTTCTAAGAGTGGGGCGTCTATTTATTTAGCAGAAAAGCACTCCCTATTAGCGTTTAAATTGCTGTCGGAAATAGAGGCCGTTTTGCATTAACAACCTTGTCCTCTGTGCATAATGTTCCCTGCATCGGCGTTCTTTGTCATTATGGCCATTTCTGCTCCATTATTTCAACACCAAATCACCAAATCCCCCTTTTTCAAACACCCCCGCTCCCACCCCTTTCTGCTTCAGTACAGTGGGGCTCACACTCCAAACTACTCTAAAACAAGCTTGCTTTGCCAGGCCGGCATGTAGCCAGACCAATCATCCATCTACAATAATAGAAATCCTCTGGCTGATGATAGACCGAGGAATCATCGGGCAGACTGAGTAGGCTCTTCAGTCTGGCCTCTACACCCCTGCTGCTGGGTGGCAGCGGGGGAGGGCTGGGGGAGGTTAACACTGGTAAGAGACTGGTAGGCCTGTGAGCTGCCAGACTGGCAAGATCTGCATGAAAAAAATGGTGGCTTATCAGTTTTCATTAAAAAAACGTGCAGCTTGCTGAAATGATTACTTATTTCAATTTTATCCTCCGCAAAAGCAGACTGAAATGGAGGTGCAAGTGTTCTCAATAAAGAATAACATTTGTTTTCCCTCTAAATGCTCACATTTTCAGACCAAGAGAAGAGGGTTATGGAGGGCTAAATCTAATTTTTTTCATTTGTTTTTCATGAAATATTCAAACATGATGGGGATTTACTGACAATAAAACAGAGGTATCTAATATACTTTCATCAAGGGAAATGACTTGCAAGAGAATGAATGGACAGACAAGTCAAAACATAACAGTTCCTTGAACAGGTGAATTTTAAAACAGTACAAATCAGCAATTTAACACTCCAAGGGAAACCTGATGGCTTATCCTGTGAAACGCCATTACATTTTTCTGGCAACTTTTATCGACATTATCCAAAGTTTTATTTTCTCTGGGAAACCGGGACTCCTCAGGTCAGTTGATTATCATTCCTTCAAAATATACAAGGAGTCCCTTCAAAATGAAGTGAAACGCCTCAAACGTCTCTTCTGCCAGGCCATAAAATCGAGAGAATAGTCAACAAGGAAATGATATCATCCCCAAGTAGAAATAATAGTTCTGGGGAGGAGCTCTGGGTCAATAAGTTTCATAATATGTGATGCGTCATTTTGTTTATAGCAACTATTAGTAATCCGAACTAAAGCTAACATTGTGATCGCACTTGGTACCACATAAGATTTAACCTGCGGTTTCTGCCATTGTGGATTGAACTCAACTTTCTGCCAATTTATGCTGTATACTGCACCTGTAGTCACAAGCTTCCAGAAGTGATTGACAAAATGAGTAGACAAGATTTAAACTTTAGTTTAAATCAAAGCTTTGACCTCACCTAAAGTCGAATCTATTATCTTGATTGTTTTTGTATAATCTTGTATTTTCTTAATCTTCCTAGCGACAAACACAATATAGCACTGACCCCAGAAAAATGAAAATCACTGATATAGCCGATAAAACTTATTTAAGTATATTATCCATATGATGTTTATTCATTACTGCACAACTAGATGGCCATATAGCTGAAGAGTCATCCAACTATCATGGCTTCTTGAGGTCCAAACACTCTCCTCCTCTTTCACCCCCTCATTATTTCTCTCCTAACCGTCTTTCCTCCCACCACATCTCGGCTCCGTCCTCGCCCCGAGGACCTCCGTCCCTCAATAATCACACGCGTCCCCGGCTCTCCGCACCTTCACTTCGACCCTGTTCCATCCTTCCATCCTTCCATCATGTTCATCTGCATGGAGAGTCTCTCATTCAGTCCAGGCTAATTGGCTATAATTAGAGTCATTCAGCTGGGGTTAATCAAGGATGACTTACTCAGATTATGACTGGTGGGGGAAGGAAGCCGAGGCAACAGACAGCCTATGTGGCATGACAGCAGGCACATATCCTGCTCGCCGATTTGGGACTTGCTATAGAAATGTGCTAAAACCTACGGCGAGACGTGCAGTTTTAGGACATGCTCTCCCCCAAAATGTTTGTCAAAGTGAGTTTAAAATGGGTGTGATGTTCCACTGGTTTCACAGCAAGTCAGAAATTATGCTAAAACGGAGCAGGTCCCTACCTCTCCGCAGCCATCGGTGAAAAAAAAATTAATGTACTGGTCAGTGTGAAATCCTCTCTAGATTCTGCACATCTGTTGAAGTCCAAAGGTAATTTAAAACTTTCACTTTTCTATCAAAATACCATTTTGATGATGAGGTAGGCTGGCAAAAGATCCAAAAACATCTGTGACTACTTCATCTGTGATTACTTAACAGCTGGGCTGCATTTCTAGATCATTAAAAATAAAAAAAAAAATAAAAAGATTTTTTTTATTGGTGGGGTATACATGGATGCACTTCAAGCTCTCACCTTTTGATTATTAATTGAGATAAAGGCTAGATAACTAAAGTTTTTCAAGAAAATATGTGTATGCAGAGATTGGAGTTTGCATGTCTGTGTGAATCTGGTCACAAATGGAAACTAAATCAGTTTTAACTTTTAGGAATGTAAATTTTTGAAATCAAATTTGCAATAATAATTTGTGTGAAGAACTGATTCCTTCATACCGTTATTCAGTTGTACCACATTCGTTTATTTTATTAATAAAATAGGAGACATTTCTCCAGGGGAAAATGAAAAATGGGCGCTGGCTCAATCATTTAGAGGAGCCACCTCACCGGACTTCAAACTTCATCGCTAGACCTGAATTTTAATAATCAAATATTGTTCGACAGTTTTCTGGTTGTGTTTTAGTTCTCGGTATGGTCAAAACAAAATCTTCAAAAACCTTGAGCTTCAGGAGTTTATATTTGAAATTTGGTACAATTTTCATATTTTATGAACCAAATTGGATTTTTTTAATTTCTTTCAGCTCACAAATGTCTATATGCTCAAAACTTATTACTCAGGGTTTTGGGGGGACTAAAAGTATATCTATTCCTTTTAGCAAGCCCAACTACTCAGGCAGCTCTTCTTGATGTCAGTTTCATAAATAACATTTTATTTCTACTCACGGAGCCATTCCTGAAATATCCAAGCCTCCCTATACTTGAAAAAGTGGTTCTGACTAGTCATAAGCAGTCACGTAACTTTTAAAACAATAACATACATGATAGTCGAGAAAATAGCACACCAACAAATGCCCAAGTATTTAATCAGCTCCAGAAATCATTGGTTATACATAATCAATATGAAATTTTGACTCGACATTAAGTACCCTTACACAATAAGGGAAAGCATTAGCCGTAAAGCTGCCACCACACGGTGAAAGTCTACCACTTTTCTAAGTTAATTCCAAACTATACTGTGTGACATGATGGTTTCCATGACAATATCACTTACCGAATCCCAGGCTGTGACCCGAGTTCACAAATATGATCAGAAAGTATCATCCATTTACCAGCGGTGGTAAAGAAAAGTGTGGGGTGTCTATAGCCGCAAAATTGCTGGTTTTAAAATCTCTCACACAGTCACATGGGACCACCATTTCAGAGTCTCAAAGCGGATTAAGACACGTTTAACCTGGGACAGCCCAAACATCCTCAGTCTTTCTGCACTGTTTCAGCAGCAAGAGAATGGAATGGCTTCAGAACCACCATGCTGCCATAATACTATGCTGTCAACATAGTACATCATAGAAAACTTAACATTCTAACATTCACTAATTCCCTGCTGGCCTATGTTTCTACACATTCCTTCTTCTCACCTAAATCCTCCGTGATGCGTATTCTTCTTGTTACCTCCAACCTCTGTCAAAAAGAGAAAAGCAGTAGATGGCAATCAAGCCCATCATTTCACTCACTCATTCATAAACAGAGGCCGAATATTCTGAAAAGATCAGCAACACATGAGATGGTCTATCATGAGTGTAAAGTGCTATCACTGTTTTCAGAGGAACAGAAATATTGAACTTCTTTGACAACCTACTTTTAATGTAAAGAAATAGAAGCAACTCATTAGAGGAGTACTAATGAACGTTTTACAGGCACTTTTGTAATTGATCAAGCATGACAATCCATGTCTAGCGAATGCATACGCACCATTAACACCCAAAGATGCTTTCATGAGATCACGAGAAGCCGTAATACGAGTACATGTTCGATTTACAAACCGTGCTGGCCCTTGGCGGCATTAAACTAATTGATGCAACTGAGCAATCACTTGACACACCTGGTACAAATTAGCTGTATTTCCCTGAGTGATTCAACCTTTTCTTAATGTCTGGAACATCTGCTTCCTGTTGACTTTAAACACTGAAGGCAAAATAAAATGCCTCAGATGTCTTAAAAAGGCAGAACAAATTCATAAAACTACAGCAGCCATGCTAACTTCAAACAAGGCTTTCATTTCAGATTGGAAGGGATTAACGTGTGACTTGCATCCAAAGGTCCTGCATTGCCTGAATTTATATAAAGAGGCCTGTTGTAATTGTTTAGGGGTCTGCACTGTACTGAGACTCCTCTGGGACAATAAACGCTATACACACACAGACACACACACACACATACACGCTGGACAAAGAGTAATGGTCCAGCCCCTGGTGGTAATGGCTTCTTTTCACCATGTGAGTGTGTGCTGTGGCATACATGTATTCATCTGAGCATGCTCTGACCAAGTCTATTTGATGTGACCATCATCATCAGTCCATTAGATTTGCAATGGGCTTTTACACTATAATCCTGAATACACTAATTTTTTTTCTTCTCCCAATTGGTTTTTCATTGGAACTTCCCTACAGTACAGATTGCTCCTGTCACTGTTGAAGCAGACAGATTCCCCCCCATATCCCCTACATATGGGTTGGGATTTTCTTGTTATGGCCCGCTACATTCCCCAATGGCAACATTAGCCAGAAGCTGTAAAAAGACTATTAGGATCCAAATCATTCTGAACAGACAGTAGCAAGGCCAAGAGGAGTTAGCAAGGGATGACGGGAAAGGGAGTATGACACACAGGAAAAGATAGAAGAGGACACTGGCGTTTTAGTTACATCAAACACAAACACACACTAAAAAACATATAAATAAATGTGACAGCGCAGTTGGGTTGTGGATGACAGCAGCTCTCTGTGAGGAGTTTCGCTCTGAGTTCTCCTGCTTGCACACACAGACCAAAATAAACGTAATACGTTACTTGAAGTCTCAAAATGGTCCGTTGGTATGAATAGTTTCGAATCTCCATGGGATCACAATCTTATTGATATTTTGGTGACAAAATGAACAAACATCTTTTCTCTCATTTTCCCAGAATACAACATTTTTGAAAATGCTCCAAAATAATACACTCACCATAATAAGAGCTCCAATTTAGAATTCACATACAGGTCTGATGCGGTTTGTTTTTACAACTTCTTCTGGACTTAAGTACCAATTATATTGTGGAAATTAAATAAAATGATGTACGATCAAGCCTCTAACATATGTTTTATTGAAACAAGCCGATACTGATACTGAACGGTGCTTCCCATAAACTACCTTTCCATTGAATTTGCTCTACTGAAAATACACAACAATGACATGAAGACATCAAGGCAAGATGGACTATTTTTTATTTATCATAATTGCAACATTTCCTCTAATTAGTGTATGTTGATAACCCTATGAAGAATGCATTGATCTGCATTTAAAATTAGTTACCACCGGAACAACCGAAACAACTAAACGGCAAGAAAAAAGGATATCATCCCTAAGTGTTTATTATTTTCCATCCTTTCTCTTCTTCTGTGTACTAATGTCCCTCTTCCATCACCACTCCTTCCCAGCTGCAAAACGTTGATTGGAACCGGAACCACCTCATGATTGCTGTCTCTTACTGGGTGCTAAAATAGGAGAAAAAATGCTCATTTAATTCATTCTCCCTATCTATCCCTACTCATCTTCAAGTGTTTGGTGAGGTGGAAATTGGAAACGCCCTGCGAATGTGTCAGGGAGGCATCCCAAACTGAATTGAGGTGCCATTACCACCGATGGGTGAAGCCTAGTGCAGCTGAAAAATCTCTAGCTTGCTCCCTCCCGTTCAATGATTGTCTCATCAGCAGGAGTAATTTGGGCTCCTGGTTATCGCGTCATTTCTGATGCTGGTGAGGGGGAGAAATAGGAAGAGACGTAATTACTTCTCACGACAGACGGAGAACAGATGAGGAATCGGGGAGTAATTAATAACTGACTGGTGCCTTACAGAAGTACACGCTACCTCCCAGCCCTGCTGCCGCCTTCTCGGAGAGAGTTTTTACTTACTGAGAGAAACAAGTGGGTTTATAGTCTAACAGTCACCTGGCGGATCAGCAACAGGAGCTTCAAAGAGTGGAAAAAAGGGGGAGAAGTTAGACGGCGAGGTGAAACTGAATGAAGGGGGTTGTTGCAGAGGGAAGGAGATGGAGGAGTGATAGAGGTTGAGGTGAGAACAGGGTTAAGATGGGGGATGAAGTGGATGGATGGCGAGGGGACAGATTGGCCTGGGCTTTAATACACATGAGAGGAATGAAAGAAAAAATGGGAGGATAAAGATGTGGCAGGAAAAATGGTTGGGTTTTAAGATGCAATGCAAGTCGAAATGCCGCTTTAACCATCAGTGAAAGTCCCAGATTTTGTTAAGAGGCTGTAAAAGATACTTCATGTTTCATCTTTTGTTGAATAAATCAAGAATTCTTTGCAAAAACCACACCTGGGTTTTTTTTTTGTACTTTTTTTCATTTCTTAATCCATGTTTGAATGTTTGCCACTTCCTTCCATTGTCAGCATGCACATATTATTTTCTCAAGGGCTCCTTGGCATTCACAAAGCTGCCAGGGCCTCCTATCTTATCTCCTCTGTCTACTGAATGTCACTACAGACTTTACAACATATCGGCCTATACTTACCGATGTGCATTCCTCAGTTTCTTTTTTTCTTTTAGCCTTTCTATATCTGGACAGCTGACTGTAAAACTTTATATCATTTTATACTCCTTTTAACATTAAGGTCTACTCATCTCCCGCTACACAACACTGATCTTTTCACATTTTCATTCTGCGCCACTTCTTACTCTCTCCTGTTTAATGAGAACATGGCGGAGGCAGCAGCAGCTAAGGCGGCTATGGATGGTGTTGGGTGCAGAAAATGGAGTGACATGATCGGTTCTTGTCAAAGTACAATCTGGAGGCTTAGGTGAAGTCAACAAGATGGTATCTTGACAGGAAGGAGGGCAAGGGATGATGTTTACCTGTCCGTCTGGGGAATAACACATACAAAACTACACAAACACAGTGATCGTAATCTCCCAAACAGGAGTGGAAACACACAATGATTACTATCACGCCGAATCGCATGCAATAAAGTAAACACAGTGGACATGCATATCTATTTATTACACTTGCAGTGATGGTAATCTTCCACACTGAAGGAGCTGATAACAAACCCAGGATACATACACACACTGACCATTTTCACACCGTCTCATCTTCAAAAGATACAATAATGAATGTTGTGTTTGAGCTCCATAGCATTACTCTAATATACAAAGACAATGTATGAAGGCTTATTGAGGATCGCTGTGGATAAAAAGGCGGTCACACAAAGAGAAATGGAAAAAGCCGGTGAAAGGTAAATGAGTTTGAGTGCGCTGAAGAGCCTCGCATTGTTACAAGCCAGTGCAGATCAATCACTCTCATCGGGGTCTGTGAGAGAGTTTATTAACAATTCAGGAAGCAGCCAGCCCCATTTCAACCATTACCTGATTCCTGCTCAATTACTTCGAGTCTGTCTCTATCAACATCCATTTTTCCTACCTCATTCTCTTCACATACTTCAGTCTTTACCCCCCATTATTTCCACCTATCAGGAGACTCTGTAGATACTAAATAGGGGTTGATGGAGCAAATATGATCCCCTACTACCACTCCAGGGCTGCATTGCTCCATAGATATAAAACACATCCATGCAGTTAGGAACATCGTTTTATTGAGGAAAACTTGAATCAGTGGGCCAAGGACTGCTCATCTCATTGTACATCCAAAGCAGCTCTCCACCCAAAACTGTTTGTCTATTCCGATTTAATCCGCACATAAAATGCTTTTTTTCTGGTCTGTCTGTTCTGTTCCCAGCTACATGCATGTTTTAGCCACTGTTTACACACTGCCATCCTCAGAAGGGTCACAGAGATGATGCCAGGCGCGGTTGCTAAGCGACCTGTGACGTAGGTGCACTGCAAAATCTTGTAAAAAAGGTGAGCAGGCAGGGGCCTTGGAGACTTACTGAAAATAAGTACAATTGAAAAGATGTTGAAGCCCCATCAGGTAAGCAATGTTTGTTTCTCTCCCTCCTCCCTCGTTTTCAAGCTATCTGTTGACAACACCTGTGGAGAGCAGCTGGCTGGGCTGCTTTGCATTGTACAAGCAGGCGGAGGGGGCCTGTGAAACCCACCGGGGTTACAGGGATGTTTCACACCATGACAACATTCAGAGAACCTGCTGCTGATGCAACTGCCCACAGGGGACAGAGGGAGAAAGAGAGAGGGATAGAGAGGTGGGGTAGAGAAAATGTTACCATTTATGCATCAGTGGGTTCATGAGAAGTTTCTGCCGAGAAAATTGTGCCGATTTTAAAATGTGCAGGTGTGTTAGATGTATGTACAGGATGCAGTTGTATGAAATAAGCAGCATCCATGTTTGAAAAGACATTTCTAAGGAATCTTGAACATCTAACATTAACTTGCTCATAATTTGATTTTTAATTCATTTGCAAATCTTAGTGAGAATATTTTCTGTTGAACATTCCTTATACATATTTCAAGACAGCAGTAGATTTTATAGCTCTCTCTCTCTCTCACACACACACACACACACACACACACACACACACAAACAAGGTGATATATCAAAAGAAAATGCAAACTGATCAATATTTTATAGGAAAAATATATTCCTGTTTGTTGCATCTACACTCCAAGCAACCATTTGGTAACCAGGATGTATTGTTGACATGACTGACAGCCATTTGATTTTATTATGTCAGAAAAGGCTAATAATTGTCTTTTTCTTAGTGTAGTTAACAAACCAGACTCCACTGTCTCCCAAACATTAGGATTTTAAGGCCTACTCACACAAAATAGTTATGAGTAATCAGTTGTATTTTTTTTAAATACCAAATTTGGAATTTGCGATGAAATGTATATATTTTAGATAGGGGCGGCACAGTGGCGCAGTGGTCCTACAGTCCAAAAACATGCAGCAGGTTAATTGGAAAAGTTGGAAAAATAACCCAAATGTGTGTATTAGAATGACTGATCTGTATATGTGGTTCTGTTATTGACTGGCGACCAGTCCAGGCTGAACCTCTCGTCCGACGGCAGCTGGGATTGGCTCCGACATCACCCGCACCCCTGAGTAGGAGAAGTAGTATTGTATATAATGGATGGATGGATGGATGGATATTTTAGATACTCAACAAATATTCACCTTTTGTTGGTCCCTCAAGTCAAATAGCTACATTAAATAGATACAGTATCTCTAGCCAATACATATCCTGGACTGATATGTAATTTGGTTAATTGTAGTGCTCAAGATTTAGAAGATACAAATGCTGATGGTGCATCAGAATATTAGATTATGAGGTTGGCTTTATATAGGATATAATTTGTAATTTTATAGTTATCTTTCTGATTTCATTATGTCATACAACACATAACCACAATAAATGTTTTGCTGAAAAGGAACAAAAAAAACAGATCCACAAAGAACCAAATAAATAAACCATGCTGTGAAATATGCCTAAACCCTGAACTTTTATCTCAGTGGTTCCTCATACAATACCAATGGTAGGACTCCACCTTCCACAGCAATGCAACAGTATCTGCTGTAATATTACAACCCACAAGTGCTATTAGACTGCAGATTTAGCAATTGATTTCAGTGGAGCCAGCTCTTAGCGACAACATGAGCCTAAAGCTGGTCTCTTTGGAGGGTAAATCAAAGGCTGTGGCTTGTTATCAGGTTTCATATGCAGCTTGAGGATCATGGCTATGTAATGTAATAAAACAGGTGCTCAGTGGGAGAGATCTGATGGTATTACTACTGGTGCGCTGGGTCAGCCATAAGCCTCATGGGCTCAGACATATAACTTATTCGCATGTATGCACGTAATAACTTCGAGGCTGACACAGAGGTACCAGCCTAAAAATACTATATAAATATGCTATACAATCCCACATTCACACACCATAGCCACAAGCAGAAAATTGGCATATGTTTTAGTTCTTCTTGGCATTTAATTTGTGGAGATTTACAAAACTCTGGAAACTATTAGGGCTAACTCTTATCACACTATCTTGCTGAAGTATTGTTCAATCCCCACTCCCCTGCCTGACACGACACATCCCCCCGGCCGGAAATCCAATCCTGTCTCTGTGTGACTGGGGAGGCACTGTGACGGATGGCTTGTAAGCATCCCACCATGTTTCATCAAGCCTTCTTCTCTCTTTGTCACGACTGGAGACTGAAGACTTCCATACAGCTTCTCACCTTAGGGACGCAACAGTGTTCAATAATTCAGTGGCTGTTGCTCCATTCCTGTGGAGAGCACTCATCAGTGACCGATGAGCATCCCTGGTGGGCTCGTCTACATCCCGGAAAGGATTTTTTTTTCTTTTTTTTCTTATGCCAGTAGTCCAGAATGGATAGTAAACTCATCTAATTACTGTGTCTGATACAAGTTTTAGAGGATTTTTTTTTTTTTTTTAAGAATATCCACAGGTGGAATGAAGGGCTGCATGCGTCTTCAAGACATCATAAGATTTTTTTAAAGACTGTTTTTGAATACGATTTGTTGACAATAGCAAATGTAAGACTAATAAATTATGAATGTGTTTGTGGTCTTCATTTGGCATACCAGTCTGTCAGCTCTACGGTTCTAAATCCTACTGTTCTCCACAGGCCCGTGTTTTTTCCATGATTTGTGTTGTGTTCATAGTCAAATGCTCCAACATTTTTATTGAACTTTCCATCTGCCTCTGAAAAAAGGCTCAGCTTAAGGTAAACACTTGCACTAAATAATTGACATACTATTCTAAGAGTTATCTTCTACTTTTTCACGTCAGTCATAAAATTATGATTTTTGAGTTGTGTAATTATAAGGTATATAATGAAAAATGTATTTTAAATTTTAGAGATATCTAACAGCTCATTTGGTCACTGGTATTTTGTTTTTTTTTGTCACCATAAGTTGTTGCTCCACCACCTGATATTGTGAACTTTTGATTTTCTTTTCATGTTTGTGTGTCTGTTTGTGTGTGTGTGTGTGTGTGTGTGTGTGTGTGTGTGTGTGTGTGTGTGTGTGTGTGTTAGCAAGGGGGCCACATCATTAACCACTCCACCCATGCCTACCTTCATTCTCATTGCATTCAAATGATAAATATCGGTGGTTGTCTGCAACAATACAAGTTCATCTAGTAAAAAATGCACTAATGCATGAAAATAAATAAATGAATATACATCATACTAGAGATGCACCTATTTACACTTATTGTCCTTTACATTTTTATGTAAAATACATCACCTGGTTAGCACCTTGCTTTCAGGTATCTGATTTTTCTCTTTGAGGATTGTTTGCAGATATGACTGATAATTGTAATTCCACAACATTATGAAGAATTATTCATCATTAACATATTAGCATTAGAAACGGAAAATCTTACATCACACAGAATGACATGTTTTGCACATGCTCTTAAGATTTTGAAGTTTTGGAGTCAAAGGACTTGCATGGTAGACAGAGGTATGGACATATTCGCGTTTTAAATTGTATCATATTGTCAGTTGTCATTGATAATCAAACAGATTTTTCTGATTTATGATAATATCTGACCTCAGATGTGAACAGTGCTGAGCCATACCCCAACGAATTTACCATGCAATGTACACATAGAGATGTACATTCATCCATACAGTCATTCAAACATTTGGGAGATTTTGAGTATCCAGTGAACCTACTTCATGTTTTTAGACTGTGGGTGGAAACCAGAAAACCCAGAGGAAATCCAGACAGACACAACAAGAACAAGTTAAATGCCACATCATTTAATTGATGCAGTGATTACAATCTGAATGTTAAACATCCTTAAATATAAATGTGATTAAAACAAAAATAATAAATGCAGTGAACATGATAATAGAGCCTGGCTGTCACATCAGAATTTTTTTTTTTTTTTTTTATCAGCCTATCATAAGAATGTTGTATCAGTGCATATTTTGGCTGTTACAATCCATCAATTTGCATGTAAAATTCTGATGAGTCTGTTGTAGTTATATTCCTCCAGGCACCAACATTCACTAGCTATTTGGTTTGATGTAGGTTGTGTCATTAATGTCATGACATCTATACCTGAGATTCACTGACACCTCTCTGCTTCCATATGATGATACTTAGGGTACAGATGTGCAGTGGAAAAGCATTTTACTATTTCAGGAGGATGCAACGTTTATTGCGCTAGACATTTTGACTGTCCATGGCAGGAAAGAGCATAGGTTTTATTTATGGTGTAAAGGATCACAGCACTGCAATCCACTATCGTAGAAAACGATTGCAGTGTAACGGTGAGAGAACATGCGCAATCCTAGAACTGTGAAACAGAGACAGCAACGTGGAAACCAGCCAGCAATAACTTTATCGGTTACACCTCGGCTGTCCCTACTTTGACATTCTCATTAGTGCAGAGAGGTTTGTGACCTCTGTAGTCCTGTATTTGACACTGCTCCACTTTAACCTGAGTAAGATTGTAATCAGGCAACCTAAAACCCTTGGCGCCCTGGGCCTTTTAACTTCATTACACCAATGTTCCTCTCAACTACAAGCTATAACAAACCTCAAAAGAGTACATTCGCTTTTGAATGACCTTCCTGTTGGGCCTTGTATTGCAACAAAGTACAAAAAGGGTTGACGGAAATAGCAGAAAAAATAACAAAATGGAAATAATAAAGAAAAAAAGTGTAATACTTTCCTGCAGACTTAACTTATTCATTTTTCATCTTTGTCCCAATGCGCAAAACATATGGATACTAGAGTACAAGTGTTATTGCAAGCGGTATTATGTCTGTTAATGTTTTCCAAGAAAGCTGAGGGGATGTTAAATCACTGCACACCACAAACTGGTCCAAAAATATCAATGTTGAAATCATTCGTATTACTTTGATTGGACTGCCTTGTGGCTCAAACGTCTTTGTATTTGTATTTTTGTCAAACAGATATATACATAAAGCCAAGAATCAACAACCCTTTCATATCAAAAGAGCTGAATATATTATTTGAGGTCTTTCAAAATTATTTGCAGCTGTGAATGATGCCAGTAGAGTTTGCTTTTGGTATATAGGTACAATTTTGGCCTAAAATTCAAATAATCTTGCTTTTTTCACTGGAAGGCCATCTGAACAGGAGATTACACACGAAACTAAATTGATTTATGAAGGCTCAAATATTGCAGCTCCTTATCCTCAATATCCATGGCTGAAAAGTCTTCACACAGACATTTGTAATAATGATTTATACTTGCTGATACAGCTCACATATGGTCACCTTTGGTTAAATCTATAAACCCTATACATTACAATATGGTAACCAAACTGATCAAAATGTGATATTTTAACAAATAAGCTGTCGAGTTTAGATGCTGATGAAGTTTAAAATAGTGAAAAATGTTCCTTGGCCCTGTGTGTAGTACCTGTTGGTGCCATTACAAATTTTTTGCCTCTGTGTCAACTTAGCCTAAAACCCTTAATGGGAAACACTTCAATATGCTCCAAAGTAGCTGCGTGCGTTACATTGATGATGATGTCACAAATGTGCATGAGGTAAAATGAACCCTTTCACAAAAACAAGCTGAGACATATCATGCAGAGGAAGTTAATTTAAAAAATTATTTGAAGCATTTTGTCTGTACAAATTTGCATTTTTATCTGATACTGTAACATCCTTTAGCCAGCATCTTCATCAGTGCACCTGCTGCACAGGGTTATTGTATTAGGAGTGCCAAGCCTATAAGCTAAAGTTCAACCTCCTGTTCTTTATTTAAGCACCTGCAAGCAAGATTTAGTTGGTGTGGGAAATGCAAAACAGGAATGGAGGTATCAAAGTTGACAAATAGATGCAGAGACAGATATAACAAGAGTCAGACAGACTAGCAGTGAGAGATGGGGGCAGGGAAAAAAAAGAGGTTGGTCAATTTATTGGCACAGGTAAGGTTTTTGGTCCTCATCCTCTTCTCCTTTCGGCTTTTCCCTTCAGGCGTCGCCACAGCAAATCAACCTTCTCCATCTAACCCTATTCTCTGTATCCTCCTCTCTCACACCAACTACCCTCATATCCTCTTTCACTGCATCCATAAATCCTCTCCTTGGTCTTCCTTGAGACCTCCTGCCTGGCAGCTACCAATATATTCACTATCCCTCCTCTGTATATGACCGGACCATCTCAGTCTGGCTTCTCTGACCTTCTCTCAAAAACATCTAACATGTGCTGTTCCTCTGATAGACTCAATCCTGATCCCATCCATACTGGTCACTCCAAAAGAGAACCTCAGCATCTTCATCTATACGACCTCTAGCTCTGCCCCTGTCTTTTCGCCATTGTCACTGTTTCTAGGCCATACAGCATCGCTGGTCTCACCACTGTCTTGTACACCTTTCCTTTCATTCTGGCTGATAGTCTTCTATCGCATAGTACCCCTGACACTTTTCTCCACCCATTCCAACCTGCTTGAACCCCTGTCCTCACCTCTATTCCACACTCTCTTCTGCTCTGTACTGTTGACCCCAAGTACTTGAAATCCTCCAACTTCTTCACTACAGGGAGTGGGATCTCCACTCCCTGTAGCCTTACCGTTCCACCCGGGTTCCTCTTATTCACTCACATATACTCTAGCTTGCTGCGGCTAACCTTCATTCCTCTCCTTTCCAGAGCATACCTCCACCTCTCTGGATTTTCCTCAACCTGTTCTCAGCTCTCACTACAGATCACGATGTCATCTGCAAACATCATGGTCCATGGAGATTCCCGTCTGACCTCATCTGTCAGCCTGTCCATCACCACTGAAACAAAAAGGGGCTCAGAGCTGATCCCTGATGGAGTCCCACCTCCACCTTGAACTTCTCTGTTACCCCTGCAGCACACCGCACCACTGTCTCACAGCTAGCATACATGTCCTGCACCAGTCTAACATAGTTCTCTGCCATTCCAGACTTCCTCATACAATACCAGACTTCCAACTCCCTCTGGCCTTCTCTGTACTTCTCTATCAGCATTCTCAAAGCAAACACTGCATCTGTAGTACTCTTTCTAGGCATGATGCCATACGGCTGTTCACAAATGCTGACTTCTGCTCTCGGTCTAGTTTCCACTACTCTTTCCCATAACTTCACTGTATGGCTCATCAACATTATCCTTCCATAGCTGCCACAATTCTTGGTCCTCATCATTTTGGGAATTTCATAAAAAGTTCCAAATTGATTTTTTAACATAATGGGTAAAACATCCTCTGGGTCCATCATCAGAAATCTTTTTTCCTTCAGCTGGCCTCAGTTTGATTCATTTCCAACTGTTTGACTGACGTGTTGGTTAGAACAGTTTTCATACAGTAGCCTCCATTCCACCTGAGATTTCACATTTGAATGATATAAAATGCCAATTTGTAGGTTTTTCTAAATATACTTTGAGTTCAGTTGTCCAAGTCTTCAAAATGGCCACTGCAGGAAAATGTTTAACTCCTAGCGATTGAGATTTTCCAGGCATCACATTTATACATTTTGTGTTGTTTGTATTAGGAAGGCCTTTCCAGCCTTCTGCTGTCCCATGGGGAATTTAGACAGCTATAACTTTTGCCACTGCCACATTTATGTGCCATCCCTTTCACAAGACCAGCGGCTGGGCAAACAGCCAGCCGGGGAACCTGGCAGGAGTCCTGGGTGACATGTCAACTGGTTTGCTTCAGGCATCGTTAGCCAGTTCCAGGTGGAATGGAAAGTAAAGGGAGACAGGAAATGAGAAAGGCGAGAAGCAAGCGGACATAAAGGAGCATACTGGGGAGGATGGGTGGAGATGGAATGACCATAATGTTGAAGGAAATAGCATAACAGCAACAAACAATGTAGTTAAAGGTGCAATAATGCTATTTGCATTCACTAAAACAATGAGAAAAAGCATGCATCTCTTTACAATAATTAAGGAAAAAGACAGGAAATACACAGGCACGACTCATTTTTGTCAGTCTTACAAGGAAGAATATTTTAAATTATAAAGGCTAAAGTGATGCCCCTGAATTGTTTTATTTTGTTTTTTTTTGCTTTACTTTTTATTTACCCTTTTTTTGAAAGAAATTACTGGGGACGGGGCCTACTTATTTTAATAAAAATGTGCTCCTGAAATGACAAAAGGATCTGAGCCAAACAATGCGGCTGTTGTAAAGCTTGAGCAGTCCAACCATGAAGTTACACAGGGAGCCTGAGTGTAAGAGGCTTTGTTTGTATATTACTGGCCACAAAATGGGTTGTGACCCATGTCAAACAGTTTCTCAGAACAATGTGAGAACAACTGCACATGCATAATAACCATTTTTTCACTGTTTTCACTCTGCCAATCTCCCTCTGTAGATCTATGAGACACACAAACCAAATAAAAGCACATGTACACATGGACAGGGGCTCTTTCTCCTTGGTTCCTGCACTGTTTTCTCAGTAGAGAGCAAAGGAAACAGCGTGATCTAAATACCTCATTAACTTTTGATGACTGGTCCTTTGGCTGTAGATCTTGAAAGCAAACGGGAGCCAGACTCCTTATGGCTATTGATTCAGCAACACCACCCTCTGTACATCCCAAGGCGGGCCAATGGGTACTCCGAATTATTCATGCCAAGATCTGAGCATTTGTTAAAGACTGTTGAGACAAGCCTCTTTTGTTACGACACCATTAACGTCTCCAATGAAACACTATTATGATTTGCTGGTTTGCGGGGAACAATTTGTAAACTCTTCCAAACATAAAATTTTACTTGAGCAGCAAACATGGAGCCCACAAGCCAAATGGCTGCTATCAACATCAGCTTCAGCAGAGCACGTGCTTATTGAGTTCTTCCAAGCATTTTTACATGAGGCTACACATTATCATCAAATCAAATTTGAAACAAACAGAACAATTTTCCTAGTTTACCAGAGTGGCCATTCGCTAGCAGTCTAGATTTGTTACTTAAGACACTTTATAGTTTATCTGTATTTCTTATTCTTATATATTTTTTTTACTGTTTATACAATTTTCTACTATTATTTATTATTGTTATATTTTTCTTGTAACTCTGGCAAAACAATTTCCTTTGGGATAAATAAAGTTGTTCTTATTCTTACATGGCCATGAAGTTACCAATTCACCGCAATTTTAACAATCTAATCTTCTTGTGGACACAATCTGGAGATAACATGGGTAAACTGTACGGAAGAACATAAACATCTGAATGTCTGAAGTGAAATGTGTGGAACTTTGAAAAATGTCCGTGGTATGTACGATTAAGCCAGTGATGAGGAGAAAAAGCAATTTGCTTTGGTGAAAAATTCTGATTTTGTAACAAAACTATTACAATAAACACATGAAGTGAGGGGAAGAGATCATTTGCATAACAACAAAATGACAGTTTTGTAAATTAGCAATAACTGTCATAAAATGGCAAAATGGCATGGGATTCTATGGCAGATAATGCACCTTTGCCGTGATGGTCTGATACAGTGTGCGTATACTGAACATGTCCCAGACCTGAGGCCAATCCCATAATCAGCACATGCCACGACCCTTTAACCATGATTTCTGACATGGACGAATAGTTCATATGTGAAGAAAAATAATATCAATTACTGTAGGTGGGAAAGTATGGGAGATTTCTCCTGCTGCCTTTAGGACAATCAGAGTACAGCACCATCACTGTCACCAAAAAACACTCATCAGGACTCTACTTTTGCTTTCTTTCATTTTTTAAAGGGCAGATCCCAAATGTGCCTCACAAGTAGAAGTAACTTTTGATGTTGTTGTATGTTTTCCAACGTAAACAGTGTTACAAGTGTTGACAGTTATGGCTGTATCAGCAGTCCAGCTATTAATCATAGAGGCCAGCTGATTTATTTTCCAGTTTTCTCATTAGTAGTCAGAAATTTCAGGCTGAAAAGTTGCACTCTGAATCCTGAATAAACCGACTGATTGCAAGTTTCAAATATGACACATACAGTCTGGAGGTAGCACACACCATGTAACCACTGAAGTTTATATTTTCCTCCTCATTCCATGTTGAGAGCCACTATATGAGGTGATTGTATTACTGTGTATATTTTTGACTGCCGGACTTAAAATCTCACACAAACCACTACTAGTACCCCCATGTGGGGGAAGGGGGCAATGCTTTTGTTTGAATTCCAAGCGGAAGTGATATATGTAAATTTGGATTAAGAGGATAAGGCCCCTGTCAGCTTCAATAACTATTGTTGTCATTGTGCATATGAGGGTGTGTGCGCCAGTGTCTGAAGGCTGAAGTGAGGCATATAAATGAGCTCTTTACCTGCAACTATCACTTAAAGTAAAGGCTGCACTTGGGCAGTCTCAAACTATATGAGTATGTGTGTGTTCAGGAGGGATACTGAAATGTGTGTTTGTGCGTGAACATATGTCTGCCTATACACGCCTGAGGGACAGACCAATCAGCACTTTTAAATCACACCTTGAACTGCTTGATGACTGCGGGCAAAAAAGGCTCCGTGTCCGAGGCTGATAGTGCCGCTCTACGACTCAACCTATATCTGACGTTACATTTCCAGCATTACGGTCCACGCAGAGCCAGGGGAGAAAGACCGAGAGACCAAGGAAAGCCCTGATAAGGTGTGGGACCGGTACTGTAGAGGGTCAGTGCAGTGGAGAGATAGGGTAGCTACATGGCAAGAGCAAGCCAAGCGTGACCACTTTCTTACTGTTTCACTCATCCGCCTTCCCCTTCCGTCCCTCCACCCCTCCAGTCATCCTCAATATGATCTTGTTATCTCATGCAGTGCTGATGTCTGCTGGATGTGTGTGTGTGTGTGTGTGTGTGTGTGTGTTACCCCATGTTTTTTTTTGTTTTTTTTTTGCTTGTGTTTTTCGCTCTTATTTGTGTATAAATGCCTGCGCCTCTGCCTACCATTTTGTTATCAATTCATCCAAACATGATTTCATCCTCCATTGAGGTCTGCAAGTGCAGAGCCTGTCTTTTCAGCATGTACAAAAAGTAGAGATGAAACAAAGTAAAACCCCTGCATCGATTTTACACCCACTCCTTGTCTGCAGCTGTCCTTGAATATAAATGGCCGTGTTTCATCCCACTCTTCTCTGCAATGCTCCCAGAATTGTTTCAGGCTATCATAGGGAGGATCTTCCTCATTTTCTAAGCTTACCCAAACCTGCTCTGCTCATATCCCCACAGCAACCAGAGGATAGACCTCGACATCTGCCTCATCACTGAAACTCATTTTGACGCCCAAGAGGAAGGCCAACTAAGAGAGAATATGATCTCTGGGAGCAAATTCTCTAATCTTTCCCGACCAATCCAGTGGGGCAGGGACACTTACTGTACAACTCACTCATCTCCAGTGGCAGCTTTGATTCTCTGGCTCCTCTCTGCTGATTTTGCATAATCACACAGTAATGAGGTTGGCTGCGGTGTGTTGGCGTGGCCCCGGTGCACAGCTAGCTGGTACTGGAATGTTAAAAGGCTGCAAGAAGGCTTTATTCAAGAGGAGGGAGGAGGAATGGAAGGAGAAAAGGTCTGGAGCCCCCTACACTGCAAGCACATTTGTTAGAAACACAATTACACAGGCGCACAGAAGCATACCAGGCTCCACAATGATTTCTCCATTCTCCAACCGTTGGAGCGGCTAATTTCCTTAGCAGCTAAGTACTTATAGATTGCTCTGTAACAGAAGCTTGCTACGATGGAGCCAAGCCCCAAAGGATGAGGGCAATGTATCGGATGATTGTTTCTGCCTCATATCTGCCATATAGCGAAGCTTGTTCTCATACAGCAGTCACGTAACCGTGTAACATACTCTGAAGGTAAATATTCGGACCAGGGTTTGTGAAAAATAGGAGCTTGTTCTCTTTTGATTGCTACCTGTGGGGTGGATGACACAACCACTTCTCAAATTAGTGTAACCCCATAAGCTATTTTATTGGATTCCTATTAATCATAACACTGCAGCTCAGGGATCCAAATCTGGGAACTCCTCATGTAATGGTTTGATTGCGTTTGTAAAAGTGAGTGAATAATCTACCACAGCATTTGCATTTTCAATACAGGAAGACTTCATGACAAGAGAAAAGGAGATTAAACAACACATTTTAAATGATAACAGAAATAGCATTTCATGACTAAAATATGCTCCTTTTCACCCTGATTAAGAAGGGCATCTCTCAAATTCACTCAATGTCGAGGACAAAACAGTAACTGTTATTAGGCTTTGACTTTAAGTCTAATGCCATTCCTCGTCTTTTTTTATTATCCCATAAACATTAATATTTGGGTAAAAAGTTGTTTTTTTTCCTAAATGCAAAACAAAAATTAATTTAGATTAATTTTGAAAGTTTGTTTGGAGTACAATGTGTTGGTTAATTACTGATTTTAATTAAAAAACAGTCAAGAGACATGTAATGAGGGATTAAAGTGGCACTGCATGCCACTAAAACAAACAATAGACCTACTTTCATGCTGGTAGCTATTTAGTCGATGACTAAAATGTCCAGAAACCAGCTCTCTGACTTTGTTAGCTGTATTTCATATGCATTCAGACAAGTGGGAACTGCTGGAGGAGTCTGTCTGCCTCTTTTTTTTTTATTTTATTTTTTATGTATTTATTTATTTTTATTATTGTATCCAATGACCACCACAAGCGCCAACCGTTACATTGCATGTTGGCATGAGATAGCTCACTGCTGTGAGCTACTGTCAAGCTCTGCAGGATGGGATGGGGGGGCTTTTACCCATCATGCAGTGTTGTGGAAATGCGAGCCACCTCCAGTCCTGTCATTAACCCTTTACGAGTGGCTACGTCTCCGCAAGCAGCCATTGAGCTGCATCTAATTTAGAGGTTACCACAGTGAACGTGCCAATTTAGTGCGAATGCTGACAGCACTTCAGTTTTTTTTTTGGTATTTGTTCAGAATTTTAAAATGAAACCTGTGAGAGCTCATTTATGTGGGGGGTGCTGGCTCAGGAGGCTATCTAATTGCTTAGTTGCCTCTTCAACCCCCACCTGTTTCTGTTCCTGCTTTGAAGGGTTCTTTTGAAAAGCAAAAAAAAACACATACATACAAGACGTCATCAAAAAGAAATAATCAACCATACAAAAAAAGTACATAAAGCATCTCCATTTCTGATCTGCTTTCAGTATTTGTTTTCAAGACTTTATGATCTATATAACATGTGTTCATTTAAATCAAATCATGCTAATTATTTTTTTTTCCTGCAATGTGTTTGAGCATTGGGTGAATATGAAGTGAATAATGTTGTTCTTTATCAGAAGTGTTGTATCAGATTGTATCACAATACAATATTCATAATTGAGAACTATTATGAATTTGACTTAAATATAGGATGGTGTTCAGTCATAAATACGATATGTAATAAAATACAGTAAAGATTTTTTACTATTTCTGGTCTGTAGGTATATACTACAATAATAGGATTAACATCCTATTATTGTAACATCCAAGTAGGTTGGCCCCAAGCTGGGGTTTGCCAATTCAATAAAACATCATATATTGCAGTTACAGAAAACAGAACAAATGGTAGCTTTTTAAAATTTGTAATAAAAAGAACATGATCTTGACACAAACAGTGCTCTTAAATATTTGTATGGCCTGCCTGACAGACTACTCATGTTTATTCCCCACAATATATGGTACATTGTGTTTTGACTTTAAAAGGCATTTAGGTGTTGAAAATTGTTCAATATAAATAAAAACCGGGGGCATGAAGAAGTACCTGGAGGAACCTTGGGTCTTTTTCATCACACCTGATCATTATTTTCCTAAACTGAAATTATTCATTTGAACACTCAATGTAGTTAAAGTGACAAGGGATAATATTTTTATTTTTGTGAGTTACTTTGTCAGCTTGTTTGTGCCTGTGTGTTTGTTTTCTTCTCAAGCTCACTTCTTTAGTCAATTATATCTTCCTTTTGTCTTACAATCTTGTTCACCAGAGAGCAAAAAGACAACATTGTGCTGAACAGTCTTGTTTGTGAGAAGGACTTCATAATCCATTCATTCACACACAGACGGTGTGTGAAAGTTTTAATGAGAAGCAGTGTTATATCGAAGAGAACCATACAAAAGTAGTTAATTCAACATTATCCACATAGCAGAATTAAAACACAGCGTGTGCGCGCACACACACACACACACAACAAATGGATAAAATGCTAATTCTGAGCTTTAGTACAAATGCAAATCAAAATGCCTTCTTAAATAGATTCCAAGCTGTACAAGAACTGCGAGCCACTGTTCAACTCCTCTGAAAGAAAGGAATAAATTCTTCCCATTGATACATGAGGAAATTATGATGTTTATTTTCACTGTCCAGTATCATCCTGCATTTTAAATTTGATTTAAGGTTTATATTGTATCCCTTACAGAAAAAGACAGAAGCCAGGGAATAAGTGAGATAATGCAAAACACAAGATCTGTCACTAAATCGGAGTGCACACTCCTGAACTGCCAACTGTTTAGTGCACGGACTTTTGACTGCTAGTTGAAACTACCCGAGCTCTTTGGCATATCTGAGTATGGGAAATATGTGGACAGATATGTGAGCTTCCATACATCACTTTACTCCGCTGCCACCAATGAATGATTTCACACTCTCAAATATATATATATAATATATATACCTCCTCATTCACTCACTGCACCCTTCCTGAGTTTTCATGTGAATGATGAGGGTTCATCTGCACAGCCTAAGAAATTCGTGTCTGTGCTGTGCATCTGCAGATTTTGTTTATTGAAAATCTGAGACATATCGCAGAGGTATGCAAGATTCATGAGGAGGTTGTTAACGTTCAACTCGTGGACAGGTTCATCCCCCCCGTGAACTCCCCCCAAAAGATTCAAATCTCAAACCTGCACTTCAAATACTAAACAGGGTCCACCAGCATACAAGTGTAATGTATAGTATGTGTGTTCAGTTAATTAAATTGTATTTATATTGCCTGAGTTGTTTTGGTTCAAGCCATATCATATCTAATAATGATGTTATTTAAAGCCATCTGTGCTGCCAATGGAGTGATTAAGAACAATAGAGTCAAACACATAAAGAAGAAAACATCAGACAAAAAGACAAAAGTGCAAAACACATGGTGCACCAAAATCAACAAACCTACACATTCATTTATTATCTATACTGTTTATCCTGCAGTCAGGGTCACATGGGGCTGGAGCCTATCCCAGCTGTCATTGGGCTGGAGGCAGGGTCTATCTTGGACAGGTCTCCAGTCGAGCACTGCGCCACATGTTGAGACATACAACCATTCACTCTCTCATTAAACTGTCTGGGCAATTTGAGGTCGCCAATTGACTTGCTATGTGTTTTTGGAACGAGTAAAGAAACCTGGAGGAAACAGCGAAAACATGTAATCTCCCCTGTCAGAATCAAACCGGGTAGTTTCTTGCTCTAAAGTAGAACAGTAACCACTGTGTCACCCCTTCCCCATCACCATCATCTTTAAATTAACATTTATGGTCATTAATTGTACCTCTAAATTAGCATATCAATCATAATTTTTATAGATATTGTTTTTGTTACAAATGCATGCACATGCATGTTTATATATAGACATATTTATAATTGTGTACATAAGTCAATATATGCGCATGCATACACAGATGGTGACTGTCCCCATCCTTTAGCAACCATGTTTAATTAATTTATAGTAAATTATGTTAGGTTTGAAAATAGAAATGCATGTTTTTGATTGTTTGAGGCCGTAAATAAAAGTATAAGCTGCATGAACTTGGTCATCTATTACTTTACTAAAGTTGGTGAGAGGAATTCTTTCTCATCATATTCATTAAACAGGGTATCATTTATCTTCCTAAAAACTGAGAAATTGTTTGTTATGTTATACAAATACATTTTCTATTGGGAATTTTGTCAGGTTTTTCTCTGTCTTGTGGAATGCAGTTGTGATTAAATTTGCAGTAAAAACTAAAAATCAGTTGCACAAACACACATCAAATCCAACCCACTAATCTGCTCCCATAACACAGCTGACGCACATAATGTAACGTTTTTGTTTGTTTTCTTTGCAAACACACACACACACACACACACACACACACACACACACACACACACACACACACTTACTTCGGTGAGGAGGTGAAGAGCGAGAAGATCTTGTGGGTGCTCATCACACACTCTTGACAGAAGCAGAGCTCTTGGCAAGGAGGAGTTACATGATATATGAATATGGCCACTTTGAGCCCACCAACACGCCCCCACACACACTCAAATACCAGACACACATACAGTACTCATCAGGCCCCTGCCCCAGAACCAGCTCTTGAGACACTGATGGTGACATATATGGAACACATGCAGACCTGAGCCTCTTAAATATTCATGTCTCATCTGTGTGTCTGTACATCGCAGCATGCATCACAGATTGTGTGTGTGTGTGTATGTGTGTGTGTGTTTGCGTGTTTGTGGATGTATCTATATATCTGCAAACAGATGTCTGCCTGGGCTTGCGGATGTGTGTCAAATGGCTGTATATTGGTACATGAATTTAACAATACGTGCAGCTGCGAATGCGTTTCTTTCTCTATTTTATCTGTCAGCTGTAAAACCATGCAGTCCGTCTTCAAAAAAATCCAAATAGAATCATTCATGGTTTTGCAAAAACACAGCGATTTGAACACATCACGAGTTGGATTTCTTGAAATGTCCTTTTCAACTACTATACATATAAACGTTTTCAGTATTTGATCATTTCAGAAAGGAGACTCCAGGGGCAATGCTGGGCCTCCACCAGCGTTTATTTAAAAATGAGTAACTTCACCATGATGAAATGGTTATGCAGCAATTTTTGGGGAAAATAGTAGTCCTGCTGATTTTTAGACTCAGGAAAATATCAAAAGAAACACAATTCGTGTCACTCTTAACACTTAAATAAACCCTGTGCAGCGGTAATTAAATGATTTTATTTCAATAAATGAACATGAGTTGAAAGCACATAAACTGATCTTATATAGTGTTAAAAGATGAGCCAGTGACAATCTGGCTCTATAAACCCCATATGGTCCAAACTAAATCTTAATAGATCGTTCAAAAATGTCAGTTATTGGCTCATAGAACTGCTATGGGTTTCCCCTGCTTTATTAGATCCCGCCTGACTGCTAAACAAAGATTACCGCAATGAGACAACTGCTAAGTCGCCACTCGGTTGGTCTAAGTTTTACCTTGTGCAGAAAAGACGTCATTAATTCAAACTGAAATTGGCAGAATGTTTATTAAAAGATAAGGTTAACTGTTAAAGGTTCTATTCCCTTCTAACCAATTTGTACTGCTTGTCAATAATTTACCCAACCTGCTGATGCAGTCATTTATTTTTTTAATCAATAAAGTCGAAAATCACATCACACAGCCTCAAGAGCTGCAAAATCCTTAAAAGGCAAGATACCCCGTAACCTTGGATTATATATCATTTACCTAAACTGCAGAGAAAAATCAAAGCAAAACCTAGTGTTAATTTCCTATATATACATATATATACATATATATGTATATAATGAGAGTGTGAGAGAGAGAGAGAGAGAGAGAGAGAGAGAAAGAGAGTGTGTGTGTGTGTGTGTGTGTGTTAATTTTAGAACATCCCTCAGAAAACTTGTAGTTTTTTTGTAATAAGAATAACTACGTACTTTTGTAATCAGTTGTCTTATATATCAAAAGTCAACTAAAACTAATCTGTCAGATCAACAACACAAAGTGAGGAAGAAAGGTTGTACTTATTTATTATAATATTTGTATCTTTATTATTTTCTTTTTTTATATGTTTTTTGTATTGAGAAGTATCTATTTCTCATTTTTAGCAGGAATGTGTATGCATTCATAGTCTACTGTTGTCCTAGTATTTCTGTGATTGTGAAATGTATTTCGGTTCTGAAATGCAAATTAACGGATAATTAGATGAATTGATGGGGAAAAGCAAAACCTTGCAACAGAAACTAAAATGAATTGGCATTCTATAGAGGGCAAAAAGACACAGCAAAATGTTAAATCTCTCGATAAAGGGCATAAATTAAACTGAAACTTCCCCAAAAGGAAACATAAAACATCACCTTAACGCTCAGGCATGCGTTTTATAATGTCATTTTTGGCATTAAAGATCAAAAAGAAAAATGCCATTTGGTTCCAGTCATTTCACGAGAGAGCAGACGTTTCTACAGCTGACATGTCATAAATTCAACAACTCACACCAGAGTTATCAAGATGGCTAAAAAGCATTGAATACAAAAAGCAAAATGTTTGTGTCCCTATTTCTTATGAGCTATCCCAAACACAAAAACTGTGCCTTTTCCTTGGAATCGGCACTACTTTTACAAATGATTGTGCTTGATGTGATGGTCACGTATGTATGATCCCACTGGTATCCCCACTATTTACAACCCTTCGGAAGAAAACACGGTGGTATTGTGGCACCATCACCATGACCTGCCTTTCCTCTTGTCTTGATTTAACACAGCGATGTGGCTTGTGTCCCAATGGCTAGTGGCTCTTGGTATGAATGTCTCCACCATAACAATATATTTTATTATTCTTCTCCAATCAACCTTTGTGTCCGTCCAGGTCTTTGTGAGACACCGTTTAATGAAAGCCCTCGCCTCAAGGTCTATCTCAATGTTGTAATGTATGGTGAGTGTCTGGGCCTATTTGCCGTTATAACACTTGAATCTAATCAGAGGATAGGCCACTTTTCGAGTGTTTGGAGAAACCACTTGTGCCCACAGGCAATCAACACCTCATCACATGCCCCCCCCTTATGTGGACAGAAGGGGGCACAGCGGTGAAGAGTACAATTTTACCTCCTTGTCCTTCTCTTCTTTTTCTTTTTCAGCACACTTGGCTGTGCTTCTCTTCCTGGGAGTCACACATTTATCTATTCTTGCTTGACTCACTTGGTGTCTCCTAATTTATTCGGTGCACACACTGATACACAAAGGTTACTCGCTTTTGCTGATTCGAACCATCATCTTCTAATTTCATTAGTTGCCAAGCCAGGGTGAGTTTTTCTGCCAACAGGACTCATCGGATTCCAGTGAAATGCTACCATTTATCATCGCTGCTGAAAATAGTCACTTTGGTTAGCATGTTAGTGTGATAACAGCGTAATACTTCCCAATTTGTTCCTTCTATTACTCCGGCAGGGAGCACGATGAATAGAGCAATGATAGTCAAAGCAACATGGCATGATAACAGCGGCATTAGACATATGGTCAGAAATGTACTGTTGTAAGCATGTAATCGCAGGCTGAAGTTGGCAGCAGAGCATGTAACATGGCAATAACATGCCAAAGTGACTGTTTCTGCCTCTATACAGTAGCGGAGCCAACACGCAGCTCTTCCGGCATGAACGATGTACATCCTGGGCCGAGAGTTTTTGCGTTTCACTAATTGTCATGCAGCGCCGGTGCAAGTATCCACCCCAATGCATTGATCTGCTTCCGAGACCGAGGAGACATATGATGTCTGTGTTGTGTGTGAAGACTCCTCCACCTGTTTCCCAACCACTCCTGTCAGGAGAGACAGACGGAGGAAGCAGGAGAGAGGGTGAAAAAGGTAAGAGACAAGAAAAGAGACATAATACACACAGACAGAGACACACTAATGATGTTGTCAGAGAGACTTCTAGTCTTTGAACAGAATCCCAGTTGTGTTTGCTGGCACGCCTCTTCGTGCACATGTGTGGACTAACACATCATTGTATTAGACAGACACTCCATCACTGTCAAGTGGCAAATTTGGAGGGAGAGGCAGCTTCCTGCAGTTGCAACAAATCTCAAAAAGCCCTTTTGTGTCTGTCAATCTAGGCGTCTTTCATTCTGACGGCAAAGAGAACCAACAACATCAGACTTAACGTTGCTCTTTTCATCCTGCCAGGGATAAAGGAAGACAAACAAACCGGTTGTGTTTTCCACAATCTCACAGTCACATAGTCCAATTTCTAATAAATGCCTCAAAGAGATGCAATTTGCAACCATGAATTCCTGTTATGGGGGATCAGCTGAAACTTTCTGGCTGGTTTTAGGATCTAAAGTGGCAATCAATGAGTATGCTACATAATCATTTTATGTCAGCGTTCACCACAAAAAATCTGGATGCTCAGAATTTCGACATTAGAACCATTTAAACACATGCAGAATAAATAGTATTTCTCTGTGAGCACTACAGCTCAGTGAACACAACTTCTACCTCTCTGTAATGTTATTCATGGCCTCCTTGACTGACACATTAATCACAAGCCCACTAGTAGTGTTATCCGACATGATCAAGTATATGACTCTCTGTGTTGAATTCCCTGACCGCTTAATGTAGATTTTATAGTTTAATAGTTGTGCAGAGGAGGGAGACAAGTAAGCACAAAATCTGTTAAAACGATGACACACCTGTATCTTCTGAATGATTTTCCTAGTAATTTTTGTTCAACTGACATCGCTTGTAATCACCGCTTTCGGTGATTTGATTTTGATTACAAGTATTTCTTCCTTTTGTAAAGTGACTCATAATTGAATGAAACAGGAAAGGCCATTCTGTCAAAATTGCAATTGCATTGGTTCTGCAAGACCTTTACAAGTTTTTTTTTTTTGTGTGTGTGTGTGTTAAGATGCTTTCACACCAAGCGCATTTCATCTGGTCTCATCAAATATCTCTTCTTGATTAATCTGCTTGGGCAGGTGTGAAAACAGTAAACTGCGGTACGGACCAAAGCATAGTTCTTAGACCCCACAGAAGTGGTGATCTTGGCTACGTATGTGGGAGAGTGCAAACAAAAGGGAATACAACACATAACAAGGTATTTCAAACTTGATCCAATCAAACCACAGGCTGAATTCCAGAATTCTGAGCCAAAGGACTTCAATTTTGCTCTGTGGTTGAGCATGAAAACAGCATTAGCCAGCATTATAGATGATTATGCAAAGCAGCCATATTAATCCAAACATAAGACTTTTTTTTTTTTCATTTAAATGGGTCTGTGAACAGGAGGTGGTCTTGAAGTACACTCAGGGACCACGCTGTTACCACTGAGCACTGCAGTCTTTTTTCTACACGACATAATGGAGAAAAAAAACATTTAAATCATGTAGAGGCGGCCATCAAGCACTTGCAAGTTTCCTGTCACGATACAATTATTCTAGTTTGTATTATTGTGTAATAACGCTGCATATGCGGCCCATCCCTGACCACACAGTATCCACTAATTACCGATGGCATTTTAAAATTAGTTTATCAATCCCACCCAAGTGTTTAGCTGCTGCTAAATGACTAAACAATGATTAAATAGTTTAGCTATAAGTGGGGTTGAAGGACAAAATCAGGTGGTTCCAGACCGATTTATCAATATATATTTACTGTTATGCTCAACAAAGAATAGAAAGACTTGTGTGGGAAGCGTACATGGTGAAGAACGCACGTGATGTGCGCTGGTCCAGACCCCAAATCTGCAAACTCTACTGCCGGGGTCTCAGACAAGCAGCCTGTGGGCCAATTGCGGCCCTCGGACCAATATTTTGTGGCCCCCTGCCTGAAGTCAAATCTTTGTGTTAGAACAGCCCGCACGTTTTTTCTCACATGCATCTGGGGGTTTTATACAGAGGGTTTCGGAAAAAAATGGGCAAGGAATAAATGAAAAAGTAACTTTGCAATGTATTTTTTGTTTCAAAATTTGAAAACAAAATGATTTTTTAATGAAAATACGTCTTGGGACATTGTTAAAATGAGCTTTCCTTTTCTTAGATCTATAAAAACGATAGCAAAAAATGGACATAATTAAAAAGATTGATTTAACAATAGGAATAGCCACCAATAGCCTTGTAAACATTATAACTCCTCTTATACATTCCACCAATCAATTTTCTAATAATTCCAGTGTCAAATTTTCCCACAGTGACAAGATTTTGTCTTTTAACTCAACAATTTTTCTAGGGCTTAATTTCATCAATTCTTTTTTAATATTCATTTCTAACATTAATTTGTCATTTATTTTTTAGAGGAACAGTTCATGACATATAAAGGTTTATATGATTTACCTGTTTACCTCCTTTACACCAAAACAAAGGAAAATTTTGAACTTAGTGTTACTTCTAGGTGATGATTTGAGTGGTCCGGCCCCCTTGACATCAAATGTATGTGGCCCCCAGACCAAAATGAGTTTGACACCCTGCTCTACTGTCTTGAGTTGACTGACACTGCCCTGGCACCACCCTGAGAAAGTTAATTTTAACGTCCTGGCATCAGCAGTGGGCAGGAAGACAAATCAGAATCGGAAATTTTTGTCATCGCACAGGACCTACTCAAGAATCGAGTTGGTCAAATGACTTACTACCATTGGGAAGTCATTGTGCGCTATATGACGACAAGCAAGCGTATTTTACAAACATGTAATATATTCTCAATTAGTAGATTTGTTTCTTCTTCTCTCCCTCTTTGCGCAGTGTACGTAGTCATGCTGTATATATCCTCCTTGCTATGGCAAAATTGTATAAGATATAAGCAGGTCTGTTAGTCTTGAGGATTTGATGGGATTATCGAATCCCTCTCCCCTAAAGAAATCAAGTACAGCGAAGACAATGTCAGACTGAGGGCTGTAAAATAAGTTCACGATGCACTCTGATACGAAGCAATCAAGTTATATCACTCATTTGGGATGAGTTAAAAAAAGGTTAGATAAATTTCATGTCAACCTCTGAATATCTCTATCCATTTTCTGGCTTTGGCAGGAACAGAATAAAACAGGTAAACCCAACGCCTTTCTGACGAACAACAAACTCCTCTTGCACAACCCCGGGGTGTTCCCAGAGCAGATGAGTTATATAATCCCTCCAGCGAGTTCTGGGTTGAACATGTCGCCCCTGCCAGGTGGACGTGCCTGGAAAATACCTCCAATGGGCAGCAAGGAATCAGATCCTCCTGCCTCTAAAGCTTGAGATTATGAATCCAGTTCAGTGCTATTTCAGCAGCCAGAAGATTAGATGTAGATTTTTTTTCAATTTATTTAAACATCTATTTTTACATCAAAGCAAATCACTGTCTTTACAAATGCGTTAGTATATAAATGCAAAGCAATACTTCTGACCTGCATGTCACTCGGTTTTGTCGAGTCTGATAAAAGAAACAGTCTTTTTTTGGGCAGCAACTTAAAATTTCAGGGTTGCAAAATAAGAATCAGGGCATATTGGGACGATAGGGATGTATATATAAATGCATTACTGCGGCCGTTAAATTAACTGCTGTAAGAGCAGTTAACCACTGCTCCCCCGCCTCCTTGTCCTCCTACAGTCCAACTGCTACCACCACCTCTCCGCTCATAAATACGACTAATAATAGAGGTGGCAAGTAATTACTGTACTTTTGCTCTTAAGTTTAATTTTAAGGTACTTGAGTACTTCCTCTTCAGTTTTTTTCTATTATCTACTTGACAGGAAAACAGTCTACTTTTGACTCCACTAATGCACAGTTCACGAAACAACCAAAAGGTGATATCTCAAAGTACCACTGCTATTAAGTGCACAAATTTAAACGTCGTCACTACCGTCAATCCCGTTCCTGCGGTATGGCAAAAGTGCGCTGGATTTCGAGGACACGGATTCACCCTCAGAATTCAAAAAGATCTGATCGCAGAGCGAATTTGTCCAAGAGATTTGGGCGTACGGTAAATACAACAAAACACTAAGATGTGGCACAAATCTGCGGTATTTTGTCTTTATGTACGAATTGTTTGACACCCGTTCGCTCCTCATGCTCACCGCTGCCCTCCCTTCCCATCTTTCTTGTCCAACTTGAGAGACTATTCTCTATTCCTTAATGATGTCTATGAAGGAGTGCCTTTTTTTTTTACATCATCAAAGAAAAGACACTCAAAGGCGAGTCTAAGAAATGACTTAATCATTGCAGCAGCACAAAATCTCCTTCTCTCTCTCTCTCTCTCGTTCGCTGTGTCTCCCTCTCTCTTCCTCACTCAAACTGACACACACATTCACACACTTCTCTCCTTCTGTGTAACTTTGCTAGAGGCAGCGGTTTGGCACCTTCTCTTTTTCTTCAGAACATTCTTGCACTAATCAGTGGAACCCTGCCCTCACTCAACACACACAGGGAGTGTGTGGGACATGAATAAGGCACTAGCCTCACAGCCACAACATCAGCCATGTTCTCTTTTTCTATCCCCCCCCCCCCCCCCCCCCCCCCACACACACACACACACACGCACACCCAAAAAAATCCAACCCAGCTCCTCCTCGCTGAGTCTTCTGGAGATAGCACCCTTCTTTTTGATGTTTGACAACTAAGAGAGGGGAGAGCGTGAGGGGTTAGGGGAGGCGGGAGGACGACACCTTTCATCCAGCGGATGCTTTTCTGGAGGGAAAGAGGGGATATATGTGTGTGCAGGAGTTCGGATGGTGACAACGTATTCTGAAATCCATAACATTAAACAAATCCTGGTTTATAAAATACTTACATGGATTCATCTTGTAGTCGAATCGCAAATAACAATTAATCCATGTGCCCCTGCAGTTATGTGGATGCTCATTTTTTTTACACTGGAAATATATTTGCTTTTCAGTGAACAATCTATTGTGCAGGGCAGTGTCTCTTTATTGCAGTATTTGCTGAGTGCTTATTGTCCCGAGAAGTAAAGATCCTGTGCATCAAGGTTGTGATATTCTCATGGACAGCGAGGGAAGTGGACATATGGCTGTGCAGGCATGAAGGTATTTTATATTTATACAATTTAAATCCATTACAATAACTGAAATGACTTTACACCCGCATTTAAAAATATTGAAATTTTGAAGCGTGAAGTAGCCTCGTTGATTTGTTGACATTTCTGAGTGAATCTAGACTTCACCCACAAGTTCAGAACCACTATTCTGAGTCAGTGTCTCTGGTGGTGTCACCAGACATAGGCTCCGTATCCCAGCTACTGTGTAAATTCTTAATCACTAAAGTGTTTAAGAATATTTAGTATGGAATATTCCTTTCTTCATCCCACATTGGGGAAATTTCGATTGAAGCGGTAAAGTTTCTTCCCAACACTTTGCTGGGAAATATGGAATATCTGCAGGCAATTTTTCATTTAGTAAGACAAAGTACAACTTTACTTCTCTTGGTACCCCAAGTATTTATCTAATTGAGCTTCTAAATACCAACAGAAAGACTGTGACAAGAAATATACATATACAGTAGGTTGATTCTAATACTTTTCAGCATATCAAATAAATATATCCAAAAAACTCAACAACAGTCCCTGAACGCTAGATACATAGAAGATGCTCAGGGTGAATGTTCCAATCAAAGACATGTATTCATTTGTTTGCATGGTTACAATTAATCGGTTGTCAGGTTCATTGTGTGTCATCACACTGCTGTTCAAGACAGAAACACAAAGTCAATGAAATGCCATAAGACATGGCATGTCCTTACCGGTTTACCTAATGATTATTAATAGCTTGCTTTGAAAGTTCTTTGGAAAAGGATAACATGCAAGAACTAAAAAAATGTGGAAATGAGAACTAGTATGGGAGCACCAAACGATTGCATCCAAGCATCCATTATTTTAACTTCTATTAATCTAGCCACTGCTTCAATGTCCAATATTTGTTCAACCCATCTGCCAAGCCTCCAATAAAACAGACAGACAGACACACACACACACACACACACACACAGGCACAGCAATAATCCCACAATAAATGAATGTCAAATGTCAAGTGCATTTGATATCAACATGAATAGGTTCACACTGGAGGTCAGGTCACACACACACCAACCGGTATCTTGATTACTTAGGGAGAGTCCATACTGGGTATTTCGGATTAGAGCATTTTGGACTAACGTGAAGCTCAACTTAGAATGAATGACTGTGGAAAGATATGCAACATGTAGAAAGATATGCAAAAAAAAAAAGCTTTTAAATGACATGTACATTTGATGAAATCAAGATGATATGTACATTTTTACACAGTACATGTGGATTTACGAATATATACGTTCATCACAATACACCTTGAAGGGATCATCTTATAAGGTTAAAGTCCATTGCACTGTGTTCTTGGTATAGGGGAGGAAAAAAAGCTTTGCTTTGGCCCTTCACTCACAGAACACAGAATCTGTGTCCTTGTCCCCCACATGAAGAGTCTTGTCATTGTGCAGGAATAGGCTTATGATCTCCCTCAGCTCTCTCACTCACTAACATAAAGCTCCCTCAGGCTTCTCTCTCGCCCACCTATGGTTTCAAGGTTTCTGCACTGCTGTCACATTCAGACTATTCCCTTCTTTTATTTTGAATTTTATTTTTCTTTTTGTCCCCACAACAGTGAATAGAGTATTCAACTCCCCCTCAACGTCAGGGTAAGCTTGTCATTGTGCCCAGATAAAGCTTTGGTAATGGAGTCTTGAATCAGTTTATGTAAACAATACTTCTTGCTTCTACCGTATGTATTTGCTGACAGTACTCATGCAGTCCCCTGAAAGCTGCAGTCACTCTTACGTTGTCTTCCATGTCATGACTTTCCTTTCGTTATATTTATGTGAAACAAAGGTTTTCTTTTCTCAGTAATATAATCAGTGCTTCAAAGAATAAAAATAAATAAATAAAAACTCCTCTTACACATATATTGATCCAGAACAGAAACGAGACACTAAATTTCTGCAGTGAATATGAGTATTTTGATGTTCTGATGTTCGAAAACATGATTTATCATTCAACGTGGCAAAATGTGAACTGTATCATTATATTATATGAGTAATGATATTTTAATCCTTTGGATTACATGAAATGTGTAATTATGGAATATAATGGGGCGGGCAATAGAGTGCAAAGTCAAAGCTTGGAATTCAATGTGGATTTTCTCGAATAAATAAATACACAATATTACATAGATGACGGAACAGCTGGAATAGATTTTGGCAACAAAACACAAGGGAATAAACTAAAATGCTGACTTGCTGTCAGGCAAGGGAAAAACACAACAAGGTCATTCATTCAAATAATGTTCAGTTAATAATTCTAAACTCTCAACATGATATGTTTTCAATATAAAATAAAATGATGATAGAGTTTTCAAAAAGGACCATTTTCTACCTGAGATTGAAAAGTGTACAGAATCTAATGATATCTCACAAATATCTACTGTCTGTGTGTGTCTTTATTTCTTTGCTTGTTTTTTTAATTTTCAATTAAATCATTTTCAGCACCCCCTAAATGTAACATTCTCCATTTCTATTTCACAAATATTGCACTCGTACTGAATTAAAAGAACTGTCTTGCTTATTCATGTGTACTTGGATCAATTCTCTGTGATATTTAAAAAGTTCCTCTTTTACCTAAATTATTCATTACAATGTATTTAATGCTGCCCTGCAACACCTTGCTTTTATACTGCTCCCTTTAAAAGGCATTCTTTGTATAAAATGTAATTTATGGTCAGCTAAAGACTGACCAATGAAAAATGTGCCAATTGTAACAGTAGCTGCAAGTACTGTGTGTGAATATTCTGTATATGTTTTTTTTTATTAGAAATAGAGGAATTTCAATGTCTTTCATTCATTCATTTACTATTTTTTTTAACAGAATATTCCATCTTCTCTATGATCTTCTATGACAATGTTTGCATTGTCTTATTCAATGCAAGCTCAGTGTGGTGATATGAGTTTCATGAGTTGTGAAATTAAATTTGAAAATTTTCAAGCATTAAATATCTTTTTTGCATTGATAATTTTAGAAATCATGAAAGTAGATGCAAATAGATTTCCTGATGAATTGACTGACATTTCCATCTTCAACCATCTATTCACTGATGATGCTTTGGGTGAGAGCACACGGTTGTGAATTCACTTATTATGTAAAGTCTCCACAATTTTGATAACTAAAAAGTATTTATCTATTTTTTTTTTCTCATTTCAATATTCATTTACACTGCTATTGAACAAATACATAAAAGAAATGCTTTGGAAGTGGGATCACAAAACAAAAGAGCAATTCATACATGAAGTCATGCACCTTGAAAAACGCGCACTCCGGCTGTATAAAAGCATTTGATGGTATCACAACATGTCTGTATTTTTGTGTCCTTTGTCATAAAACTACAGGAAACAGACGGTATTGTTGCATCAAATGACAGATTTTAGGAGTTCCACAAGGTCAGAACGAAGTCTCAACACATGACAACACCACACACACACACCTCGCTGTCAATAAATCCAAGTGCACTGGCCTTGGTGCAGTAAAACCAGGTGGCACCCTTTCTGTCTCTTTATCATTTCTTACAGAGTTGTCACACAACTCAATACATTAATTCTCTGTCCTCTTTTGCCCATTTCGTACCGTCAGCTTCATTCAACCCATGAAGACCTTGAAAAAATTTATAATCTTGTCTGAATATTTGAAAATAATACCTGAGGTGGTTTCATATTTGGAAGCAGCAGTGGGAAATGTTTGATCAAACTTACGTTTCTACAAGATCAGTTTGTGTATCTGTACAAAGCTTCTGAACTGCTAAGTAATATCTATCTAATATACATTGATTTAATTAGCTTGTAGAAGTTTGGGACTGTTAATTTGGCCGAAAAAAACAAAAACAAAAAAAAAACATGTTTTCATGATATGTCACATGCCATATGTATGCAACTATAGTGCAAGCAGGAAAAGAATAGTTATCATTCTAATGATTCCATCAGGGAAGTTTTGATCTACCAGAGAGCAGCCGGGTTGAATTATTTTTAGATATGACAATCACATGTGCACTTTTGGCCTTTCCATGCTCTTTCATCAAGAACTGCCCAAAAAGTTTTTTCGGATGTGCCCCTTCACACTGCCTGTCTTTGACATTTGGTACAGACTTACAAGGGGCCTGTAGCAATACCTGACATTTTTAGGTTCCATGCCAACTTTAGCTTTCAAAGTCATGATTGTCAAGGTGCCTATCTATATACCTATACACACACACATACATATATATATATATATAGAGAGAGAGAGAGAGACATACATATACAGACAGACAGACAGACAGACAGACAGACAGACAGACAGATAGATAGATCATCTGAATATTAACATATATTTCAATAAAGATTACATGTATACAGCATACATAATGGTGACCATTTCCTAATGTTTTCTTACTGTCACGTCATATTTCCTCTGTAGCCTCTTAGTACCCATGTGCAAGGCATGTCTGCACCCCTGCAATTTGATACCTTTTTTAGGTTAGATCATTTCTACAGAACTAAAAGACTAGGACAGATATGAAAAATCTTTATTTCTGGTAAGAAAAAAAAATGCTAAAAGGGAGGTACTCAAAAATATATATCAATCTGTTTTTAGCTTTGTGTCAAACCATTTACTGATTCAACATGATTCTGCCTCCGCATGATTCCGAAATTAAATATTTCTTTTCATGCGTGCTAGAAATTGCTTGGCCTGCAAAGTTACCCTGACCTAAACACCATCCAATATATCTGGATGATCTGGGGTGCTGATGGCCAGACAGGCCAACATCAGCAGCCTCAGTCAGTAATACTCTCAGTGCTGCATAGGCACAATCCGCTGCAGCATCTCTCAGAAACCTGTAGAAAACTAAGCACAGCAATGGCAGTTATGGCTACAGATTTATGCCCATGCTTTTGGTATGAGCTGTTCATAAATTTCATGGATATAATACATGGATGTCAACAAATTTTGGCTTTATAATGTGTAAGCACTTTTTAGTATTCTGCATGCAAGAGAAGGTGCTTTCAGTTGCAAAACACTGAAATAATTTATTGATGAAGCAAGGCAGACATAAATTTAGCAATAAGTATATTTCACTTAGTTGAAATATTGTCTGTCCTGACATGAACATTGAAGTTTACATAATTTCTTGCTCCCAGCACATGTACAATACAAAACTGAATGATACTCAGTTGAAAAATAAGGTATACCTTTAATATTTAGAATAAGGAAACAAAATCTTCATTAAGTGTGTTTGTTAACTCTCGCTTGCTTTCCCCACTTTGCTTTTTCTCTCCTGTCCACACAATGAGTATGATTTTATTTTTACAAGGACATATACAGCCAGGATGACTTATTGCAAGCAATTGCCAGTTGACTTGTATCACAGTATTCTTGCTGGCCGAAAGGGTAATGATCCAATGCTTGTCAGATAAATGTGGATTTAAGACAGCGTTAAATCTCAAGAAGTGTTCTTTTTCTCTTTTTTCCCCCCAATATCGTATTGAACTTGCAACCTTTAAGCGACAAAACACTATCAGCATCTTCAATACCTGTTCTGACAGTGAAAGTAAAAAAAAAAGGATGGCAGGGTTGGAGAGAAAAAGTGCGCAAGAGCTTGAAGGAGGAGTTTATCTATGTGTAGTACATGATATTTTCTTCACTTCAAGACTCACGAGCTGTTCTGCTGTCAACATGATGGATAATGTTTTAGGGCGAGGTCTCCCGGGAATGATCTGTTGTCTGTACCATCAAGTGTGGAGAGCAGAGACAGAAAGAGAAAGAGAGAATGAGAGAAACTGACAGAGGGCAGCAGACAGAGAGAGCAGAACCGGTCCTCATTACAGCCAAATCCTGCTGGGGGTTGTTCAAACTGGGGCGATTTGAAGTTTAAAGTTTAAAGAATTTCCTTGTCTCTTTCTAGCAGTATCTCTCTGTACTTTAATAAGAAGACACACACCCACCCACCGACACGCAGAAACACACACACACACACCTACAGTCAACACATGCTTGGCGCCCTATCTCTGGCCTATGGGAACTCATTATCTTCCCAGACGAGTGGTGCCACAAGTTGCCAGGTCCGTCTCCTGCCACTGTGTCGCTTTGTGACATTGGCTTCAAATACTTGGGATGTAGAGATGCTTGAATGGGAGGAGACAAAGGCAAAGGTTGACACAGCGCCTGGTTCTGGGCATCTCACGGTATGTCTTTTGTTTAATTTACAGCTCACTTTGGAAAAATTTGAAGCAGGCTGGGCTTCTTTTTAATGACAAGACAGGACAGAGGGAAGAACTTGAACAAGTTCAGGGGAGGATGGGTGAACTAAATAGAATGAATATCTAGTTGGAAAGCTGAAAAGTTATGCGCATGTGCTGATAACACTGTTCAAACAATTGAAATAGGATGCAAGACAAGTAAGGTTATGTGCCTTCCCTTCAAACATAATGGCTTTTGGTATTTTTTTTCCCAAAGGATTTTTGTGTTCAAATATAAATAGACCTGGAATGAACTTGGGTTCGCTATTGTATGAATTAGATTTTCTTAAATTTATGATGATCTAATCAACGTCTTATGCATCTGGTCTTGCCAAAACAGACAGTCTATTACCCTTCTTTATGCAGACTAGGGATGCAGAAATGTTCCAAAGAACTGGAACCACAAATTTCACTTCGAATGCTTAAAATTATTAGAAATAATGTGAATAATTCTTGACATTTGACAAATTCATAAGCTACTGTAGCAATAAAGGTAAACTTACCCAAAGGTTTGTTAGAAGGAGGTCAAAAGTCTGAAACTATGAAGATATGAAGAGCTGTGTGCCAGACAATTATTTTCTTAAAACATTTGATTTGCTTAATACGTCCCATAACTATATTGTTTTTAATTTATTTTTTTTTTACACAAAACTAGAATTATGTTTTCATTCATCCATTAATTGTCTTTACCACTTGTCTTGCATTAAGATTCATGGTGTTGCTGGAACCAATCCCCAGTTATCATCAGGTGAGAGGCAAGGTTTACCCTGGACCAGTAGCCAGTCAATCACAGGGCTATATATCGAGAAATACGACCATTAAGTCTCTTTTTCACATGACTTGGCAATTCAGAGTTCTCAATTAACTTAATCCATGCAATGTGCAAACCGCACACAGAAAGACCCCAGCCAGAAAGGTGTGAGGCGGCAGCGCTAAGCACCTCTGCCACACAAATAAATGTGGAAGCTCTCAGAAATGAATAGTGACTTCATTGCAGGAATGAATGCATTTACACATCAATTCCTAAGTGAAAATGTTATTTGATAAGTAAAATTGATCTTCAATGACCCTTAAATCCAGTTTACATGTTTTTCACAGCCACCAGTCTCATTGTACATCTTGTTCTTGTGAAAATTTGTGATGTGCTGTATTATTATGGGGGAAAGAGAAAGATAAAGGCCATATCACCACATGGCACAATGTACCAGTAAAACTGTTATTTATAACCCAATGAAGAAAATGCAGTTGATGTTTTACATTACACCCTTCACCTGCAATTTCTTTGAAAATTCAGAGTATTATTTGTAGGTATTTCTTTGTCCAGAATATTGTTTAAAAAAAAAAAAAAAAAAGCTAAAGTCAGTAGGATTGATTTTCTTGATTTTATACTACAAACAAATAATAACTTATGTGCATAAATTCAGATTATAGAAAAATAAGCACCAAGATATAATATGAAACTTAGACTCTAGTCTCAAAGCTGAAGTTTAGATGTTAGGGATGTCAAAATGATTGATGTGATTATTGATTCTGAATATTCATGAATTCATTGACTCCTCTGCTTATCATGCACTCAGCATTCCAGTAGGACCTAATGCTTATCTCCAATGTATATTTCTGTATATAGAAATGAATATAATCGCATAGAAGGTTGAAAATCAAATTTTGTTAACTTAAAATATAAAGACCCTCATTTCAGTGTACAACACTTGTTCGTACATCTACTGAATATTGGATTGTGATTGAGTTCCACGCTATTCATGGGGTCACAAATCACTGTGTTTATGGTCCCTCCCCTTGGAATCATAGAAAATTTACACTTTGATAAATGGATGTGAAAACAGCCTTCTGGTGTCAAACTCTGCACATCCATCACTCTACACAGTAAAGCTGAAACATTTAACTGTAGCAACAAGAAGAAAAACACATTTTTGACTGGACAGGGAACAAAACACGTTTTTTTTTTTTTTTGACGTACACTTTGAGCCCACACCACTTTCTTGAGAATTTCAAATGTAATCTACAGGTATTCCTGCTATTTGAGAGCAAGTGTTAATGCAGTGACCCTGGATGGAGGTCAGTGGGTCATCCACCCACCATTGCATTGATGATCTACACACACACTCTCAGGAAAAGAGGTCGATGGCATAAACTAAATCCAATAGGAATATTGCTTTTTATTGATTTTTTTTTCTTTATACATGTTGGGATAATGCACATATTTCAGTAGGGTCTGTGTATGGGTGTGTGTGTGTGTGTATGCGTATGCACATGCATAAATACATGATGGATAAAGTCTGTGATGATTGGTTGTTACAGTATTGATGAGTAATGCCTTCATCATGAGAGTAAATGGAAACCTAACTCTTCCAGGACATATGAGACATAATACAGTATAAGACTATTACTAGACCAATTGTGTTATTATTAGTGTGTCTGCCCCTGCCTGCTTGCTGCTGCTGAAAGAGCAAGACAAAGGAGACATATTTGTTAAATGCCACAATGACTATGTTGAGTCCTAATTGGATTTCCTTTCTCACTTATGGTATTCCCTCAACGTTTTTTTTTTTTAGGGAATGACCTCTGTGTTGGATGCATGCACACACACACATACACCAAATGATTTCTACATCCGATAGACACATTTTTGTTGAATAAATGTTTTCAATTCTCTCTTTTTTTCCTTCATTTCTTGAGGCTTTTCAATCATGTACATTGTGATTTTTTTCCTGACTTGTGCTAAGGTCATCATCCAGGAGCCAACTTAGATAATGATCAGATCAGTATGTATATATACAGGATGTGGTCGTTAGCAGACTTGGTTTGAGACCCTAAATTGTCCAGTTGTGTGGAAGAGAGTGAATGGTTATATTTTTAAATGCGGCCATGTGATCAACTGGCTACAGGTGTAAGAACCCCACTCCTCACCCAATGACTCCTTGGACTGGCTCCAGCTGTACCTTGAATGTGACTGCAGGTTTGCCAATGTAGATTATGAATGAATGATTAAATATTATGTAATGGTGAAATTAACATTGGTCGAACTACATCTGAAATTGTAACTACTTTATAAAAAAAATAAAAAAGCATAATTACTGGATGCATATCAAAAGAATTGTGACAACCCATTTAGCATTTTAATAGTGCCACAGTGAAAAGGTATGGGACTCAATAACAGAGAAAAGTGTATGAGGCAACAATGCACATAAACAAAGAAAAACAATAGAAATGTTGTGTTTTATCGTGAAAAGCAAATACATTGTTGATGCAGTGCTGGCCAAGTCAGAATCAACAGACTCATGTGTTTTACAACGACAGCTCGGGCCAAAAATCAGTGCATTTGAACCAGCTCAGTTCCCTCTCAGGTAGGATATGGACGCCAGTTCATTAAAGGCTATAACACCATAGAACGATTTAGCACATAATCAGTTTTTCTTTGTGTGGATGTTTTGACAAACGGAACTCTGATGAGGGCCATTTGGGAATGACCTCCATCTTTTGTTCAGATATCCACATTGCAACGTAAATGGAGCACCTAATTTGGTGTGGTTTGGTACTATGGATTTCTGACAGTGAGTTCATAGCATTCCAATCCGCGATCTACAACCGCCTGACATCCGACCCAGGTGGTTCGGAGAAGCCTTGATTCTTTCTTAATGTTCATAATCCTCATCTACACGGGGAGCTGAAGAAAATTCCAGCTGAAATTGGACAAGATCCTGATCAGGTCAACCATCAACTCACAGCAGACCTATTGAGACAGACTACCACTGGCCACTGGAATGAATGTGCGTGTCTGTAGAAGGCACCATGGGAATACTCAGCAAGGCAATCGGGAAGAAAATCCATTTAACCCAACACAACTCGCTTTGTGGTGAAAAACTGCGGATTCATCCCAGAAGTATACATAGTGCCAGTTATAGACCAATAAAATCATGGAATTACCACTATGGCGCCAGTCATTTGATATACATTGACACAAACGCACTTAGGAGTTTCTAAAGAAATTGTGTTATGAAAAAGCGGATTCAATTTTTTTTTTCTTTTCCTGGGATCAGAAGTCCTTGGAAAAATCTTGTTCAAGCATCAATTTTGGTTAATTGACACAAAACTCGGTTATATTAAATATGACATGCATGATTAAAAACCCACAAGCACATGTGATTGAATAATTTCTTTTACTAAATGAGGGCTAAATTTGTGGGTTGGTTTCACCAATCAGTGCCATTAGTGCCGCTAATGTTGCATGATCAGAGGTAGGTGAGAAACAAGGCTGTGTCCCCATCGAACAAGTCTTGTGTCTCAAAGGAAGACGGATTATTCAGTGTGTCATATGCCTTTTAGAAATTATTTCATAATACATATTTATGTGCGATGCTTAATTTTTCATCACTCCCTTATACTATAATATAAAACTGTCTTGAACCACAGCTCTCTTCCAAGGAGATCAGTTCGACCCCAAAGCCCTTCTGCTTTGGGATGACAACTCTTAAACTTCTTCCCACAGCGGAGCATCCTTTATTAAATTTTCCTATGTAATTCAATATAGTTGCTTTGCTTTCACTTTGTTATACATGATTCAGCTTTGTAGTTTGGTCTTTTTGTTTCAATGTCATTGTTTATTGCACACTGAACTGTGTTTGTATTGACATTTTGCTTTGCTACTTGAACCTTTGCTCCAAGAGCATAAGAGTATGCGTGTCACACCCAGCCTGCATTAAGGTTACATGAACATTTGGTTTATATGTCAGTGCACCAAAGGCAAAAATAGATTTGAAAGATTTTCATTGAACCCTCAAGCACAAAACCCATGACAAAAAAAAAAAAAAAAAAAACAAGTATGTGAATGCGATCATTTTTCTCATCTCAAATGTGGCTCCACTGACTTTACATCACTTCACTCGCTCCAGCTCATCTCTCGGAGAGAAACCTGTCCGCCTGTTTACAGATGGTAGAGCTCAAAATAATCCTCATCTCCACCCACACACACTGCCTTCATGCATACCTATTTTTTCTTCTCATGCATTTTCTACTCCTACTTTAAATTAATAACGGTTTCTCGACACAGGCCTCCCACACACTCAAATGCATGTTTGCCCTTTCTTACAGAAAGATTCATGGTGCAGCTGCAGAATGCATCAAATTCTAAAAATGGGTACAAAATCAAGTATGATGGATCAATTTGTTCTTTCTGTTAAAGCTAATGAATGCTAAATAGCCTGTCACAGTGGAATAATTTGTCTGCACTGTTTAATTAGAGTATGAGTAAATAAAGTGTAATGATAACATGAACTCAGCCTATTGTTAACTGTTTGTATTTGACCAACACCGATTCAATATTGTTCATTTCCATGAATGATAAGAGAATTGCCCACCTCAGCTATTAGCATGTAAATGGCCTCAGCTACTATCTGGCTAATTAACGCCACAATCAAACCACTGAGGTGTTTCGAATGAAGCAATTAATGCAGGTTTCCAGTGATCTAGATGCAATTTTGTTCCAAGGATTGCATTTTAACTCTAAATTAAGGATAGTATCAAGTCAACTCGGAAGATACTCAAAATAAAAGAGTGATTTACTCATCCTGATGGAGTAATCCTAAATTACTGCAAGGCAACAAGTACTTGTCTCAGAACCAGTCTTCCATTCCTTAAATAATCTGAAGATAAGACCAAAACACTTCACTGGGAAAATGCCCTTGCATGACACATGCCAAAACAGCCACATAATTCGTAAACATATTTTGCCCACATTTAGGTCTACTTTCTAAAATCTTCAAAAAACAGTTGGGCTTGTTCGCACTTTCTGACATTTCAGCACAAAAGCAAACCTGGATTGGAGAAAGTTTCTCAGCTCAGAAAAAAAAAATGAAACATGTGAGAAGAAATGGGAATCGAGCATTACTAACCATATCTCTTTTTGTGTTGGTGCTCTCTTCTGCCATCCCTCTCTGCTGGAAGTCCAGCTGCATGAAGCAGCCAGAAAAACAACCACTCTTCTTCACTGAAGCCCCTGGCTGTTGGCAGAGTCAACGCATGGGCCGACCGGATCACTTTTTAAAAGCAGAAAATAGATGTAAGCTCTGAGGAATATAAGGGGAGGGGGGTGAAAAAAAAAAAACACATGAGCGGATTAGCTGTTAAAGTTCTGTTGAATTGGCTACTGAAGTCTCAGAAATTTTATTTTTCAGAATTTAATCAAATTTAGCACACACACACACACACACTAATCAATGCCTTCCTCGCAACCTCAAACACACAAAACCTGATCAAACATTGAATGGTGACATAAATCTTTCCACTCCATCTACGGTATCTTAACTCATTTAACCATGTATATTAATATACCCAGATACACTTGAATAAACTGAGATGAAGACATTTTTTTTATTGTTGCACTCAGAAAGGAAATATATGTTCAAAGCTTAGGCAAAATGGTAACTTGAAAAAGTAGTAGAAAATGCAAATACACAACTGAAAACCTAACAGGACTTAAAGAAAAGCAAAGGAAAATGTCAAAATACAAGGAATTTAAAATTCAGAAAACAGACCTAATTCTGACATGAACAATGGTACAACCGAGAATTCGGTACTAATTAGGACAAGGTGAAACCTGTGAGTGCCTTCACACCACATATAAACACTTGAATGGGGAACAGGTGGAAAAAATTAAGGGAAACAGGTGCAGGGAATTAATAGAATTAAAATCCATGACAAATATATACACATATACTCACTGACACAGAGGAACATGCATTTAAATATACCGCATTTACTTTGAATAAGTATTGTTTCCGATGCTGGTACTTATGAGGGAAAGCAGAACTGATAATGTTGATAGACATTAAAACCTGTTTATGTGTAAAATTTGAAATCATTAAGTGCCCAAATGTTTGCGGGTGTTACATCACCTGAGGTAAGATAAGCAAGTCTGGTGACAGGGGGTATATTTAAAGAGGAAAAATACTGTGTGACAACAAGATAGTTGAAATATAACTGTGTATAATTATAGTAATTATTAATTGAAAAAAATAATAATATACTAAGGGGATTGTGATTTTGTTCATGTCAAAACACCCTTTATTTTGTTGTTAATTTTGCAGTTGCTATGACAGTTTCATCCTTCTTCTCTGTCTCTGTATTTTAATTAAGAAATAAATACATATATATTGAAAACTGAGCAAGAATGATTATAAATGTGAAAAATATACATAAATATTTTTTTCCTTGCCTATGCACCTTAATTTGTATTCAATCATTTTGCAAATTGCAAAAATAAAATGTATACATGAATACTGAAATATCATCTCTAAAATCACAATTTCACCTTAGATTATCATTCTTTCTTTCCTTTTTTTTTTCTCCCTTTGTAAGCAAAAAGGCAGAATGTCACATTTAATATTCAAAACAAGCTTCCCACCAATTCCCCAGAGTTTCCTGGTGCCAGATGACGAGCAGGCTGTCAGGGGTCACCCAGCAACGCGGTCAATCTCTAAACACCGGTCGGTCCTCTGCGGAAGTGACCTAAAAACTATGCCAGGCCTCATTGTGCTGTGCCATCTCTGTCCCCACCGCCCACTCAACAGCCACAGATCTCAATCTCACCCCCGCTGCCATGGGGGATAAGAATCCTTCCAGTCCCCCACCGCCTCCGACGCCGCTCCACCCACCTCAAGAAATCCTCACTTCTCGGATCCACACAAGCTTTATGAGTCGAGGTTTTATGAGCTTCCTCTAGTCATGTTTTCCTCCTCTTCCTCTCTCCAAACACATCGTTCTGCAGACAGCTTTCTCAGCTCATTTCCATTGTATGCCCTACAGGGAATCGCCGGGCGTAAAGTTGTGTCTATCCCTTGATGCTGCTCAACTTCTGCGCCCATAAAGCAAAATAAAAATGTGCTTTAGTGATTTGTCAACTTCTGTCCTCAGGGAGATATGATGTAGAGACCAGCTATCCTTGAAATCTATTGTTTGGAGACGCAGTGAGAGTCATCTTTCAAAAGTGCTGGTTGAAGACTTGAGCGTGTGCTGCGACACATGTTTGTTTGCTTGTCCCTGTGATATGATCTATTAAGTTGTTATCATTCATGTGTGCTCTGCAAACAACTCATCCATATGCTTTCAGCATCTATCAAAAAATATGATGACTATCGGCAGTCACACCACTCGACCTTTTTTTTCCTCAAACCCCCTAAATGCGCCACTTCATATCCTTTTGTCACTTAAACAGGGCCCCACCTCTAGGTTTATTGTTCTTTTTCTTCTCCTAAACTCACGCTCAACATCCATCCGGATAAAAGGCGGCTCCTTGTGACCTCCTCTTATCTTCTATCCGTTCCTGCTTCCTTGCCCCGCCCTCACTCTCCCTCCATTCACACCCAGCCCATTACTGCCTGACAGACCGCCACGCGCTGCTCCCTGTCCCTCACCGCTCTGACGGGTGGCAACAATAGAGACAGGAGAGCCAAAATGGCAGCAGTCCACCCCTGTCTGTACCGTCCCTGGGGGCCAGTCACATATCGTCCCAGCCAATCTTAATGCACGTCTTCCGCAACAAATTGGCCAGTTTACTTAAGAGTCTGCTGTGGCCCATGAATATTTGATGTGGTCAGGGCTGAGGAGTGAAAGGATACAATGACAGGGGCTTATCTTATTTAGCCAGACAGAGGGTGTCGGTTCTTGGCCCGATCCAGAACACCCCGCACTCTCCGGAGAACTGGAGGAGTCCGACCCCAGAGAAGTAGATGCTATAAAACGTTTTTTTGTCCACACCTTTTGAGGTGTAAAAAGCACAGGTCTTGAAATGGCACCAGTCTTTGCCGCTGCTGGATGGAAACCAAATCGAGAGAAAAAAAAATATGTTTCTTTTTTTTTTTTTTTTCCCTGTGATTGACATTCGGGAAATCATATGACTGGCTTTTAACAGTTTTAATGGGCCCAAGAGTGACATAAGACCCCGGCTCACTTGTGTATTATAATAAAATTGTACATTTCAATACAAATCACGGGAGCAAATCACAGTACACGGAAACCGCTTGTGTTACAGCTTCTCAAACGTGGTGATTCGATCAGGAGCGTTGTCAAACAAGACAACATCGTTCACTAAATGTGAAATATGTTTTGAGGGGTTTTTCTCCTCCCAATAAAACCTACAAAACAAGATGGGATGGCAGGTGAGGAAACAACATAAGGATAGTCTTCCCAATTATCCCTCTCTCCCTCTTCTGCCTCTCTCTCCGTGCATTCTATCTTTCCCCCTGGGCTTGGGGTAGCTGTGTGATTTAAAAAAGGCTTCTCATATTGCCTTGGCTGTGATGGCTAGTAATACTGTAGCCTCCAAATCAATGGAGCCTGTCCTAGATTTCGCTGTGGTCTCAACTCTCTCTCTCTATAAAGGGATCTGGAGGGCACTCTATATTTTTATTACCTGCAGAAAGAAATGGAGAGGCCAGGACCTGGATCTTATTGCACACACTTACACACAGACATACACAAAAAAACACACACAAATGCATACATGGTAGAGAAGAGGTTTGCATGCATCCAACATAAACTCTGTCACTCATACATGATCGCAGAGAAAATCAAACCATAAATAGGCAGTCAAATCTGCATCAAACCCACACAAACACACACGCACATGCACAGATACATACACAGACTGTCCACCTTCTGTACCTAAGACCCATGATGGTTTGGAAAAAGGGGATCCCAGCAGAGACTGTCGCTCTTTATTAGGAGCTGAAACTGAAATCGCACATACACACACACACACACACACACACGCACAGAGGGGCATGATGCAAATGTCACAGTGGGTTACGCTGACTAGTCTGCTGACAGTGCACTCTGAAAAGCTGCAGTAGGAAAGGTTGCATCCAGTGTGGAGAGCAAGAGGTGACAGAGAAGAAGCAAAAAAAAAAAAGGAAAAATGAGATTGGCTGTACAAGCAGGAGAGGAACAAAACTTTCAAGATGCATCAAACCATTTTCACCTGCTCAGCATCAACAACACTTTACATTTAAGCACTCATAAACAAAAAAAATATCCATTCCGGTGTTAAAGCATCTGATGGGACCCTGTTTGAGGGCTAAAGGGTCATCCTGTAAATATAACAACTTGTTGGTTTGTATAAGAAATGAGCTTAATAGCTCAGGATTATCTCCTTTTTTTTAGTTAAAAAGTTCAGGAAAGCTATGACACAATTTAATGTTCCCTCAAGATCACTTTTGAGATTTGTGGCGTTTTTCCTCTCTTTTAAACATTTCGATGCCAACCCCTTCTTATCTTTACAGGTTTCCTGTGTATTTTCTAAAGTTTTCTAAAAGAAAGTGTATTCTTTGTTCATGATATGTATGGCTCACCTGTTTTTCTATCTATCGTATCTCAATCAGGGTGATGCTGTTCGGCAGATGTAAAGCTAAATTATTTTATTGCGAGAGAAGACAGGTTTAGAAGGTTTAATGTAATGATAGAACGGAAAATACTGTTGGGAATCTAGCAAAGTGTTCTTGTAGAAGCAATACTTTAGACTATACTGACTTTTCCTGCACTCAACCACCAACATCCTACAGGGTGCTTTGTTTTTGCTTTTTTCATTGCTTTTGTTCAATTTTATTGCTACTTTTGAAGTTTTGTATGTTTTTGCAGGGAGATGCAGGCTTAGCACAAAGTCTAATTAAAGCTCTAAAGTATGTAATGTGCTCTAAAGTGTATACAATGGCTTGAAGTATGTTTAAATTAATTTTTCACTTGCTCTGAAGACTATTTAACAGCTCCAGGGTTTGGCGAAAGAATGACTCTTTTGACTCTATTGATTTACACACTGCAAGAACATCGAAAGAGCCCTCTGATGTCATGAAATACAACAACCGTATTCATAGTTGGATGTACTTGAGCCTTAATGATGAAGCAGTATTGTTAAGCCATAATAAGAAATTTAATCTTTAATCTTTTAGCACAAAAACATCACTGCAGTTGACAATTTTTCTCTCATTTTAACCAATGTTCCTTTGACTTTGACTGCAATATATTATGTAGCTTTCAGTGACACATTTGTCGTTCTAAAGTTTAGTAGGTAGATAGTCATCTCCATGACGTCTCGTTTCTTTGGACGAGGTGTATTTCCTTAATCGTCAGGACCCTTTATAAAACTAACACGCAACAACAAATATGGTTTAAATATTGAAAAAAAAAATGTTTATCAATATCTCCTTGTGGCAGACAACAGGTTGAATGTGAAATTCTAGAACCCTTTGCTCTTTGAGAACCAAATTTCAAAAACAAAACAAACCCTTTCAGTTACCAATATCCATGCCAAACCCCGGTAGTTACAGCATATACCGGTCAGTAAGAACTGAAGGCACCTGTTGGATGAAAGGTGAGATGCTTTCAACGATAGAAACTAATTCCAATTGCCATGATAAGATTTGACATTGCCTAATCTAATTATGTTTAGATATGGTCATGATACACTCTTCAGTTCAGTCAACATTTCACACCTTCAAATTATCTTAAAATTCGGAACCTCCAAAGCAACGTTCCCTCCCTTTCACAAAATATATTAAATTAGAGACCACTTTGTCATATATTATACTCGTCACTTGAATGTGGTAAAAAAAAAAGATAATGGGAAAATAAACACAATTACATTTTGATGAATGCACTTTAAACAGCTCCTGCACTCTTGAACCACTTGTTTAAATCTTCTCATAACAATGATGCCTGAGTTACACATGCTTTTCAAGGTTGATCCCACTTACGTCTTAACAAGGTCAATGGGAGAATACAACATTTTCGTTTGAAACTAAGGAAAGGTGTGACGACTTTGAGAACATGGGAGAATATACTTTTGCATACTTTTATTATAATTTCACTTGGTAAAACAAGAGAAACCGACCAGAATGTAGAAATTTCCAACCTTGGAAATGGCAGGTTTTACCGATCCGATTTAATATGATGCTCAGTTGGCAGAATAAAAAGATCCATTACTTCAGTCATATTCTCATGACAAATACTCCACCTCAAATTCAAAAGTCATTCAGATATTTACTTATGTAAATAATGATGAACAAGGAAGAAATGCTAAATTTCCTTCTGAAGGGTAACATTTATACCAGCACGACAGGTATAAATAGAAGTAAACAAGATAAATTCCAGTCTCATTGTGTCCTGCAATGACAATAAAGGCTGATTCTGATAAGCACAGACACCTTCTGTTTTTCCTTTAGTTAAGTACCCCAGTAAATATCCTTTGTTACCATTCACTTCTGAAGATAGGGAATGGAAGTGTCGCTATTCACTGTGACTATTGAAAAGGCATTACAAGTCATACACCTCATCCCCAGTCTTTCAGTGCCACCTTTCGTAGACTATTCCATGTTGTTTTACGTGATCCTGCCGCCTGGACTCCAACTGACTTTATACCAGCAGCGCATGCAAAAACGTGCACAACGCTGACTGCCAACTCACCTAACCCCTTTGATATTAGTGGGTTAAAGGCGAACAGCTCTTGTCTCCCCTATGAGCCTGTGCACCCCGGCCTATCCGCCCGGCTGCCAGCCAGACATCCATTGAGCCTTCGTCAGCAGCTAATTGAATTTATTGCTATTCATTTGGCCCTAATGTGTTTTTAATTGGATTACAGTGCTGGTCTTGGGGATGGTTCAGGAAGGGGTGAGGAGGACAACAGAGAACAGGCCACGGAGGTGAGGAAATGAGGGAGGCGAGGCTATTTGACATGTGCGAGTATGGTAACCTTTTCTTCTGTCCAAGCATGGGGGTTGGGGGAGGTGGAAGGAGAGGGAAGGATGAAGGAAGCTTTCATAATGATGCGATGAGTGTTTGTTTTTTGCAGTCAGCAGGTTTCGGATCTTAAGAGAAACTCAGCACATATGTAACCGTTGGAGGGGGTGCAGTAGGGGGGCACAGAAGGGCAGAGTTTGAGGGTTGGCATTGAAAGGAGGTGAAGCTTTGATGTGGTGATAAAAAAGTAAAAGTATGTAGGTATGTTTTGGCATTTGTGAGTAAAATAAGAGTGGGGAAGTAAGGCAGCACCCATTGATCGCTTAAGAGGGAAGAAAAGATCAGAGGAGCAGGAGGAGTAATGTGAATACGGATAGTGGAGACTGCAGGTTTGACACAGCATTGAGAAAATATAGGAGTTGTTTATTGTCAGATGTCAAACTCCTAAGGGTTTGAGAGGTGCTGGGAAGCAGAAGCTGAGGTGTTGAGCTTTTAATAGTCTTGCTTTTGAACTAAAATGATGGGGGTGTTTCAGCTTCAGTTTCACTGCAACTTGTTTAACTTTTCAGAAAATAACAGGCTTCAAATTCTTGGACTTGACCACTTGCTTGGTATTCAAGTCATTACGTCCAACAAGATTAAAAGGGGGGTTTCAAAGAACAGGGTCAATGTTTAATTTTTAGTTGAATTGATAAATAAATTACAGTCGGATCAATGGGGTTTTAATCTGTGGCTGGACTTGACAGGCAGCCAAGGCTCACCCCCCTTCACGCCCACCATTTTTGCAAGCAGTGTCGGCTACTGATAATGACTGACTAACTTTTTTTTCCGGCAAAGTGACCCGGGGTTTGACTATCCATCCCAGGAATACTGGGGGATTTCATAAAGGTCACTGGACATTGAACTAATAAACCAGATAGAATTGAATCAAAATTAAAAAAAATGTTGTTAAAACTTGATTTGTATGTGTTTGTTTGCAAATGGAAAAAATTCAGCTGGAGATGGGCCTATGGCTATATTCTATAAAATAACTCAACATTACCTCGTGACTAGATAATGGTCCAATAGGTCCTGTTCCATTTTTTCTACTGACAGATAACAAAACAAGCTGGGCCGAAATGATTGTAAGTCAAAAGATAGGAGCTGCCCAATCAAGCAATTGGGGATTCTAGTATTAGTTTGCAGTAATAGAGAATGAAATGTTTTTTACACTCTTGATCAGGGGTGTCAAATGTACGGCCCGCGGGCTGGAACCGGGCCGTAAGGAGATTCAATCAGGCCTGCTGAATAATTTGAAAGTGAAAAAAATGCATAAAAGACAAGGATTTAATTTTTTTAGTTAAATGCAATTCAAGAATTTTCCGCTAGGGCGCACTATTTTGGTCAAAGTAGAAGACAAGCAGACGTTATCAATGCGCCATCTGCTGCTTGTTACGTTGTTGTTTCTACCCTGTTCTCTACCTCCCCGCTACTCCCTCTTTAGCCAAAATTATCAAAACAGAGAAAAGTAGATAAAGAGTGTAGAATTTTCATAGAAAAATGGACAACGTCCTATTTATTTATAGAGACGCACGGGAAACCTTTGTGCTTGGTGTGCTGCAACAAGTTTCAATATTGAAGGAATATAATATTCGGCGCCACTACGAGACTCATCACAGCGAAAAATAAGACAGCTGGCAAGGACACCTGAGAAGAGATAAGATCAACAAATAGCTGGCGGATCTGAGGAAACAGCGGTCCACTTTCACCAATAGCCGAGAAATCTGTGAAGCAGCGGTAAAAGCCAGTTACCTAATTGGTAGCAAAAATGTGCAATTTAATGTTAGTCACCAGCTTCACCACAAATGAGTACGGTGGAGTTCTACTGTTCATGCAACTCCATACATTTTCAGAATGTATTGTATGTGTATGCATGTTTCATGTATGAACTTTTCACATTTACAGGACAGGTGAATACTTTCTTCCTTACACATTTAATAGCACTCTCTTTAGTTTGTAAGGTGTGGGCAGGGATTAAATTTAGATTTTATATGCATATGTGTAAATGGTTTAAGAATCCCTTTCTTTATAAGTCCCATTTAATCTTATTTAATCTGCATTATCATGTCTTTCAATACCAATTACTTGTTAAAGTTTTGTGCCTTTGTACTATCAGTGGGATCAGTTGCAATGCATACATGTAAATGATAAAAGTAAATTACACGTTTCTCAAAGGAAATATGAGGTGTTTCATGAAATGTTTCGTAAAAGGATTGTTCATTAAATTCGAAGATTTTCCTAATGACCTTGTACTTCTTTACACCAAAACAGAGGAAAGACATGATATTTTGGTTATTTATTGCTGGGTATGCTATCATTTTAATGGTCCGGCCCACTTGACATCTACCTAGGCTGTATGTGGCCCGCAATGAGAAATGAGTTTGACACCCCTGCTCTTGATGAAACAAAAACAGCTAAATTATAAATGATAAGGTGAAATGTGTAAATTAATAGTTTGTTTGTTGTCATTTTACTTATCTTTGATACAGGTTGTGAAAAAATATATATATTATCTATATAAAAAATATGTATCTTTATTTTTCATACAATATACATGTTCTAAAGGTTCTGTATTGTTTTTTTTCTTTTTGATTTGGGTTAAATACCCAGTGTTGCCCCTGTGAAATTGATGAGTACAAATTTTATTGCGACAATGATCTACACACATTTAAATCAAAGAGGCAGGTGTGTATCGTTATGAGGTTTGAATCTACACAGCAGCTTATTTACACTCAGGCTTATCAGATATGGTGACTCATTTGCCTGGGTTGTTTCATGATGTGCGTAACTTACAAAAAATTCCAAAGAAAGCAGGAAAGAAATGTACTTTCGCCCAACACCCCAAAAGCTGCTTTATCCAAAGGACTAAATTATTGGGAGCTTCTCGTGGTTCCCTGTTAGAGAACTCCATTGTTGAATAGCTGTACAATGTTGTGCTTGATGTGTGATACCGGTGATACTGTTAGTTGTCGTGACAGAGGGTGAAACCTCAGTCTGACTGTGAGCGCTGAGAAAGACCTCACTTGAGTTTCTCCTGTTCGTGGACCATTAAATTAAAACCATTTTCCAAAGACTATAATCCTGAGAGCAAGTTATTCTTGACTCCGATTGTTACTTTGCTAAACCCCAGCTTGCCAAATTAATGTCAGAAGTGGGATTTCAAAGTGACAACCATATTTGAAGAAATGGTGGCTATGACGCTCCTGCCAGAACTTCAATTTGCCCCGCTGAAGTGGAGCATCATGGCCCGGAAGTTCAGGAGCCATGGGTCAGCACACTCAAATGCTGGGGATGTCTCCTCCTAGTGACTGGAGCCTCCCACTGTGTGGAACCCAAACTTTGGCTAGTGAGAATTCAGGATCCCTGTATCATTGGCCTGAACCTTCTAAAAAAATGGGGGGAGCTGTGGTTGATGTACCCAGGGAAACTCTATACCGGTGTGAAGAGGCCATTACACTCCATCCTACTGGTGAAGATGGACCGCAGTGAATCTCAACTCCAGCCCGAGGCACAACAGCCTCAACCGCGGTCATCTGAGGAAGCAATCCCGTAGCCATCATCCACTGAGACTAGACAGGCAATCGATGACTAGTACTGCCAGAGCTGTAGGGGTTTGGAGATGGGTCAGAAACATCAGTTGCACAAACTCCTGGACACGTTTGCCAATATTTTTGCAGCCAAAGTTGAGAACTGTATCTGAACCAATTTGGTCCAGCACAAAATTGACACTGGAACGGCGCATCCGATTCGTCTCTGCCCCCAACGCCTACTATTCACCAAGCACTGTCCTGGTGGTCCTGCAAGGAGGACCTGTCCCAACATTGTCAGTGTTTGGGTGAACAAGATGAGGGGACTTCTTTCGGCTTTTCCCTTCAGGGGTCGCCACAGCAACCATCTAACCCTATTCTCTGTATGCTTCTCTCTCACACCAACTACCTTCATATCCTCTCTCACTACGTCCATAAATCTTCTCTTCGGTCTTCCTGGAGACCTCCTGCCTGGCAGCTCCAATTCAAGCACCCGTCTACCAATATATTCACTATCCCTCTTTTGTACATGACCAAACCATCTCAGTCTAGCTTCTTTGACCTTCTCTCCAAAACATCTAAGATGTGCTGCTCCTCTGATAGACTCATTCCTGATCCTATCCATCCTGGTCACTCCCAAAGAGAACCTTAGCATCTTCATTTCTGCGACCTCTAGCTCTGCCTTCTGTCTTTTTGTCATTGTAACTGTTTCTAGGCCACATTGCATCGCTGGTCTAATCACTATCTTGTACACCTTTCCTTTCATTCTGGCTGATAGTATTCTATCGCATGGTACCCCTGACACTTTTCTCCACCCATTCCAATCTGCTTGAACCTGTCTCTTCACCTCTTTTCCACTGCTAACAATGAATAATATTAATTTGATTTCCTATGAAAGGAGCCTTTTGTTAATCAAAGCATTGTAAGTGCTTTAATTGTCAAAGTGCTTAGATTGATTATTTTATTGTAAAACAGGGCTCTGGACCTTTTTTTTACCATTTCTGGTCCCTCTTTTGAAAAAAAAGGCATCAGGAGCCACTTAACCTATATGAACCTAACAGGCAGGCGACACAGCATATTAATTTTATATGTGTTTACACTATTTATAACAGAACCGCAGTCCGTTGCATAAATTATACACCTCCAAAAAGAAAACTTCAGACATTTTATTCTGATTTTACCTGATATGTCAAACTCTTATGAAGAGGAGGGAAAACGCCGCCATGTAGTTAGCTGCTCTGAAATGAAAATCACAGGACACTGGCACACTTCAGTCCTTTTCATTACATGTAGAGAGCAAGCACAACGATCAACTGTCATCCTTGAACATAAACCACGACTATGTCAAATTAAAGTGTAATTTTTATTTATGTAGAAAATAATAGCTTGGTAAATGATAGTGTTCTCAGCTGTTGAATTTGTTGTCTGTTAATCAACATAACGGCTGAGTGTCTCTGTATCAAGGTTGTAGGATGTCATGTCCACAATGGATCGCAGGCTGATGTCTGGGAGGGCGCAGCAGTAGATGTTAGATTAGATTTTTATGTAGTTCATACTTGAAAAAACTTGTGGATACAAAGATGAACAAGACTCCAAATGATTCATGTTGGGAACAGCATTTCATATTTCAAAATATGCAAAACATACAGGTAAGCCAGCATTGTTGCAGTGAAAGGGAATAAATCTGTCCAAGCAGAACTTAAACTATTTTCTTCTGGGAAAAGATTTGGAGGAAATGGTGCATAGTTTACTTCATGAAAAATATTATAACATTTTTCTTCAGTGTCATCGTATCACCTCGATTTCCAAAATCACAGGTGTTTATTTCGAGAGAAAAACAAAAAATAAAATAAAGATTGTAATTTCTTTCCATTTTTAAAAAAAAACTACTCTGAGTCACAGTAGAGGGAGTAAAGGGACGCATATGTCTCCAGAGGCACAGAATACCTACCCGCCCTAAATGAACTGAGTAGGTGCATTTAACATTGAGCATAAAAGAGCCCTCTGCCTGATTTATGCAAAGTGTGCTGTTGTTGATGTAAAGCACCATTGTTTTGCTCTCTAAAGCAGACCTGTAGACCATGTGCGCACAATGGAAACGTAATAGAGACTGCTATTAGCTCTTGTGTTTACAGTAATTAAACTGGGGTCTCAATTTATCAAGTAGTAATGATTTATAGATGTTTAATATATATCGAGCATCCAGTCTTTTTACTACCTACCCTCCATTAGGTGTCAGCCCACCTGCGGTTATTGTCAGGAGCCTTGACCATGTCTCCTTTCTGCAGGTTTGTCTTCACGGCCTCAGTTTGTTTTCAAAAATCTATTAACGACCTGCCTTTTCATTTTTTCGTTTACCGTGCACCATTACTTCTTGTGGCTACAATAAAGTGTCAAAGTAAAAACTTAAGGCGGAGTGGCAGGCAAACATAGGTGGAGACTTGCATTGATTTCTTCATTTTCAGTTCCGGTAGAGCAGAGTTGCTTTCAATACAAATGAAATGATCGTGTCTTTAGAAAGCTGCAACACCATGTCTGGTAAAATTAAAAGGGTCATCATCCATCAAGTGATGGATTGCATTTGTCACTGCCGCAGCTACTGTTTTAATGTGCTTTTGGAAACAATAGGATACTAAGACTTCTGGCACAGAAGGCAAACTTGCAGCTGTTCTTGCCACAGGAGAAGCAACGGTTTCCATTTGAATTGGAGTTAAACTCATTAATTCTCCCCATTAAGAACTGTAAGATTGTTTTTTCAGGAACTTTTGTCAAAATTGTTCTCAAAGGTATATGAGCTCAGCCTTCACTTTACTATTAAACAATCCCTTACAATTCCCTTCAATCAAAAACGAAGTTTGTGGATTTGTTTCTGCATTTCATTGAATTGAAGTTCCCAACATTGTAAAGGGGTATGCTAATCCAGAAAAACACCAGGATACAGTTGGAACCTGGAGCCCTGGTGTACAAATACAGTGAAAATAACTTTTCTTATGAAGTAGGAAACATCTTTTGTCCATCAGCTACATATTTTTCAAAGAAAACCCTGTCTTCATATTAGTACCCTGTAAACATTTTTAACTTTACAAACATTTGGACTGTTTTTAATTATTATCAGTTTAACAACTATGCCTCTTTGAGACTAACATCTATGAATAAAGCCATCTGTAATCACCACTTATTACAGGATACTGGATGCTGTATGATTGTTTTACTGTGTGTGTGTGTGTGTGTGTGTGTGTGTGTGTGTGTGTGTGTGTGTGTGTGTGTGTGTGTGTGTGTGTGTGAGAGAGAGAGAGAGAGAGAGAGAGAGAGAGAGAGAGAGAGAGAGAGACAGACAGAGAGAGTGATGGGTAACTTGGACTTGATTTTTTCCTTGAAGAGGCTTCCTCAGTTTGAATGGTTTGCGATGATTTTTCCATATATAAGTGCCGGGGTCGGGGGCCGGTCTAAGTAGCTTGTTATGTTCATGACAGACTTGTTTTACAGAAACTGGGCTAAATGGGAGAGCTCTGTTAATTGAGGTGTTACTAGGGAGGAACAAAGGTACAACTTCTGAGGACTTGCCTGAATTGGAAATTTGAATAGATACAGCTAGAATTCAGATCGTGTGAAACAAAGGACAGAAACCTGTTTCGATCACTCAGACGGAGGCTCAGGCAGTAGCCACTGGGTCCTGGTTTTGGTGGTGGATCTTCCCAGGTTGTTTGGGGGATGCAGATAGACCTGGTGTGTGAGCTGATCTGTCTTGGGATGGATCCCAGTACAGCGACATATAAGTGTGAAAGGTAGTGCCTAAGGCGCCCCCTCAGAGATGGTTTTTCCATTTTGACAAAGACGGCTTCTTTCACCCCTCTTTCAAACCATCTGTCTTTTCTGTCCAGAACATTGTGCCCAAGGCCCCCGCCTCAGAGATGTTTTTTTTTTTTTTTTTTCCATTTCAACAAAGATGGCTTCTTTTACTCCTCTCTCAAACCATCTGTCTTCTCAGGCCAAAGTGTGGACAATGTTGTTGTCAAAGGAGTGGCCCTTGTCCTTCAGGTGCAGGTGGACTTTGGAGTCCTGGAGTGATGACTGTCCCGTGTTGGACCATCTATTTGTGCAGAGGTTATTTTGTTAACCTTGTCTCGAGACGTCATCACAGTCCTCAATGCAAGTGCCAGCATACACCATATTCTTGATTTTGTGCTTGAGTGTTGTGTCCTTGGGGTGCACCAGTCTTTGCCCTGGGGTAATGTGGGGTTTGAAAAGTACCATTATCTGTTGTTTTTTGAGACAAGTTGTATTTCATGTTCTCCCCGTGTCTGTGTGGCTTTTCTCTGGATACTCTGGATTCCTCCCATAGTCCAAAACCATGCAGAAGGTTGGTTGAAGACCCTAAATTACCCAAATGTATGAAGGACAATGAATAATTGTGTCTCTTTGTGTAGCCCTGTGATTGATTGGAAACTTGTCCGCGAGGATGAGCTGTAGACAGTGAATGAATGTTTTTTTGTATTTTTAATCATCTTCATGCTTTAGAAATATATATATCATATATGTATGATGTATATATCATCTACAACTGAAGTTTCCATGGAGAGTTACAAGCAGAGGATTTCAAAGGACAAAATGACAAGACGGTCTATAGATAACACAGAAATTTTTTTTTTTTTTTAGGGACACAAGCTATAATCACATTGGATATTGAGGAAAAAGAATTTGGCAAAACAAAACCATCATCAACCATTAGCATCAGATTGATCTGACTTTTTGTTACATCGTTATTGTGAAAGATCAACCTAATATGTAATCTAATTAAAGTGTGCTATATGAGAAAAGTGAATAAGAGTAAATGGAGCAATTTTAGACACCTTCAAAGAAATGACAGAGGTCCATAACAGCAATTATTTTAGATCACCACCTGGTGCAGTTTGCTATCTGATAGGGTTTTCAGTCAGTGTGTACAATAAATCTCCAACAGATATTCTTTGATATGGACTTTGCTTCATTTATTGATTCACCCAGTCTGCATCAGTCTCAAAAGAGTGACAAAAGAGTGTCGCAGATGAACTGACTCTAAATATCTGCATAAATGCAGTGGGTGAAGTGTGCATAAATTAGGATTTTATAGAGCTCAGCAGTGACGGCGCCTTCTGGAAGTAAATTTCTAAATCTTAATTATCTTGCGTAGACTTGTCGCAAGCCAGCAGATATGATTTTTACTCCTTTTCCTTTTGGCTGCTCCCTTCAGAGGTTGCCACAGCAAATCAAGCTCCTCCATCTAACCCTATTCTCTGTTTTCTCTTCCCTCACACCAAATAACTTCGACCAGCCACCAGATATGATTGTATCTGGTACATTCCATCTGACATAGATGCTGTTTTAATAAAATGTTCCTTATTCACAAAGTCACAATGAATTACAACTCCCAGTCTGAAAAGGCAGCCACAGGGTCTCAGACTAGTAGACTTTACTATTATCTGTGCAAACCTCCGCTGAAGTCGTCCATCCCTGAGATCAAGAGTGTTGAAAGAATAAAATTCCAGACTGAATACAGAATGAATGCTGTGATTTCTTGCTTGTGGCACTAAGAGATACTTTCACTCATAAAAATACGGAACACACAAAGAAGGAAACACCTGTTGATATGTGATACTTAACCGATGTCAAAGCTTTTTTAGACTAAGGCATACATTTATTCATACAGTTCCAGAAACCATGCTTGTGGATAAATAGCTCATACTGAAATTGTGGAATCAGTTTGTTGGGTGACTGTAAACATTGGAATTTAAGGAACTTCATAAAAAAAAGTGCTTGGATTGGCATTTAATTTAACAACTTCCACATGCTCTTTTAAAATCTCTAAATTTGAACGGAAAGCCGATTGCAGATTAGTTCCTTGCCACTTGTGACCCTGCAGGTCTGCTGACACAAACAAGGTGACACTCCAGTCGCCTTGGTTTAAGACCCGGCCTCGAAAGCACGTCCCATCCGGATGATGTCAAAATCAATATGGCAATGTCACCAGGCCTGCTCCAGGAGTAATGACGATTCCCTCAACCTGCTCTGAAGTCATGCACACATTTAAACACACTTATACAGCTCCCCCACTTCTTCATCATATCATCAAGCCCATCAGCAGGCTTAATGGGGAAGGGATCAATATATCGTAGGGGTCGAGGGGAGGCAGGACAGTATACCAGCGGCTCGTGACACTTGTACTAATGATGCTGTGAGTTGCTGTCAAACTAACAGTCCAAAATGTGCCACCTTTTGTCCTTATCATCTCCGCCTAAGCCACTCACTGTCACCTGGAGTGACCAGTGCGTCGGATAATAACAGGGCGGAGGTCAATCTCTCTTGATACTACGTAGTCATCAGTTGAGTGTGGCAAACATTCTTCCTGAAATCCAAATGAGATCTTGGTTGATTACCGTCAGCCGCCGCAGAGAGAGAATGGTCTACTCGTTGGCTCGAGTGCAGGTTTATGTTTAGTCTGTCCCCTCGCCCTAGCCCCTCATTACAGTCAGTTTATCATGCTAGGAAGAGAGTGGCAAAAACAAATTAGTCCACAGGAGGGGAAAATAGCTGGGGATATCGATTTCTCCTTTTCATGCCAGAGTGGAGCACAGAAAATATTGGGCTATAAAAGGGAAACAAGGATATAAAGCCATTACGGTGCACACTTAATTGATCCCTCTTCCCATAACAAATTAATTGAGCGGAAAATGGCAGATGGCTTTGATGAATGTCATAAAAAAGGCTTGTCAGCAAGCCCGGTGTGCACGACCCCCTTGCTCACGCGCTGCATCGCATGAAGGAGCTGCAAAGAAAGGGGGCTTTTGTGAGTGCAGTGTGTAATTCTTCAAGTATTTACATCCCAGTGATCCTGATGTTAATCATGTTGACTTATTGACACCATTGCTAATTGTCTACTGCTTCTTGGTGATTTTTTTCTCCACATTGTTTCTCTCCCCCTGCGTTCCTCAACTGCCAGTGTGCAGGTGCATGTTTGTTTGGTCGCGTGGGAGTGTTTGTGTGGATATTTCAGTGTACGCTTACTGACAGGCTGCTGCCCTGGTAGCAGAACAAATGCTAATTTAATCAATTGGCTATAAATCCTACTGGCCGCTGACTCATGCGTCTTCTGCCCTGGGGACTCCAACAAAACCCTTGCCAGTGCAGTTTGTTCAGCGTGCTCACACCCATGCCCGTCGACAAACGGTACACACACACGCACAGACAAACATCCATCCTTCATGCTCAAAAAATTCCTATTCCATCATTGAAACATTAAAATTTTTTCGGCGAAAAACACACACGCTTATGTTGACATTCTGAGAAAATTGCTGATTTTTACCCTCCAGCCGGCGGAGGGGTGATTGAGCAGTTCCTAAACATGCACAACCATTCATCTAACTGTTAACTTTCCTGCAATATATCCTTTCCAAGCAATTATTTACTGAGAGCATATTCCACATTAATTTTGCCCTCAATGCTACACACAAACACCCTCACTGCTGACACACCTGCAGTTTCATGACAACCAAATCTTCTATAGAGCTGCTGATACAGCAGCTTGAGGGGGGGCTTAGAGACTGGTTGGTGGGCAGAGTGGGCTGATAGTGTGACAGAGTCAGAAAAACAGGGACAAGGAGTCAACGAATGACAGAGAGAAAAGTACGCCAGGGAAAGCAACAGAGTGATAAAGAAAAGTCAGAAAAAGGGGTGACAACAGAGGGGGAGGAAGAGAGAAGCTGCTGTCTGCAGGAGCAGCGTGGCTGCTTGGTGCCCACAGGCTCTGTTCAGAATTCTGCGGGGCCTCTGAGGCCCTCATGTTCCCCATCAATCTCAGCCTGCTCTGGCAGCCGCCAGCAGCTGCATCTTAATCTGCTGGGGCCGGACGTGAGGACGGACAGGTCGCCTGGGCCACGCAGTAAATAACTCCTCTCCTGACTGTCCCCCTTCTATTTCACCATAGATACGCAGGCATAGAAAAACACACACACACACGAACACACACACACACCCTACAATCAAAAAATAATGTCAAAATATTCATGCGCCTTCAAATCTTAAAATTCCAGAAATATAGAATACGGCAAGATATTAACTCTGAAAAATGCAAAAATGTCAACAGAATGACAAATAAAGGGCATTCATTTTTCATACATTTTCTTATTACCAGTTAACCTTGATCAGCAAAATATCAGTAGTCTTTTGTCATTTCCTATTTCTTCATATTTCGTAAGACATTTTGACAGGTTCCATTTTTAGTGTTTATTGAGGGTTTATTAATTTTATGACCACAACGATCGCATTCATATATGCCTAAACATGCAGCACAACATGTTCTTCTTTTTTCCATAATTTAATAATTTCTTCGATAAATCTTTTATTATGATCCTCCATTATGCTTCAAAGGTGAAAGGTGCTAGACATACTTTTTGGGCTACACTTGAATGCACACTTTTGATTTTCTTCTGGAATAACAAACTAACTAAAGAGGTCTAGATCAGTGACCGCAAGACCTGGTCCGCGTATCAGTTGATAACGGGTCGCAAAGAAAATCTTTCTTGGTCGAAATTATAATTTTTTCTTTAGACCTTCCAGATCTTATTTTGAAAAATGTTTCTGCCGTCGCCCTTCTGCCACACTTAATATTGTAATTGTCTAATATAAAGTGTAATTGTTGTAGTCAGATTAAATAGTGTGAACTGACCAAAGTTTTTATTATTTGAGCCCCCGCGCCTCTAACCGGTCCACGGCAATATTTTTGCATAAAACTGTCAGGTTGAGGACCACTGGTCTAGATGGATAAATGTTGTAATTTCACAAATTTTCCAAAAAAATGCCTTGCTAAAAGAAGACGTATAATATTATGCATACCTGCCACAGTGCACTTCTAGTTAATTTTGAAAAAGAAATATTTTTCTTCTATGTTGTGTATGTCAGACCAGGAGGGAGACAGTGCACACATGAGATGATGTGATGAAATTATATGCCGTATAGGCGACGTGATGCAAAGACAGCAGAAATTATAATGAGGAAGAACCTTGAAGTAAACTGAATTATATAATTGATACAAGAAAGGAGGAAAACTAATAAAAAGCATTTTAAATGACATGGAAATGTACACATGCTTCAAGGAACACAACATTGAACGCACTTTCAAAAGCTAGATACTTATTGAAGCACAGCTGATAATTAATCTTGCAACAGCAAGTGATTTTTTGAATATAAAGCTTTTTTAGAACATCCCCTGCGTTCCCTCATCCCAGCCCAAGAATTTATCAGATTTCCAGGCACACTTTGTCTAGAATATATATTCTAAATTACAAGAAATATGTGACTCCCCCAGGTCCCTTGGGTCGCACAGCCTTTTTTTTTTTTTTTGGAGGGGGCGGTTTTATAAAGGCTCCTCATACATCTCGGAGTATTTTATATGTATTTGTCTTCGTCTCACATTTATGCACTGCCTGACATTTCCATGTGCGTGCACGCAAACACACACACACACACAAAGCCAGCATCATCCTTACAAGCAACAGCAGAGACAGCTGCAAAGATCTGACACAATAGATGCTCTATCTGAGGAACATGGGGGAGGCAAGGTGAGAGAAACTCTGCAGATTAGAGGGTGGCTATCTCTCTCACTCAGGGCCCTCTGAAATCCAGGAGGCAACCAGCACGAGTCATCAGGCTTACAGGATATAAGGCCAGTCAGCCCACAACCCTGCCCTGCCTCTTGGCGTGGATCAGCTGAATTTACAACCTGGTGCTGCTGTTACTCTAACCTCCACCCCTCCTCACCAATCCCAAGACCTTGACAGGTCAGAGGTCGCCATATCCTCCCAGCCTGCCGACTCCTGGTGCTCTAACAGCCCTGAGGCAGAGTGCTTTGTGTTCCCAATGGGATGCCAGTAGCCATGGCAGCCTTTGAACTTAGTAGCGAGGGGAGGTGAAGGATGAGACTTGGAATTGAAAGGTAACAGCATTTCGCCTGCGTGGATGACAGGATCCGAGCGTCTCTGTCCTTTTTTTTTTCTATTGGCTCACACGCACAAACACAAAAAAACACACACAAACATGATATACTGGACATTGTGCGTATTCCATGTCGACCAAGCTGGAGGACTTTTTTGACGGATGACCTTACGCTTGGTGTCACTAAGCTGCTATATCGTGAGTAATAGTGTCCAGAATGACACATTATGATGGGAAGTGGCAATAAACACATTTAATCACCAAGCCCCCCCTTGTGTGTAATTGTGTGTGAGTGTATGTGTAATTTTTACTTCATTTTAACATTGCAAAAAAGGAAAACTCAAGGGGGTTCTTTGAAAAGTTTTTGTAATTTAACAAGGCCAAGAGCACAAAGGGGGAAGCCAAAATATGACTAAGTGCACTTAAATGTCCTAAAGTTGGAGAGTACATTGTAATTGTTTTCATTAAACATTTTGACATTGAAGTCAATGTATGTTGAAATAACTGAATGCGTGTTCTCTTTCAAACCTTTTAAGGACATACTTTGGCATATTTTTTATGTTTTGAATCGTACAATATTTAAGCGATCCCACTGGGGAGTTAAGTGTTTTTCTCCATCCTGCTGTTTAGCTGAGTGTCTATGGTTCTCTGTGCTACAAAGATGTTTGTGCAGAGAGTGATACTAGATGGCTGCTTTCCCATTCATTAATCAAAGTGTATTTTTTTTCTATGATCTGAATATCTAAAAGGCTGATTTTGACATCACCAGTTTTGTGAAGCCAGTTTTAATCCGACATCCGCTGGGGTATCTGATGAGGCACATGTATGACAAAAGTACCATGTGAAGTCGGGAAGCCCGAAGAACTGACTTTATGCATATTCATATCCTGATTTTTTTTTTTTGAGGGACACAGCATTTTAAGGTTTTAAATTTAGATTTTTACAAAAAAAAAAAACAAACAAACAGAAATGCTGGTGACTAGTTTCAAGGAGCTGACTATCAAAGAGGAAAGTTACACTTTCTTGTTATTTTCATGAAAATGAAAGTAACAAGAAATGGCTCAACATAAAAACCAATGTTGCCTGATATAAATTTTCAAAAGGAGTTGCAGCTTGTATTGTTTTTGCATATGATGTTTGCCAGTTGAAAAAATAGTAATAAAGGAGAAGAATAAGTATACAATACAACAAACGTAATTTGTGGATACCTTTGTAAAACCCGTTTCAAAATCATGTAAAATCTAATGACACCGAAGGATAGCTGTCATCCAACAACATATGGACAACAATCAATATGTACTTTTAACCCTGTGTTTGTCCTCTTCCTAATGCTGGGGTAAAAATTAACATCAAACCGGATTGATTGAACCTCAGCGAGAAAGCCTCATAAAAGCATCTGCTCAATATCCAAGAAACAAAACAATCAGATAAAAAATACACATACTTTCTTACAGATTGTTCCAAAATAAAAGTATTTCAGGCAAAAGGGAAAAAAGGGGGAAAAATGTTTTCAGGTTCTTGCTCTGTGTTTTCCGAGCAAAATGCTAGCATTTTGAGCTGCACATGACCTTGTAGACACTTGGAAACTGAGCTGAGGACCAGTAGACACCACAAATCCTAATGCGTGATCCTTAGACCTTGTATCTAGAATGTTTCTCTTGAAGCATATAAAAAGGAGGCAATTATACTGAATATGAAAAAAGAATCTCTGTGCATTTAAAGGTTACAAAATGTTGAGAATCTGATAAAGCTCTGGTGAGTCATACTGGTCCCATCATGTTGCCAGAAACTACTGGCAACATGAATACTGTCTTTTGTTAGAAATTAGGAAATGTTCACTTCCTAAATGTGATGTTTTCAATTTGCAAGCTGGTTGACATTCACATTCTCAACTTCTGGCTGATTTTTTGATCTAAAGGATTGATATTTTCCTTGAAAGGTGGGCCGTTGATTTTGTTTTGGTGTTCACTCTCACCAGGTGTAGATCTTTGGACCAGCATACAGCTACAGCAATTCCTCTTCACATCAGGCCAAGGGCCCATCAAAGCGTTACTTGTAAATTAAATGTAAATTGCAAAAATTCTTAACTTAATTAAGTTGAAATCAATATTCATATCTTGTCTTTTTGTTTCCTCCAAAGAAACAAAAGGGTATAAAGACATTAAATCATTATTTTCTTTGGAAGTTAACACATTTACCATTTAGACTAGCAATCGCTATGCATGACATTTGAAAAAAATCTCTATATCAAAATTTCTTTCAAATGTGAAAAATAAATGTAGAAATATCTAGACTGAAAATGAGGGTAAAAAACTATAACCTGTTAAAAGAAAGATAAATAAATTAATAGATAACGCATGAGGGCAGAAACTTCTACTTTTATTTCAGAGCTTAATATTAGATCCCTAATGTATGTATGTATGCACAACCTCTTTTTTGTAAGTTGACTTTGTATGAATAATTTATTCCTGTTGAGAATGTAGGCATTGATAAATTTTAAAGATAGTATGGATTGGGGTCTATAATTTTTTTTTCAAACAGAGAATAATGATAAAAAAGTATTTGTTTTGATGTGTTTTGATTTGTAGAGTAACTGACTTTATGGGTGTCAAATGACATGAAAGGGAAAAAAGTACATAATTTTAGGCTGAAAATGAACCGTGTATAAATATGAAGTGATATATATTGAAATGGCATTGTTCAAAGAACAATAGAATCGGTTTCTGTGAGAACTGGAGTATTTTATTAAAATAAACTTGAAACAATCCTAACATGTCTTTTAAGAAAAAAAGAATATATGATCTGATGGATGAAGTGGGAGGAGGGGAAGCTTTGAAAGCCTTGCACTGGGAAAAGATAGGAGGGGGGGAGGAGCTGACACCTTGACGGATTGATTGATATCGCCCAATACACCATGTTGCCCAGAGCTGAGATTAGCAAGGGGTCTGGGTCAGCACAATCTCCCTGCGTGTTAGATAACTTTCCTGCCTTGCAGCTGCAGTTTGATTCTGCACCTCAGCGGCAACAATATGACATACTGGATATCTTTGGAACTCACATCATCAGATCTGAAAACCTCGCTTATGCGTACGTGCGCGTGAGTGCATGCGTGTGTGTGTGAGTGTGTGTGAGTGTCTGTGTGTGTGCGTGTGTGTGTGTGTGTGTGTGTGTGTGTCTGTGTGCGCGCGCGCGCATAATGTAGAAAGACTGTGAGGGCCAGTATCCATGGCAACCTAAACCAGGTGCATTGGTTCATATGCTATTCAGGTAATTCAATGTACAATGAAAAGCATACACAGAAGGTCAGTGATATTCAAATGTGCCATATGTTTTCTTCGTCATATTAAGCTGCTCTATGATCCTCAGTAACACAAGGCCTCTTCCATGCTGACATAAGCTGATAACTCCCATAATGTCCTGCTTGAGCGGCAGGTATGGTATTTCAACTCAGTTTGATTGAGGACTACATTCAAGATTTGACAGCAATGTTGCATGCCATGTGTATTGGGCATGTATGACACCAAAGTGCACTGGTTACTGGTATCATGCCATGATTTTACAGGATCATTATTTTCAGTACAATTGCTTGATTAGAAGCATACACATTGGACACAAAAAAATAATCAGAAAAAGAAAGGAAAAGGTGAAAACTACATACTCGGGGGGGGGCCTGAAGTCTCATGGGGTTTGCTGTCGATGGGGTTTTGGCTTCTTGTGTTAAGCCCAAAGCTTTGACAGCTGGATTTACGGCGAGAGGAAAGGGCTATGGATCGGAGTCAGGTTTCTCCTTCATATTCTAAAGATTAAACTCCCATCCTCCTCCTATACCGTTTTGGGCATTTGTGGCATCATTTTACTCTTCTCTGCTGTTTGTGGGTGTTTCAGTGGTGATTTACAGCCAGTGTTGCTGCAGCAGAGCTCTGTGGTAACCTTGTGATCAGATATTCTGTGCCAGCAGAATCTAAATTAAATTTAATCAGCAGACACACTGACCATTATACACACACAGAAAATCTGAAGGTTATGTTGAAAAGGTTAATAAAACATGGATATTCTGATTGTGCCTGTGTGCTGTCTTTAATTTGGACAGCAGATGTGATAGCAGACAGATAAAGAAGTTCCATTGACCGAAATAAAGCAATACTGCCAGAGACATAATTGAAATTCAGCTTCTATTTTTTGCTTTGCCCCGAATATTGATTGTAATTTCAAAAAACATTTCTATAAAATCTGATTGAATAGGCAGATCGCATTTCTCCTAAAATACACAAGCGCCTATGTCTGGCACTTTCATTTTTTTTTTTTTGCATTTTAGCTATTATTTCTTGTTGTTCTGCTTTTCATGTGAAAATATAAAAAGATAAATAAAGCTGCATCAAATTTCCTAAAATGCTGTCAAAATTTAGTCTTTGATCTATGAATGTAAAAACTGCTTCTATTGCCAGACAACAGATAATCATCATTCAGCACGCTGGAGCTCAAACATTCTCCAACAGAAACCACAGGGAAAACATTAGGGTCTGTCTCATGCAGATAAACATCATTCATGTTGGAAACACATGTAGTAAACAAGTATAATACCAATAAAATTGAGCAGTTCATGGCTTTTCATGATGGACTACAAAAATACAAAATATGATATTTTCAATTATGATTTTTGCTAATTTAGATTTAATTTAAAAAAGCTCAATCTAAAGACATAAGTGACAATTGGTTCAGCAAGTTTTTACTAAATAAAGGCTAGTTAGGTCTGGAATGGACATATTTGCACCACTGGGATATTCAATAACTCAATAGGTGAAGATAGGTGTGTGTGTGTGTGTGTGTGTGTGTGTGTGTGTGTGTGTGTGTGTGTGTGTGTGTGTGTGTGTGTGTGTGTGTGTTGTGTGTGTGTGTGTTTGTGTGTGTATTGAGAGGTGTTTGCAATGACCTCGCACAGAGAACTTATGGCCATAAATTGGTCTGAAGTCTCATTTTCCCTGCAGGATTTTGACCAGCTGCCACAGCTTAGAACCCATTTCGCTCTGACAGCACAAGACAGAGGAAACACACAGAACAACCCCGTTAATGAGTATATTTTATGACTTGAGTCAATGACCAGGGAGAACCAAATGTAATGTGAATCATGAGAGCTGTAAATAGTACATAATGAGCAATACATGTTTGAAGTCCACTAGTTTCTCATTAAAATCACTGCATGGTTTGGTGTTGTGGAGCTATATCATGATTTATATTAATCTATTTTACAGATAGTCACTCTTATTTGGTTGGAATTTAAAGAACATGATGTGCATTAACAAAATAACAGCGATGGGGATGGGATGAGGCTGGGACAAACTAAAGAAGTACTCTGCTGCCCCCCTGTGCTTTATAACAGCCTCACAGATGATAAATATTCTGTAAGTCATCTTGGCCATGTCTGTTATATAAGCTGTGGAACATAATAATAATAATAATAATAATAATAATAATGATAATAACAATAATAATAATAATAATAATAATAATACTTTGTTTTGCATTATTGTTTTACATTATCATTATTATTTAAAAAAAGGAAAAGTTGAGCAATTAAATCCAGCAAACCGTTTTAAGACTTTTCAATCAATTAAAAGAACATAGTTTCCTTTTAGTTGAATGTTTTTTGTTTCTTTGTTTGTTTACTAGATGCTTATGAATACATGAAAGGAAACAAATGTTTTCTTTCGTTTATTAGAAAATAGTTGAGGCTGAAATGTCCAGAAATGTAATGTATATTTAATGTATTTTTAACTAAAATAAACCTGCAGAGAACTTCGATTCAAAAGATGTGTATGTATGTATGTATGTATGCGAGCTGTATGAATATACAATTCAAATCTTTTTGAAAGTCCCTATGTGTAACTGAGTTGTATGTAGACCAGGCTTACTTATTTGGGTACAATATCAGGTGCGATTGATAATATACGACTGAGCTGATTATTTCACACCGGCATTCTGCATGAAAATAAAAATACAGACAAGGTGCAGAATCCCGGTGGAAAATTATTAAAAAATGTGGAAGGAAAGAAAGAGCGCTGAGAAGCACTCGGCTCTCTTCGGAAAGTCTCGTGTCCTCGACAACCTTCGGGCTTTTCCGCCCTCCCGCGCGTCCCCTCGTGTCCTGTCGATAGAGCTGATTTTCGCTGTCGTCGTCTCCCTCGTACTCCTCTCCGCGTTGTTGTTCTCGGTGACGCGACGGAGGTGTAGCCTGACGCGGTCTCTTACGTGTCGGTCTGAATAAAAGTGGAGCTCCGTAGACCCGGGAGTGACGAAGCGAGTCTGTGTTGGTAAGAGGATACGCATCCGATGTTTGCTAAACAGATAGATGGCTGCCCAGAGAAGTTATTTGTGGCTAATTTCTGCACAAAGCCAACAAAGAGATCATGGCGGCGGTGTTGCAGAGGCTCACAAAATGAGTCAGACACAGCAAGGCTCGCAACAAAACTCAAGACATAGGTACTAATATGAGATTGGGCACTATTTTTTCTTTTTGATAATAGGTGTTTTATATGTTTTCAGAATAAATTAGCGTGGTAGATATTATTTATTTTAACATAAGTAATAAAAAAAATTAGCCAATAAACTCGTCAGTGAAAGTGGGGTGCCCTACTTGCACAAAACACAGGCACACACAAATGCATGCAGACATTTCCCTCCGTAAATGCTCAGAGCCATCAACCTCTCACATGTTCGAAAGCAGCGTTATATTTATTCGTGATACGGCTGAATCTTGAGCAACAGCACAAAGATTTATCTAACGGGGGGGTGTAAAACTTGAGTTGTGATCAATTCAAAATTAAACTCCCGCTTGTCGCTAACATTCATTCCTGTTAGCTTCTTAGCATGTTAGCTGTAGCGGTGTTAGCGCTTTCCACCGTAGTTAGCTCCACGCTATTTTCTGTTTTCACTAATCAGAACTCAATTTTGTGTCTATGAATATGCAGAGTTCTTTTATGGGTGTGCAAATATGGCCGTAATATACAAAACGATGCTGTGTAAATTAATCGTGCTAGCTTTATAAGCTCTGCCACACCCTCCTTACGTCAGGACATCAAGAAACACTTTAAGGTGTGAAAGGGAAAAATGGATTTCAACTTAAATGATGATCTACTGCTGGATAATTTTTGCTGATATTCATGAGCGATTTCTTGCATTGGCAGATTTTAAATGACAATGGAGGCTTGTGCAGACACACAGCAAAGTGGTGAAACAGCTGTCTCAGACTCTGAGGCCCAACAGATAACTCTGACCCAGGTAAATTACTTCTTCTCTTACTGTTCACATTTGTCAACCCAGGGCTTGGCAGGTTATGGGCAAAATAGTTGAAAGCTAAAGGCATTTACTTGAGAGATTGCTTGTAGAAAAATCAGAAAAGTGTTTTATTTTACTTATCCTGTCTGAAATTATGTACTAAAATACATGATTATACTTAGAAAAACATAAATGTTCAAATAATAATATAAATTCAGTTCAGAGGAGTATTCTCTTCATATTCAGAACTGTTTGTTGATAGTGTCTGGCCATATGACAGTCATATAAACTTGTGTTAGTTCTCAGCTATATCATTACCGTCTTAAAAAGTTAATCATTTTCAGTCTGGGGGCAAAAATGGTTAAAGAAAGAGGTTTTAATGGTTGCAGGCATCCCTAGCTGCCGGCCAGGTTTCATCCTCCAGTCCTACAGTCGCCCTGGTGCAGTTACCAAATGGCCAGACAGTCCAAGTTCATGGTGTGATACAAGCTGCACAGCCATCTGTCATTCAGTCGCCGCAAGTCCAGGCTGTACAGGTGAGACAAACACTTCCACAATCTGCAACTTTGAACATTAAAAACAACTCATATTCCATTTTAATACAGAAAATGACCCATGAATATCAATACAGAAACCAGTGTTTATAACTTAGCCATGTGGTAAAATGAAAACAACTGTGTGTTTGTTTTTTTTTTTGCTTGCAGATTTCTACTGTTGCTGAGAGTGAGGACTCCCAAGAGTCTGTAGACAGCGTTACAGATTCTCAGAAGAGGAGAGAGATCTTGTCCAGGCGGCCTTCTTACAGGTCTGCCTGCCATTATAGTGATGAAAAACAGTTGTACAACTAGGTCTTTTGAGCTTGACTTTTCCTTTCCAGCTCTTTGACTTCAAAATTTGTGTCATTTTTTAATTTTTTTTGTTAATCACACATTTGAGTTAACTCAAAACTGTTGAACCTGCAATACAAATTGTGGACTTGTTTCAGCTCTCATTTTAGAAACCATTGGGATGATTTCACCCGCTTTTTAACAAGTCAGCCTCTTTGTATGTCACTAAATGAGAAACCAGTATTAGAGGATTCAGAAAGGCTACTAAACCGGCAAAATAAACTTTTCCTTCTAGAGAGGCGAACTGGACCATTCAAACACTTGAAAGATATCACATATCAAACAGACTTGAATGATATCAGTTAGAGTATAATACAAATCATTGCTATATAAATCCTAAATAATTGCACTGGGGGGCATACATTATTTAACATATTCAATTTCATATGGTATTGCCTCTTATATTGAAATTGTATACCATTTTGTGGGTATTTTTCTCCAGATGTTCTAATAATTTATTGGTTATTGTCAAGTGATTTTATAAAATGCGAAACAGTATCAGTATAATCACACTTTTTTATTATTTCACAAATCACAAAAATCTGTTGAATCAGTTCATTGAGGAACAATTATCTGAGCATATCCTCCGAAATAATGTATTTAAAAATTTGACAGTATGCTGTGAGAGTTTGGTCTATATCGGTGTGTTGTCCAGCCATTCTGTAGTCATTTGTGCTCTCACCTTTTGTGAGTTTTGTTTTTCCCCCGGTCTCAAAATAATTGACTCCTCTCAGGTGCCCCTTTTTAAAAGTTGGTGCTGTCTGAATACCTAAAGATTTTTGAGTGGAATGATCATGAATGTTTTTTTTTCCCTCCGGTTGTTTCTTTTGCAGGAAAATCCTAAACGACTTATCATCAGATGCACCAGCAGTTCCTCGTATTGAAGAAGAGAAATCAGAAGATGACTCTACTCCAGCAATCACCACTGTCACTATGCCCACTCCCATCTACCAAACCAGCAGTGGCCAGTACAGTAAGGGCTTGCATTATGTAGCGGTCACTTTGTCGTAATGTTGCTGTATGTTCAGATTGATTCGCATTTAGTTTTGCTAATTCTTCTGTATGCATCTGTGACAAAGTAAACCTAAGCCTTTATTTCATTAAACTTTTACTAACATTGAGTTCTGTTTTGACCCTGGACTGGTGGCCTTTCATCATAGGGCCACATAAATGTTCACCCTCATTCACATGTTTTGGTAATTCACGGCACTCAGTTTACCACATTTTTGGCCGGTGGGAGTAAAACAGAGAAAATGGGGGCAAACACAAGGAGAACATGCAAACCCCACTCAGCAAGGCTCCAGTTGATGATAAACCAGGATGCAAGTACTAATACAGTTATTAAATAAAGGTAGAGAACAACGATGTACAAATAAGACAACAAGATAATTATATGCAGGTGTATACAAGGTTAAGAATGCTAATAAGTTTAATCTTTAACCCTAGCATAAATATCAAAATAAATATTGAATGCAAAAGACAAAATATAGACCTTAGTTCAGAGCCAGCTGAAAGACAAAATCTGTAACAAAGATACTCTTGATATTTTCAAATATCATCAAACATACTTTACATTAAACAAGAATTAAAAATGGTTGAAGCCATCAACAGCTGGTTACAGTAAATTCTATATTAGCTAGAACGCGTCAGCGGAACTTCTTCAAAATAAGTGCAGTCACTTGTTTGTGTTCCTTGATGCCATGTTGTCATGATCTTAGTTTTGCTAAATCATGTGACTTCAGAATTTTATTTGGGCTCATGACTGTTTCCTTTTTGTAGTCGCCATTACCCAGGGAGGGGCCATCCAGCTTGCAAACAATGGCACAGACGGAGTTCAGGGTCTGCAGACTCTGACTATGGCAAATGCTGCTGCGGCCCAGCCTGGTGCCACCATTTTGCAGTATGCCCAGACCAGCGACGGACAGCAGATCCTGGTGCCAAGCAACCAAGTGGTTGTTCAAGGTGGGAAAAATTACAAAGTGTGTATATGCCAATGACATTGCACTCAGCTCTACACTAAATTAAAACCTTTATTTGTTCATGCAGCTGCATCTGGGGATGTCCAAGCCTATCAGATTCGCACAGCGCCAACTAGTACTATCACTCCAGGTGTGGTCATGGCAACCTCACCTGCACTAGGCACAGCAACAGGCACAGAGGAAGTCACACGCAAAAGGGAGGTCCGCCTTATGAAAAATAGGTAAGCTTATATCTGTCAACCAAATTGATGATTTAGGATTTCGATACCACAACTTATTTAGGAAATTCTGCATCTTTGCTCTAACCTGTGAAGATGCTCTTAAGTTTCTACCACGAAGGTTCCGATCATTTTTGAAGAAAGTCACTCTGGGTGTTTGTTTTGGGGTGGTAATCAAACAGCTGTGATGAGGATTAAATTGCAAAACTACAAAATAATTTGGCACAATCACTTGTACTGTGGGTGAAATGTAATTTGTGATTTTTTTTTGTTTGTTTGTTTTTTGTTTTGGCAGACATTCCATGTGTTCTGACAATTGTTTTGCTTTGCGTTGCCACTGGTGTAAAAATTCCCTAATAATAAGATTTCCTTGATCTAAGTGGATAGAGGGGTGAGAACATCATCAGGGCTTTCAGTTGAGCATCTGGATATACCTGTTAGATACACCTAGATTGATCTCTTTAAATTTTTAATTAGAAAAATAAAAAGCCATATCACTTCACCTAGGTTTAGCAATTAAAACATCCTCTTTTTTAATGGATGATCCATTAAAGAGCCAAAAAGGCAAGCTCTGCAAAATAATTATGTTTTGGCTGTTTATAGATGCTATTTTATTTCTTGTTTGAATGGTGTTAGCCATTTTAATGTGATTAGAATGGCTTGCTAGGAAACCAATTGTCCCCAGATTCAGGATACAATATTATTGCATTATGAAATCTATATTTTTAGGCTTTTCTTCTCAATGTAACCATGAAGAAGTTATACACTATAGTAGAACCAGGTACGGTAAAAGATGGATACTTAGTGACTGGCTATCAATGCTAATGCCTGTCTTGAAGAATGATTTTGAGGCAGGAGTCTGTATTGGGAGTAAAAAAAATAATTCCATATAGATCATCAAATGTTCAAGTTCAACAAGATACTGTTGGGTATCCTTTGGAAACTATTGCATTGGGAATTCAGCAAAGATACTCATCAGAGACATTAGCCTAACATCAATTGGACAGTCATTTTAGGTGAAGATGAGGTTGACATTTGAAGGAAAAGAACTCAGAAAGTGAAATACCGCAGTTTTTGTTTTCAACTTTTGACACAAGCACAACACACTTTGATATTGTTCTTTTGTCCCACAGGGAGGCTGCTCGAGAGTGTCGCAGGAAGAAGAAAGAGTACGTAAAGTGTTTGGAGAACCGGGTGGCTGTGTTGGAGAACCAGAACAAGACCCTCATTGAGGAACTCAAAGCCCTGAAAGACTTGTACTGCCACAAATCTGAGTAGAATTGTCACCAAACGCCTGACAGGTGGCCACCAGTCCCCATGTACAGAGACTCAGTGTAGAGCCATACATCTGGATGCCACTCTCTCTTTTCTACTCTTTTGCTTTCTTTTTAAAAACTGCTGAAAAAATCTGTAGTGACACATCATGAAAAGGAAAAAACCCACCCACTTTAACATTTTAAATTGTGTTCCCATTGAGTCCCATGAGGTGATGGGATGATGATCAGAGTAGGCCATTTCCTCTTTCGAGAGTATCCACTGAACAGGGTCTTGTGGTTCAACTATTGGAGCAGGGGACGTTCTGACCACAAGGGAGAAGCATTGTAGTCACTGGTGCCTGGAGTAACCAGGCAACATCACCAGCACAAGCAACTGCCCAACTACCCCCGCCACTAACAACTGAATTTTTTACAGTTTGACTTCCATGTGACACAGATTGTTTGAAGGTTACCTTGGTGTGCAATGTTTATTGTAACTTTGCTCTGGCATTAATAAGGTGTAACTGCTTTGAACCACAGGTGGGCTGTGTCATGGACTTTTTTGTATCTTGCAGCTGTTTTTGGTTTTTCATTTAAGATTATTTGCTTGACATTGACCCTTTTTCAATTTTTTTTTCAACTTTGCCTTGATACAAAACAAATCTAACAGTTATGTTGGACTGTAAAATTATTTCTATGTTAAATGCAGCTTTAAAATTTATGGTGATGAGAGACTGTTAAGAAGCCGCACCATGAGATTCAAAATCTAAAAATCTTTTTTTTAAACAATAGTCATTTATGTGTTCTCCATTTTACTGTTGCATGGTCATTGCTTTTGGATTTCACTCTTCTTCATCATATCTCCACATTGGGGAAAACTTCTAATTAAAAAAAATGCACTGGTTATCTATCCGCATAAGTTCAGACAATATTTCCTCAGCAAGAAGACTGTCGACACTAGTTTGTGTTGAAAATGTTTGCTGCAAGCACAGCTAAATTACGCTGCCAAGACTGGAAAGCAATGGGAGAAACAAACTGTACAAAATGCATCTCTGCTTCTAAGAACGTGCCAGGGTAAATGACATGATTAAAACTAAGCCTTTACACTGTTTGTGCAGCAACTTGTTTAAAAGTTGGTTTTGTAGTTTAAATATCATCCAAATCTATAAAGTTTTGGAATCAAATAGATTGGTTATTCATCAGATTCTTTTAAATAAAAACCAAATAACGAGCCCTGTCTAAATCTTGTTGTACAACAACAAAAAAAATGTGTCTAACCAAAATTTGGAAAATTGTGTCATGGATTACCAGATTTACTGTTTTTGACCATGTGAACTGTTGGTTTGATAAGTTGGACTGAAATCTGTGAAGTCAAAGCTCCTCTTACAAGTTTACAAAGTTGCAAAGTGGCATGTGCACTTTCCTTGCAAAAACAATCCTGCTACTTTTCCTGCAATTTAACCAGAACGTCTCCCGCAGTGCCAACAAGCAAAGTGGCTGCAAAGTAAGATGTTTCAAGAATAACAAGTGATCCGTGTCAGTGAGTGTTTGGTTGCTTTATCAAGGTGTAATCATGTATTTGGTCAGGTGTTTTACATGTGAGGGCCATGGCCTGATGATGCCGACCACACAGATAAAACAAAGTGGATACTTTCATCATTGAATGCCATTTTATTTAGGTATTATGTATAGTCATGACATAGTATGCTTGTTACTTTTCTTTGATTTTCTATTCAGTTTCAGCATCAATTTGTATGATACAGTACATTATGTTAGAGCAATTACATTTTTGGCAGCTGTTAATAAAAAATGTTTCTGGTTGAATATTTTAGATCGTTTTATTAAATGTTCATATAAATCCATCATCAGTCCCTCCTGGATGGTAATTTCCAAGCTTTATATATGTGAATGTCCCTTTGTTTGTCATAGTGCACTGTGTCAACTGTAAAGCGCTCTTTCAGCATCCTCAGAAAGTAGGTATCTCGCTCGTATCGTATCTTGCATGCCAGTAAAACCACAGTGACGTCCGAGCAAAGGTATTCCATTGTCTGCAGCAGATGTTCAAACGTGTCCTCCAGGTACACAATATCTGCTCCGAGCACCAGGTCAAAGCCCCCAGCAGGGTATCGTTCCAGGCCTTCGCCCCACGACAGCTCAGACACAACCGCTGAATCCTGGCGATCCCTGGGCAGGTTTGCTTTTATGTTGGCAGAGAGGAAATCTAAGGCAGGCTTTCTGTCAGTGATGGTCACTTTGGCACCTAGAGAAAGTGCGATTAGCCCTACTATTCCAAGGTGTAATATAAAAGAGTCCACTCTCGACCGATTGGGCATTTTAAACGGTTTGTTCCACTCACCCAGCAGGGCTGCAACAATGCCGACCAGTCCAGTGCCGGCTCCCAATTCAATGATTTCCTTCCCCTTCAACTCGACGTTGCCCAGCTCCAGGTACATGCACATGACAACAGCCTGGAAAACACACAGCGTTCCGTTAAAGTGCAAACAAGCAGAAACAAATAAGGGGTTCCAAGTAGTAACTCACAGCATCCCATACAACTGCTGCTACACCAAGATTTTTCCAGTCCTGCACAAGACGTATGTCTTGTTTAGCGAAATGAAACTCTGCAGATGTGTTTTGCAGTTTCGAGAGCACGGGCAAAGCATTTTCCGCATACGGAACCAGAGCCATGTCGAAGCCACCATCGACGTAGTCTCTCTTCTTCATCCGGGTATTTCCGGCAGCCACACGTCATTGTGTTTGCACTGCTGCCATCTTCTGGAACTCACCGTCTAAATACACGTCAACGCGCTCATTCGGGTTGTTACATTGTGAGAGTTAGAATCTAGATATCGGTCAAATATTCCATTCCGATAATTTTATGAGAGAAATTGGTTTGTTCCATAAAAGTGTGACGTTAAAGAATCACAGGAAAAATAAGAAATACCAATAGGTTTCGACCAACAATGACATGTAACCAATAAAGTAACTGCTTGGCATAAAGTGACCAATAGAAAGATGGAATGCTCTGATGGGCGTGTCCCACTTTTTTGGCGTTTTTTTTCATAGCGTCGGGGGCGGACGCTTGAGAAACTTATCAATTGATAATAGCTCACAAAAATAGTACTTCCGTTTTGCCAGTGAGCATTATTTAAATTAAATTCAAAAAAACATTGGATCCATTTACTGAGTGAAATAGCTTGGCCTTTAAATTACAAGCACGTATTTTATATACATTATCATTCATATTGGTGACTGTAAAAGCAATGAGCACCCTTTTAACGACAGACATGGGGATTTATTTTGAAGGAAACTCGGAACCCTTCTTTAAAACAAGTTGCTTCTCCGTGTGCTTGATGGTCAAGAAGTGACTGCAATTACGACGGGATGAATGCTAGCATTTGCTATCCTTTAACATTTATAACACCGCGTCCACGCGGTTCTTATTTTTAGCCAGATTTTTTCTTAATTTTACGAATTTATATGCCGTTTTGTCTCACGGTGTTGTGTCAAAGACCTGAGCTGTGGCGAAAATGGATCGATTCATTATGCTAGGAAAGCCAAGGATGGATTGAGGTGCGGGAAGCAAGCGTTAAGTTAGATGGCCGACTAGCAGTAGGAAGCGGCGGAGATGGATTGCATTGCTAAGCTCTAGTCTTTAACATGGCTAGATTGTATTTCAGTCATTGAGCTTGCATGTGAATGTCCAAGTATCGAAATGCGACAGTGCTTTGCTGCGCACACGCCCTGAATATGTCAGCTGTCCCGCACATTCCGCAGATACACAGTTGGCTGTTCCTGGCTAGATTCCTGACTGTGCTCTCCGGCTAGATTTGTTTGCACTTGGAGCAGTAAAAACACAGGCTAAACCCGAATTTAGTGCACTAAACCGAAATAATGTGAAGATAATTTTACGAAGGATTGAGATCCCAGTTGTATAAAAGTGCTAAGGAATGTTAAAATCTCAAGTTAACTTGATCTAGCCATCGCTGTATTAATACGATTAGTTAGCTGACGGCACAGTGTTAGCCATCCGAGGGACAGATTCCTCCTGAGTTGTATGGGAAACGGGACGGTTGTAGGTCAGTTATGGGAGGCTCGGTGTCATGCTGCATCTCCCGCGGAGAGAGTCCCAAGATCCGCAGGAGAGAGGTGGAGCTGGAGGAGTGTCCCATTACCACCACCGAGGACGTGAGTGAAGACACCGGGACCTACCTGCAGCACATCAGTGACAGAGAGCTTCCTGACGGTGGGTGAACCAAGATCCCTCTTTTAACGTACTGTACACACTGTATCAGACCTGGGCATTTTATGGTCCCCCAAACTACTTTCTTTGAACGTTTTGATAAGTATTTCAATCAATATTGAATTTTGAAACTTCCCTTTTTCCCCCTTTGTTTACAAAATAGTGTCAGTACATTTATTTGATCATTAATGATTTTAAAGTTGAGCTACAATGCCAAAAAAAAAATTTAAATCGCAATTTTCATTTTGTTCAATTTACATGATACCTTGTTTGTCCGCTCATAAAAATTAAATAGGATATGTGTACCGCCAGCTAAGAAAATTACCAACCCCTGCACTATAGTGACACTTTGTATTTGCGTCAGTGCCTCGGTTCCCCGGAAATACCCCACATATCTCTCTTTCTCAGCAACAGTGCACAAAGAAAGTTAAACATCTTACTTTTCATTGTAAGTAAGATAGATGTGGTATGAGGAATCACAATGATATGATCCTTTGGAATTAGGAAACAAACCAGTAAAAAAAAAACTATGATCAGACAACAAGCCTTGGAGAGAAAAGTCATGTTGTTAGATGAACTAAAAATGTAACTTATGAGATTGTTGTCATGGTAACTTGTTATCATTGTAATGATTCTCCAGACTGAATTAGTATACTATAGTTATATTATATATTATTATATATTATATATTATTAGTATGATCAATAATCAACAATGACTGAAACATATGTGTCAAGAATGAAGTAACTGCCACGGCTATAAACTCAACATAATGTGTGGTTTTGTCACATTTGTGAGATTAAAAACTTTTAAAACTAAATGCCATTGTTACATTGCCAAGATCAAGTCTCCACTGCTGTGAATCGGCTCCACTGTCCTACTCTGAATTTACATAATTGTGAATCCACCACAAGCATAAAGAAAACTGCTCATTGAATGACCAATTCAAAACTTTGTGAAACAATTGCAGAGAGGCATTCTAATGCTCACAATACCAAAAAAGTTTTGTTGTTTTTCACTTTCCTCCCTGTATCTTTCAGAGTTGGCCCAGGAGGCCAACCCATCAGACCACCCTCGAGCCAGTACACTCTTTCTCAACAAGTCTCAGACAGATGGTCAGTGTTTCTATCAATTTCTCTTTTTTTTTTTTTTTACCCTTTTTCATCTCTCTGTCTGACTGATTTTTTTGTTGTTGTTGTTTTCCATAGTGCGGGAGAAAAGGAAAAGCTACCACATGAATCATGTAAGTTGGCAACGCGTCTACTTTATTTGCAGTTGACCTGGAAAATTAAGAAAAAATCTGCATCCATGGATGAAACTCAGTTTCAGCATGGCATCTCTCCAGCCATTCACATGACGCTCGTGCTGTAAGCTTCAACCTTTCAAAACACAAGAACGTTTCCTTTTCCAGACATCTCCAGGCCTCCTGACAAAGAAATACAGCTCCTGCTCCACCATATTCATTGATGACAGTACGGTCAGTCAGCCCAACCTAAAGAGCACAATCAAATGGTATGTGGCTTTACTTTTGTTCTTCTTTGGATGAGGATATGACATTATCTGAAACTAGAATATCACTGTCTTATTAACAGCTATGAAATGTGTTGAATTGAGATGGTTCACTGACTGTCGTAATTGAATTTCCAGCAGAAATCAATCACAATCTGATTTTTTCTACAAAGTGAAACCGATCTCATCATCACCTCAAGCGATGATGCTGGATATACTTTCATAAAAAAAAATGTAGCTTGTAAAACATTGTGAAAACATTTTTTTTCAAAATCACATTCCCCTCAATTACTTAAAGTTTCATATTTTGAAGAGAAAGTGTCCATTGAATAGAGACTGATGAGGTGGTGATATCACATCAAAGGTCAAGATGTTCAATCTGTGCTGACTTCTTTCTGTTCCAGCGTATCTTTGGCCATATACTACCACATTAAAAACCGGTAAGGAAGTCTTGCTTCTTAACCTCTTTCAGTGTTTGGGAACCTCTTCTTTAGGGTAGCATTGATATTTTTTCTATTTTTTTTTTCTATTTCTAAAAGTCTCTGACTCAACCTGTGCAACTTGAATTAAGTGGCATCACAACAAAAGCTGTGTTAATAAAAAATTACAGATAAAGATAACCTCAAATACAATCGATTAGATTAGATTATTCTATATTACTTTTTGCCAGATGGATTATTGTAATATCAATGGAATTCATTTTTGATGCTTGAAAATTTCACATGCAATGTAAATTTAACATCAAGTTGTTAATGTGCCACTCCTGCAGAGATTCAAATCGCTCTTTGGATATATTTGATGAAAAGAAGCACCCTCTGTCGGTGAGTTCAGCTGTACTTACACACGTTTCACTGATTTTTCTTCTCACTCCTAACTGACTCACTGCAACGCTCTCTCCAACAGCGAGAAAAAGTCCCAGACGATTACTCTGTGATCGACCCGGAGCACAAGCTCATTTACCGCTTCATACGAACGCTCTTCAGCTCCGCACAGCTCACAGCAGAGTGTGCCATTGTTACCCTGGTAATTGGAATAAAAGAAAAAAAAAGACCCTTTAACTCTGATTTGCATATGTTGATGGTAAACAAATGGTTGTGTTAGGTGTACTTGGAAAGGCTGCTCACATATGCAGAGATTGACATCTGTCCGTGTAACTGGAAGCGTATCGTACTTGGCGCCATCCTGCTGGCCTCAAAGGTGTGGGATGACCAGGCCGTGTGGAACGTCGACTACTGCCAGATCCTTAAAGATATCACCGTAGAGGACATGTAAGTGCTTGTTTGGATCCATTAAAATACTCATAATGAAATGCTCTTCGAACTTAAAAACAGAGGTAGCAACCCTGTTGGTTTTCTTTTCATTATTTTTCTCCACTTAAATAGTTAGTACAGGCACCACATTCTGAGAATTCCACAGAGTTCAAGAATATTAAATCAAAAGTAGCTTTGCCTACGCTTAAAATTCTATCAGCTTTTCTCACTTCTTAGTCAATTTGTATCTATTCACATATTGACATTTTCTCTGAAAAGGAGAGTAGTATCTGAAAATATCAGCAACAGATCAGACCCTGCAGGTCTGTGATGGATCCTCTCTGTGTTTAGGATGTCTAGTTTAGCCCCAGTGCTGCAGTAGCTTGTCCCCTCTGAACAGGGAAGGTCAAGGGTCTTGAGATGTGCATAATCCTATCCTTTTTTTTTTTTTTTCTCTCGATACTTTGAATTTGTAATAGTGTTACCTTCAGTAGGGTTCTGATGTTTTTCGATAAGAAATTCTCTTGATGACTGGTGTGTTCTTAATCATTTAAACTGTATTTGAAGCTGAAAATCTGACAAGCTGAAACTCTGCTCTTGATGGCAAGAACAGATTACTGACAAGATGAAATAAACTCGGCGTGCCAGCTGGGATTAGCTTTAGTATAATCAGTATAGAGAAAAAAAATAGAGTTTTTGTATTGAGAATGTGACAATCGCCTCACCCAGCACAGCTGTCCCTGGAGCTTTGAAAACAGAGTACTAATAACCAAATTGATCCCAATAATCTATCATAGTGTGCCTTAAGTCTTAGTGGTCAATCTCGGAGCAAATGTATCTTCAACTTCACCCAAAAACACCCGCAGACCTCATTGATCGCAGCATTCTTTCTAAGAATCTGGTCGGCGTTGTTCTGTGTACCGCAGGAACGAAATGGAGCGTCACTTCTTGGAGCTGCTCCAGTTCAACATCAATGTCCCGGCTAGTGTCTATGCCAAGTACTACTTTGACCTGCGCTCACTGGCTGACGACAACAACCTTAGCTTTCCCTTGGAGCCACTCAGCAACAAACGGGCCCAGAAGCTGGAGGTAAGAAGTTCCAGCAGTGCATCACAGTGCTATTGTGCTGGTGTTTTCTATCAGCAGTAAATATGGTTAGTAAGTGACTGCTGGAAGATCAGTGATAAATTTCCTGGGTGTCTCCTCTTTTACTGCTCAGGTAGTAAGAGTTTTGTGTTGACAATATTGTTTCCAGGCCATCTCCAGACTGTGCGAGGACAAGTACAAGGACCTGAGCAAATCAGTGTTGAGGAAGTCCTTCAGTGCAGACAACCTGGTCGGCATTAAGAACTCTCAGGCGGTTCTGTCATAACTCTGGAGGTGCCATCTTGAATTTGAAGATGGAGGATGAGCAATGCTACGCTATTACAGACATTTCAAAAGTCAATTATGTTCATATTCACAAAAGGTTAAATCTGAACTTTTGTAAAGTTGCAGAATACCAAAATGTCTCAAATGTATCTATTTGCCTTTTAAGCATGGTAACGTGATGAAATATTTTACAGACTGTCAGATTCTTTTTAAATGATGGAATCTTTCATCAGCATGGAGGTGCTTCCTGAAATGCCAGACACTGAGGACCTCAAGTTTTTCTTTTCCATTTTATTTCCATCGGTTGGTAAATTTGGGAGTCCATTACTTCGGCTTCAGTCCTCTTCCGTCCACCAGCTTTAGCTCTTCCTTTTCATTCAGATCATGAGAAACTGTCTTCAACTACCCTGTGGTGTAGTTCTGCGTTTGGACAAAGAGTCACTTTGTTTTTGCTTACTATGTAGGCTCCTATAGCTGTGAAATGTATGAGACTTTATTTAATTTAAATAAATTTTGGTCTCTGAATGTAAGGCTGTATAGGTGGTAAAATTCATATCTTGGTTTCTCTTTGTTGCACATGTGAGGATAGTTTTGATTATTGCTCAGCTAAATCAAACTAAATATCTAATTTTATAGCATTTTCAACTTAAATGAAATCATGTCAATGAAATTAAGCAATTTTCCTGTACGGGAAGTGAAGTTTTAAGTTTCAACATTATGGCATACATTTTGGGACTTCCCTGTGTTTAGAAACAGACAAATTAAATGACATCTGCACCAAGAATGGCTGTCAGTGGCTGTTGGATTCATATCAAAACTTAGGCATGAAACAATGTGAGCAGTGTTAATAAAAAAAAGAGAAAATTCCCCTGCAAAAAACTTATTGCATTTCTCAAAGTTCAGTCAGTTATTTAACTAAAAGACCCAAGGGTATTTCATTTCTTAGATTGCATTATTTTTGCATCGCCCTCTCACCTCTGCTTTTTTTTTTCTTTGGATGAATAGAGTATAAATCTGTAAAAACAAGCTATTTTGTTACAGTGAAGTGAATGCACCAATGAATGTAATGACTGTCACGTGATGTAAGTAATGCATGTTTGACAGTGCATTACAAATTCAAATCAGTTGAGATTTTGAAATACACACTAAACCAACTAAAAAGGAATAAACCATCAAAATTACTAATATGTATACCGCTGATTTTATTGGATACTAAGAATAAACCATTATGCACCAAGCAGAGCACAGGGTATCAGCTGAAACATTAACGTGCCATTTCTTCCCTTTAGGGTTTGTAGGAGATGAATAGGATATTGCTAAAATCAATAATAAATATGCCTGCTGCAGGAAATGAAGACCTTGAATAAAGCCCCTCAACTTATCAAACAGTTATGCAATTTGGCTGAGGGATATAAGAGATATAAAATGTGGCTGAAGTATCAATCCAATGAGGTTAACATACTTTCAGCTAATTTATAGGGACCTAGTTTTGAAATAAATATTGAGATTACCAAAAAATGTATTGGTGACAGGAAGAGGCAATAAAATTTACAAACCTCTGCAAAACAATAAATTTACTTTTAGTTTACATTGAAACATTTATTTAAAAATAGAATAAAATATGTACAGCTGTTTAAACATACATTTTTTTACAAAAGGATCTTATGTTCAGAATTCATAAATTATTAATTTTCCAGCATTCAGGAAATGTTTATAAACATATTTGCTTTGGTGTGTTCCTTTTTTCTTTCTTTGTTTTGGTTTTTGGATTTTGTCTTATTTTCAGGTAACGATATTCAGGAGCAGGGCATCTAATTTTTGTAGAACCAAGGTAATTCTTATATCTTGGATGAAAATTACATTCTACGTCTTCTCTTTCGGGGAGGCTGTAGAAGATTGGCATGTATGTTGTGTCACTGTTGATTTTAAGCTCTTTTGCCTATCATAGATCCCCTAAATACAGGCTAAACACATGAAAATACTGTTGTCTGTATTGAAATATTCAAAGATTGAAGATTTAATATTTAATGAATTCCAAATTTATTGGTCTGTCTTTCAGAAATATCACATTTCTAGATTTTTAAGGCTTCATTTAATGTCAAACTCCGAGCAAACACCTTTTCAAACACCTGTGATCATTATCCTTTTACATCACCGGCCTTATTGGATGTCTGCCTTCGTTAGAACTATACATGACATATCAGTTGCCTGGCAACTTAAAGGTCAGAACGATCGCAATCATGCATCTGCCCCGATATACACTATTTTCATCTAAATTGTTGATATATTTTTATGTTCATTTTGGTTATTTTGTTTGTTTTTGTATCCCTCTAATTTTATCATATTATCCTCATTGAAATGTAAATAAAATCACCATGAGCTTCATCCATCCATCCATCCATCCATTGTCTGACACTTATCCTACTCAGGGTCATGGGGGATCCTGGAGCCTATCCCAGCTGCCATCAGACGAGAGGTAGCCTACACCCTGGATTGGTTGCCAGTCAATCGCAGGGCCACATATACAGACAGACAACTAGTCACTCTCATTCACACATCTGAGCAATTTACCATGACCTTCATATTTTATGTAATTCTTTGCTTCCAGTCTCGGGCTGAAGATTGCACCTCCTCTTAACACCCAAGACCATTTGAGCCACTTATATATAGAAGCTTCAGTATGTGGCCAAGAGACCCTCACAATGAATGCTTCAAAAGACTCTTTCTCAAATGTATCCATTATGACTACCCCAAGTACCAGGAATGGGTTTGGTTCCGAAATGCCCAGCTGTCGCTCCTCGGATTTTATTTTTTCAGATCAAACATCTCTGATATTTCTTCTTGTTTTTCTTCTCTGTGTTTTTTTTTCACTGGCAGCAAACGGATCTCTCTTTTTCCTGACGGCAAGGTATAAGCAGGTTCTGTGGCAACCACAGTATATAATGCTGAAAAGCATGTCATTTTCTAGCATTTGTATGAGTAGTTTTTTGGGTGTAGCTGTACTGTCAACTATTCTGTGTCTGCGAACTCTGGTGTATGGATACTGGTGTATTGCGCAGTTCTGTATCATGAGGTCTTTTTTCCTGGTGTTCCAAATGACTTTGACTCTAATGGCAGTTGAACGGTATATATTTATTTGTCACAGCACCATTTACCTTCGGATTGTTAATGTCCTCAACATTCAAATCAGCCTGGGATTGATATGGCTGGTGAGTGTGGCTGCAAGCTTTCACGCAGGGTTTCTCTTGAGCCGGATTCAGTTCGGTCTTCAGCTACTCAGTGGCTTCGTATGCAGTGCTGTTACCATTAAGGAGCACATCACATTGTCCTGGAGAGAAAACATAATTCTGTTTGGGCCCCCATCTGTCATTACAACCTTTTGCTTATTGACCATCTGTTACTGCTACGGGTGCATGTACCATGCAGCGCTCAGAGTGGCCATGATTCTGAGATATGACAACCATCGTGCCAATCGTACTGTGGGCTACTACCTTCTGATATTTGTGCTGCAGCTGGCATTGAGAGTTTTCTTCATCATCCTTACACTGAGGGGGAGTAGAAAAGTATCCTCCTGCAAGACAGTCATCCCCATCTTGACGCCGTTATTGATGGTCTTACCCTTATTCATCCAAGCAGCCTTTTTTATCGTCCGAAACTCACAGATAAAGCAGGTTTTTTGTCTCGTTTGCCAATGTAACTCTACAATCAATACAGATGTTGAGACGCTTCAGTTTAATTGGAGGTCGGATGAGATGCTTGGTGATTTGCATCAGCAGGACGAAGACACAAGGCAACTGGAGACAGAAGCCAGGGGTTCCTCAGCTCCTCCAATTCCTGGATACTTTTCCCTTTCTTACTCTGAACATTGATTATGGACTTCAGCCACCACTGAAACTTCAGCCCGACCTCCATCATCCACAAAAGGGAACTTGTGTGTGCTTTTTGGGAGTTTTGTTGAGCTTTATCAGCACAGTATTCAACATGGATCAATTTAAGCGTTATTCTAAATGTGCTGAACACACTGTAAGGGAAATTTACCAACAGGGTAGATGATAGAAATTGGTAAACAGGTCAAATAAATAATTCAGAAATAAAAAACTGGGTAAATAACAATAGATGATTGTAAATATTTGATGAACAGGTTTTTTGTTGTTAAATGAAATATAACAAAAGAGATGAATGAAAAAACTATGTGGAAAAAAAAGCATAACATAAAAACACACTGTTGTCAACAAAAAAGAAACCGTGGTTGTTATATTGGTTGATTATTATATTCAAGCAAGAATTACTTAACAATGTCAAGACAACCATCACTCAAATAACAGAGGTATGGTGTTTATGAACCACTGTGAATAATTTATATTTATACATTTCTATAGAATACATTGGGCTCCGTCCAGTGACTTTATTTCAAGACAAAAGTCATAGTGAGCATTGGTCTTTATAAGCTCCTCTTGTATGTGATGGTTAATTTTGTTTAGAGACGTCCTCTTATTGTATCGATTTTGAATTGTAAGACAGGAAGAAAAAACAAAGGAAAGAAATCCCTCTCTTCTCAAGGGGGATTTATTAACAGTCGACACTTCTGTTTGCCCGGAATAAAAGCGTAAATTAAATATTTCATTATGTAAATGTAGTTATTTTGAAGTTGTGCCGCTGTTGATTGTGTGGTTATTTTATGGAACTTGTAACCAACTGAAATATATTTTCATGTTTCAATATTTTGTCATTGTTTCTTGTGTGTTTCGTTGCTGTTCAGTTGATGGGTTCATAAGTAAGCTATGAGGAGCCACTACAAGGATTAGTTTTTGTGTAGTTTGAGAAAAAATGTTTCATTTTGCAGGTGTCCAGTTAAGTTCTTGGGTAAGTGTAATAGAAAGAATAACTCAAAATGAGATAATGAGAATTCATCCTATGTCTAGATGAATACAGGTAACAGTGCTGAGTTTACAAAATGATAATATGGTACGCCATCGACTATTTTCCTAAAGGAATGCCTTTTTTTGGATTCTATCTAAAATATAGTGTTGTTTAAGAATAGTTAGGTGTAATTACTGTTGAGCAAATCATGTAAATGTGGCGATTATGTGTACCAAAAAGCAATTGCCAAAATAAAAATAAATATTCATAAATATATAGGTCCTGAGCAAAGCTTCCACTTTGCAGAAGTAGAAGCAGTGTGTGTTTGTGGCCACAAAGAGGCACTGCTGCTTTTTGTCTTTAAGAATCACCACTGGCCTGTCTGCAGGTAGAAGATTAGTACGAGTATTAATGCGACATCATCCACACTCTCCTGACTGGTGCAGTTTGTATCGTTGCCAGACTTCAGAATAGGGTTTCCTTATCCTCTGAGTCCACTCTATGTGGATGCTGAGAAGCGGAGCTCGTTTTTCTGTCTGACGACTCGGATAGGGACGAGAATCAATGTGAATGTATAGTCGCATGTGGGTTTGGACGAATATGTACTGTGAAAATCACCCGCACTGTGGTAGACTATTTGTCACGTAAATTAAAATCAGTGCAGGTTCATGGAAACTGCCAAATTCAGAAATGAATAGTGTGTGTGCTCGCGCGTCTGCCCCTGTGTGTGTCCTGCAGAGTTCACATTGCCGGTGCAGCTTCATTAATCTCTCGGCATCATGGGACTTGTCTGAACTCTAAAAGAGGGCTTGAGAGAACAAGCTGCCATTTAGCCTCTACTCAGGTCACTCCTCCTATCCAGTACCTTTACAATGTCAGAAGCTCCTGGTAACAGAGAAGCACTTTGGTCTGCCTGAATGTATCTCTGTATATTTTTAATGAGCCGCATTAACACAGCAGGGTTTTAGCGTAACTAAACTTCAAGGGTCCCCAACTCTGGGGTTTATGTGAGAAAACAAGAAAACACAGTATCACTAATTTGATCCCAACATATATAACCTGAATGATTTTCAAGGTAAAAGTGTTTTACATTTTATAATGATTTCATCGGTTTGTTGTTTGAAGGTTTGAAGATTTGTAATTTCATAATCATTCATCTGGCTTGTTTTGCTTTTTCATTTTGCTAAATTCCGGTTGACTTTTGGCCAACTTTCAAGAATCCGATCTTTGAACGTCATCTTGAATAATAATTTTAAACCATTACCTTCCTTGGAAAACATTTTAACACATTTAAAAGGTCTGGATATTGTTTAGACTACTTTGTACCTCCATGTTGTACCATTTGGTGTTCACCCAAAGCTGAATATGGAGACTCAATCTCTGCCTAGGGTGGTTTGGGTGTAAAATTCAAGAGTTGCATGAGACAGTGAGACTTTCACAGCAGTATGTGGGTCATGCCAAATGAGTTGCATGATTTTCCTTAAGTAGGAAAAGGCAAACTGTGCCACAACTGGATCATAAATATTCATTTCCCTTCAATAATGCATCGAAGAGCACTATTCTCATTACATTACAAAACATGGTCCTATAAATATATTAAGACACATAAGAGGATTCATATAGTTTACACTTACTACCAAGGTTATCAAGAACCTGTCCAATATAGTTAGAATAGAGTGTGCGTGTGTGTGTGTGTGTGTGTGTGTGTGTGTGTGTGTGTGTGGGTATGACTGTTGTTGTTAATTACATTGCTCTGATAAATGGTAAAAGAAAATAGATGTCAATCAGTTTACTTGCACTGGATTTTAAGATGGAGAAAGAATGGTCGCAATCCAAAGTGTTTATAAAATTTTTTATGGTTCAACTTTTAATAGATTGTCTCCGGATGAATGTCAAGCAATGTGAAAAAAAAAAAGTCAAAATAAAGATGTTTAAAAAAAATATTCAAAAGATATATTGTGTTTTCATATGGACTTTAACACTTTCAAATCATGTTTTTATTGAAGTGTTTTGAAGAAAAAAAACAACAACAAAATAAAGATATTTAAAAAAAAAAGATTCAAAAGATATATTGTTGTGATTTCATATGGACTTTTACACTTTTAAATCCTTTTTGAATGAAGTGTTTTGAAGCATTTCTAGCTTTATTTCAAACAATTATTCTTGTGTCTTTTGTCCGTGTGACTTTCCATATCCTTGGTTTGTTTCTGTCAGTTCAGCTTTTTGCAATTTCATGTTTTACTTTGATAGCAACTGTCTTGTGTATCAAATTTAGTTTCTTGCCATATCCATGCATTTTTCCATAGTTTTTCTTAGCATCCAATTTGTCCCTGCCCGCCCTGCTTTGCTCTTATTTATTGTACCTCTCCTAATCAGCTCCTTCCAGACCTCATGTTGCCACCTGTGTCTCGTTGTCATTTGTGAAAATTGTGCAAGTTTCGTCTATGGCTTCAGTCTGTGTTTCGCGGTGCTTCCCTCTGGTGTTTACCGTTGTCCTCTTGATTTTTTTCTTTCGTCGTCAGTTTTAATCTTTCAAATAGAAACCTCATTTATTTTGGAATCTTCAACTGGGCTCAGGTCCAACACATGTTGTGTATCATGCCTTGTGTTATCCATTTAACGGTATTTTGGCCATAGGCTCATATTTTTTAAGGACAAATGTGCGACGGCAGTCAGACTATCAAGGTTCTATATGAGCTGTCCTGTTTTCTACAATACCACAATCCAATATTTGAGTCCATGAAGTGAAACTTAATATGAGACGTGATCTTACTTGACGGATCCACAATAATAAATGCAGAGATTTTACTGCGCTGTTTTTCTGTAAATTGAAAAATGCACATGTCTTTCATCGCCCCAAGAAATGGACACCATCCCTATAATGAACAGAAAAGGGGCTGCAAGCTTAGCGGTAAGTCAGCATCTGATTATATTTTGTAATGAAATGAGAAAGTGACAAAGCTTTGTTCTCCCAAGTAATTTAATATGTAAAAATGTAATTTTTGATGGTTTTAACTGTTTTTTTTCCTCTCTGTGGTTGCCTGTTTCACCTCATCTTTGCCACCTCGATATTACCGCTGTGTTGGCAGAAAAATGGTGTTCTGCCACTGGTTGGTCTCTAATGAGCTCTGTGAACAATTTCAACCTTGTCTTGCTCCCCTGGCTCTTGGCAGTGGGAAAATAGTATGTGTGGTCTATCTGTGTTACACCAGATGTTAGGCAGGCGGTGGTGGTCAGCTTGATGCAAAGACAAGCCAAATGCACTTGGACCTTAATTTGTTGGAGGTGAGGAGAGGAAATTATGTCCATTTCCTTCACCCTAAATTTCACAGCAGGCCTCCACCATTTAGAGAGTAGAAGGACACAAGGGAAATCATGATATATGTAGTCTGGATGTTAAACAGACATGGAGAAGGGAAACAGTATAGCATAAAAAGCAGACACTTCTCTTCATATATGGGGTCAATCTTATTAAAAAATATTTAACAAAAACTATTCCAAGAGAAGATATCCTCTCTAGACTATTTCCTCAGTGAATCAAAATGCATTTTGAAATTGGGAGAGAGAAAGTGTGTGTTGCCAGTGACTTTAAAACAAAGAACCTCCCAGGACCACATTCCTTGCAAGGCAACCATGTTGTATACCACCATTCTAAAGTTGTTTTGCATGTTTCTCATTTTGCATTACACAGCAATTGTGTTGTGGGAAAAATAAATGTTTACACAGCCATTATGGCAAGCCTCCCCACAGTAAAGGTTATTTACAGGTGTGGCAATCTCATCGGTAATGCCATTAAAATCAGATGTTTTGACATTTCTAATTTTCATCTCATCGGTCAATGATTCGTTTGAAATTAATCTGGTGGCGAGAATCCAAAGCCTTTAGATACCTCCAGGAATTATTTCCTCCTCCAGCACCAAAAGAGTCCAGGGGCATGGGAGAGAATGAGGTCTGGGCTTTTTCTGTGGTTCCCTGGTGATTGGTGAAGTTTGTGTTTTAATGTTCCTCTGTGTGCTGTGATCAGCAGATGCATCAGAGTGATGATGGCGTGCTGAGTAGAACAAAACTGTGCTTAATGGGCTGGAGGCCCTCACTGCTTTCCTGGCTGGCACGGAACAGAGCTTGGAGGTGTGTGTAGGTTTTTGGCGTTTTCAGAGAGAAGACAGAATTGCAAGAGCGGTTTGTCTAATCAGTGCTTTACCCTGTAGGGAAAGGGGAATGTCTTTTAAAATGAATGAATTCCTCAAGGAAAATAATATCTTTATATTCCTTGGGAAACTTGATGAATTTTGATGGCATCTGTGTGATGTCAAGTAGCCCTTTCTTCTTCATCCATACATTTAAACATTAAAATTATTCACTTGTGAACCATATGATATTATTGTGCATCATGTGTATATAATATACTCGTGTGTACAGCATTGAAATGTTCACCTTTTTAAATGTCCAACTGTTAAACATGCTTGGCACTTCAGATTGATCACTAGCATTAGAACTTTCTATTTTGATTTGCAGCTGTCAGCTATTTTCATGGCTGAAATGGAGGATTTTTTTTTGCTGGGGGGTCTTGAAAGAAACGTATCGATTAGTAACATGAACCTATTTCACTGAAAAGGAGAGCAAGAGAAGTTCTGCAGTGACGTGTACACCTATCGCATAAACCCCTGAGTAGTGCTAAAGTTTTTCAGTATCCTCATGAACGTCATGTTACCCCGAGGAATTAGTAAGTTTAACCCATCTAAAGACCTTTTTGGTACGGTTTATAATGATATATTTACAGAATACTCAATTTAAGGGTTATACAATTGAGAAGGATTTGAACTGGGCATTTGATATTCGACATAACTTTACAATGCACCTTTACTAAATTTAGCATGGATTATTCTGTTAGATGGACTTTTAGCTTTTTGTATGTACTACAGGTAATTTTCAAGTCATGTTAGATATGAATAAGATCTTTTATTTTTTCCTTAAGTGATGGATTTTTTTTTTCAAAACTTAGTGATAATTCTCTAATTACTGTTTAAAACCGTTGAAATTAAAGGGGTCCTCTTATAAGTATAACTAAAATAAACAGTGTCCTTTTGTTTTTTCCATGTAGATGTAGTAAGAAATGGAATTTTATCTAATTTCATTACTAAATTAGGGGTAGCAACCCTCAAACCTGCTGGTGGACTCCAGCGGTGGGCATGGGAGTCGTGGACGGTCAGTGTTGAGGAGATTTGCATCTCAGGAGGGGGGAAGCGATGCTCTGTCAACACCATGTACAGTGGGAGCAGGGTGCTGCTGACCTCAACTCGAGACGTTGTAGATCGGTGGCAGGAATGCTTCTGAGACCTCCTCAACCCTGTTGAAACGCCTTTCAGGAACAAGAGCCTATTTCAAGGGGCTGAAGTTGCTGAAGCAGTCAAAAAGCTCTTCGGTAGTGGGGCCCCGGGGCTGGATGAGGGCCACCCTGGGTTCCTCAAGGCTCTGGATGCTGTAGGGCTGTCCTGGCTGACATGCCTCTGCCGCATTGTGTGGATGTTGGGGACAGTGTCGCCGGACTGGCAGACCTTTTTAAAAAAGGTGAGCTCCAACTACAGGGGGATCACACTCCTCAGCCTCCCTGGTAAGGTCTATTGAGCGGTGCTGTAGAAGAGGGTCCGCTGGGCTGTTAAACCTCGGATTCATAAGGAGCAGTGTTGTTTTCGTCCTTGTCGTGGAACAGTGGCCCAGCGCTATACCCTCAGCAGGGTAGGTTGGACCCGTTTCTGTTGAGAGTTGGACTCGGCCAGGGCTGCCTTTCGTCACCGATTCTGTTCATAACTTTTCTGGGCATTGAGGGGATCTGGCTTGGTGGCCGTAGGATCGGGTCTCTGCTTTTTTGCAGATGATGTGGTTCTGTTGGCTCCATAAGGCCATGATCTCCAGCTCTCTTGGAACAGTTCACAGCCGAGTGTGAAGCGGCCGGGATGAGGATCAGCACCTCCAAATCTGAGATCATGATGCTCAACCGGAAACAGGTGGAACGCCCACTCCGGGTCGGGGAAGAGGTCCTGTCCCGAGTGGAGGAGTTCAAGTATCTCAGGGTCTTGTTCACGAGTGAGGGAAGGATGGAGCGGGAGATCAACAGGTGGATCAGTGTAGCGTCTGCAGCGATGCCGACTCAGTACCGGTCTGTCGTGGTGAGGAGGGAGCTGAGCCAAAAGGCGAAGCTCTCAATTTATCGGTCGATCTACGTTCCCACCCTCACCTATGGTCAGGAGCTGTGGGTAGTGACCGAAAGACCGAGATCGCGGATACAAGCAGCCAAAATGAGTTTCCTCCACAGGGTGGCCGGACTCTGCAGGGTGAGAAGTTCGGTCATCCGGGGAGAACTCGGAGTAGAGCCGCTGCTCCTCCGCATAGAGGAGGTGGCTCGGGCATCTGGCCAGGATGCCTCCTGGATGCCTCCTGAGGGAGGTATTCCGGGCATGTCCATCTGGGAGGAGGCTACGGGGAGGACCCAGGACATGCCCGAGAGACTGTCTCCAGGCTGGCTTGGCAACGCCTTGGGGTCCCCCCAGAGGAGCTGGACCATGTGGCGGGGGAAGCTGGGGTTTGGGCCTCACTGCAGCTGCTCCTGCAACCCGATTCCGGACAAGCGAGGGAAGATGGATGGATTTGGTTCCATTTATACTGTAACTGTTACATGTGGCGCTTTGAGGGCAACTATTATACTGATATGGCGCTCGGTGAAAATTACACCCCTAATTTAAGAGGAGACAATAAGTCGCAGAAAAAATCACCTTGAAAAAACTTAGCTAAAAATATTTGTTTACACAGAAAGTCATTGAATGTAGCAAAATGTGGATTTTTCCAACTGATTTTGAATGCAAAGTTCAAACGTGACATTTTGCTGTGCATTATTATGCAAAGCATATTTTTAATCAATTGCTGTTTCATTTAAGTTCAGCTAATCATCATAAATGTGTCACTATCAAAGGAACCTATTTTTCATTTTTTTTTTTTTTTTCATTCCGAATCAAAGCTATGGAGCCCCAGATGGACAGACATCCTATAGTCATAGTGCAGAGTTGCCCAAATGTATCTCTTATTATTGGCTCAAATGTTGACCTTCATTATCTAGTAACTGTTCAGTACCCTGATTCCCCAGCCAAGAGACCACAATATAGCTAATGGAGCAAAATCTAGTAGAGTGAGTGGTGGGAGGAGATGAGGAGACAGGGGTGATTATAGCTCCTTGTCCAATCTCCTCTCCAAAGCATGTTGGGTGTATGAATGTGACGTCTCATCATCTATGTCTGACTTTACACAAGCTCCCTGCGCCTCTCTCTCCTCTTTCATGTCTGTATAATCCTCTTTTGTATGACTCGTTCATACTCTCTGCCTTTTAATCGGAATAATTAGGCTTAGACCTCTCCCTCGCCACTTCTTTCCTGCAGGAGACAGGGAAGCATGTGTGATAAATAACAGTCCTGTTATTGAAAAAAAAAATTTAAAGGTTATATATTTTTTTAACTGGCGGGAATGTCAGAGGAATTATAGTAAAGAAGGTTTGGGGTCTGGAGTTGTCTAAAACAAAACCTGGTAAAGTTCCAAAGGTAAATGGGCTTAGGAACAAGGCTAGCTGCTTGATTTTGTTTGTTTTTTTTAAACCAATGATCCAAAAAGGATCTAGTGTAAGAAATAGGGCAAATTGGAAATCGATGATGCAAGATTATTTTAATGTGCATCATGTACTACCCCCGGCAAAGATACCAAATGCCATAGGCTAAATATTTGGGACTTCTGTCCCTTGTAGACACTTGGACTCACTCTTGCATCTGTGCCTAACTGACTGCACAGCAGAGGATGGGAGCTGAAACCATGAGCATGAGGTACATGAGTTCAGTTTCAATCCTGCCTAGCATGCCCATTCTGTCAAAGACTATCTTAATTTTTATCTGGTGATCTTCAAACTGTATATGTGCCATGCAGGAAAAAAAAAAAAGACCACTGCAATTTTTTCCAAAATCAGCATCTCTACATCTACCACAGTCATTCAATTCCAATATCTCTTCAATTCCAATGCAAGCACTCCCGTGTCTACCTAATAAGGTACTGGTGAGATGATCACCTGAACCAAATCTTATTTTAAGAAGAAAACATCAAAACAATTGCTGTGGTCATCACTATGTTCCTGCACACGGACCAACGGGAAGGCAAAAACTGTTCTAGTAGTACATCAAAAGTAACTGGAGTAGAAATATAACTATTGACCATGTCAAAAGAAATGCAAATTTTTGTATAAGTAAAAGAAGTATTCAATTCTGGCTTTACTTGCCAAGGGATACTGTGACTGTCCAGTTGTTATCCATTCCATAGAAGAACACAAGAACAAGACCATGCAGCAGACCTTTGAAACGACAAATCTACTTTCTGCTAACCAGCATCATCATCACCTCATTCGAATGTCATTCAGGAGCCGAGGCTGACATCACGTGGCCTACAAAAATAACAGCAAATGGTGTTAGAAACAGGCTCCTTGAGGCAGGGCTGAAGTCGAAAGCCAGAAAAAAAACTTTTCTTCAATGAGAAGCAAGGAAGAGCCAGGCTGAAATTTGCAAAAGACCAGATGGATTGGATCATAGAGGCCTGGAATAAAGTAATCTCCTCTGAGTCTAATTTCCAGCTTTGGCCAACACCTGGTCATCGGATGGTTAGACGGAGACCCGGAGAGGCCTACGAGCCACAATGTCTCGCACCCAATGTGAAATTTGGTGGAGAATTAATTATGATACGGGGATGCTTCAGCATGGCTGGAGTGGGGCAGATTTGTCTTCGCGAAGAATGCAGGATTCAAGCCACGTACAAGGTTATCCTGGAAGAAAAGCTGCTGCTTTCTGCTCTGTCAATATTCCCCAATTCTGAGGATTGCTTTCCCTGCAGAACAATGAACACAGCTAGGTGTCAATGTGTGGATGAAAGACCACCAGATGAAAACCTTGTTATGGCCAGCCCAATCTCCAAACCTGAACCCCATTGAAAACCTCTGGATTGGGATCAAGAGGTAAACAGATGGTCATAAGCCATCATAGAATGCTGAGCTGCTTGAATTCTTGTGCCCAGAAAGGTGTAAAGTCACCCAACAGCACTGTGATTCAGGCTGTGATAGCAAATATTCCACCAAATATTGATTTCTAAATCAATCCCAAGTTAAAACGATAGTAATGTGTTTAAATGAATATGAATGATTTTTGTCATTAGGTCGAAAAGCAATAGGCCTTTTTTGGTGTTTTGAACATTTTTCATTTTCTGCAAGTAAATGCTCTAAATTACAATATTTGTATTTGAATTTTTGGAGGTTACCAGTGAAATAAGACAAATGTTCATTTCACTCAAACATATACCAATTTAATTAGCAAAATCGGAGAAACTGAAAAATTTGCATTGGTCTTAATTTTTTCCAGAGCTGTGTGTGTGTGTGTGTTTGTCTGTATCTCTCTCTCTTTCGATTATTTTTCATCTGAGCTGGATAAACATTTTTTTTTTCATTTTAATTTATCTATTTTCTGTTGCGAAAGGTTGATGCAAAACATTTTATAGAATTGTTTGTTTTGTATGTCTCAAACAGCTTTTTTTAAGTAAAAAAAAAATAAAAATCCCAAATGTAAACGTTTCCGAACCAGTATACAGCTGGCAGTTGTGATTAGACTCCGCACCACTTAACAGTGCGTAAGAAACCTAATGTGAACCTTTTAAATAGCATAAGTAAAAAAATGCAGGTTTTTATATTCTGTTTACATAATTAGTGATAGTGTAACCTTAGCTTTTTAAGGGGTAGCGTGCCAGGACCGTGGGAATACCAACATATAATTTACAGTCAAAACAAACACATAATCTACATGGTTACAATAGTATAGCCTTTATTCAGCTATGCAAAAACCATGTCCAATCCACAGTCTACTTTAATGAGCTGATGCCTATGTGGACGGGATCTTTTAAGTCCCCCACATTTAACATATTTCAATAAACACAAATGTCTGCAATAGACATTTTTTGCAGCACAGCAATGCTTAACACTTGTGCTGCTCAGCACCCCAAGTAACAGTTAAAAGGATTAGGCATGGCTTACATAAACATCTCCCAAGGCAACGATGCAATGGCGCTAGGCTAAGGCAAAGAGGAGCAGTTGCCGGAAATGTCACCAGTCTGGTCAGTTTTAACACACATTGGTGCAAGAAGATAATGTTCTCCATGTTTCCTGCATGCTAGACAAATATGTACCATGATAAATCACTGAATGATATGAAAAAATTAAATTTCCTACCATCTTACACTGACCACTTTCAGACATTTTTAGACATTTTATACATTTAAAAAATTACACATTTGAAGTTGTTTTAAAGTGAAGAACACTGAAATTGTGAAAAAATCTCATACTGAAAAGGTAACTCACAATGCCGCACGATATGCTTTAAAAAATCAGAGCTGAAAACTCGTATAACGATGTATGCCTATGGAGGTCAGTGATTCAAAGGTTTTTTTTTCCAGTAAAATAAGCCCATTGTGGAACCATATGAAGCCACTTACTGAGTATACACATTCAGTTTTAATATTACAGTAAGTAGCATAGAAAGGGTTACATTTCTGTAGATCACCTTTGCCAGCATACAAGTCACGTTTGTTTTTTTTTATTTAATTTTAAACAAAATATTAATTCAATTCATCCCACCTTTTTAATTCATTCCCCTGTTCCTCTGCATCACAGTTGAAAGAATTGATTTTGTTTTACTGCAGACACACTCCTAACCAAATCCAGTGGTGAGATTCTGTCAATCATACCAATCTGTCTTTCAGTAAAGAGTTTATTATACAGAACATCGTGATTCCCAGGAAAGTTGACCTTTAAACATTGAAAGTTCTCATTTCTCCCATCACACATTTGTGTGAAATTCTTGCAAAACTACTATTTTACAAAATTACTGAGGCACTCACTGGTGCATTCCAGTAGTCTACAATTTGAGTCGAAGTGAACATTTTTGATCATTTCTACATCAAGCCCCTCATTCATTATGATTTTTGTGTTCCTGGCAATGAGTCAGATTCATGATTTTGATCACCGAATTCTTATCCTTCGAGTCTACATGACGGATTCTGCCGAATTATTAGAAACTAAGTCGAGGGATTACGCAAATATTTTAACAACCCCAAAAAACAATGCCTCTGTGCATAGCTGCTGACAGCAGAAGTATAAAACTTTGTTATACAAATCAATTTCTGCATAAATGATCTGTGTACATTTCCTTTCTGTATAATCTGTATGTGCCTATGTTCGTCAATGTTTTGTTGCTTGCCAGAGTTGTGACGGTCTGGCAGCCATTCCTGGAAAAATGCCCCGTTGGATATACTGGGCCTTTAGAATGGTTCAGTTTCCGTAATTCCCTCAGGAGAGGCATGTTGCTCGCTGCCTCTCCTGGCTTTGAAAGACAGTTGAGGTCTGCCTGTCCGTGTTTTCCTCCAAATGTATATCTACAAATATCCCCATCACATCTTCCATCCATGAAAGAGGTTTGGTCTGATAGGAAAAGTAAAAAGGACAGGACACAATATGTTGTTTTGATGACTGTGTCCTCACCTTTTAGAGTTGTCAAAAGATGTTAATATGTGGGAACTATCAGCTTTGTTGGCTTGCACAGATTGTTTTTACTAAATGTTACTGTCTTCTATAAAATGTGAATATTCGTAATCCAAGTAACACTTGGATAATGAATTGGACCTAATAACTTGAATTTCAACTACTGCTTACTGTAACAACCATAACATAATGCAATATTTTATTACAGAATCAGGAATCTTTACACTGGGTAATAAAGCCCGTTTGCAATTACTGGCAAACTAAGTTGTCGCTATTCTCATAAATGTGAACTGTTCATTATATTTTGATATTAGTGTACCTGATTCAGTGTTAAAAGGATTGTAAGTCACTTCTTTCCTTTTCCCAATGTCAGGCGAAAGGTAAATATGCCAGAAGATTTAAAATAAACAAGCTTAACGATATGCTTTACTACTTTTGATAGACACAAGCTGCATCGAGTCTTTGTGATCCATCTCCTGTTTCTCTGTCTACTGCTCCTTCACTTTGTCCTTTCCAATTTGTTCCACTCCTCCTTCCAGTGGCCCAAAGCTGAGATAAGAAGACTTAGAGAATCTTCCCTTCTTTCTAACCCTGGATGGGAAGGAAGGATTTCTCCATTTTACCAAATATCCTCCTTCGCTTCAGAAGTGGACAGGCTTTAGTGTCACTATTAAAGGTGATGTCATTCATTGTGACGCTTATTTTCGGGGCCTGTCCGAGACGTCCTCTGACTCAAGGTCAGAATGATTTTAGAATTTCTCCCTCAGGCATTTTTTAATTTTGAAATACTTATATTTTCTACTAACATAGTTTGGATTGTTTTGTCCATCCTTGTGCACAAGTCAAACAGAACCATATAAAATAGCATTGATAATAACTTATGGAAAGATTCTTTCGTGATGGATATTACAAATATATAGATTCCATAGTTTCCATACACACACACACACACAAAATATATTAAAGTTGAAGATAGTGCTTGGAATTTAGTAATCAGTGTTTCTTAGAAGGTGCAAAATGTGTGTTGATTTTCATTTGCGGAATCCAAGAGCTCTCCAGATTGCCCCAGACAGATTTCTGGCCAGTATCGCAGGGTTAACATTTTCGAGTGAGAGTCTTTGGTGCCAACTGTGTTCTGCTCAGTCTCACACAATCTGAAATGTATGGTCCGTGATTATCCAGAGGACATTCAAACCCTGCCTTTTCTTCCACTGGTTTCATGGATATTTTCTCATCATGAGTGCAGCAAATTGCTCCAATCCTGAGATCAACTTGCCGGGTCTTGCTTGCGGATAAAGTGGATTGACTGTCACTTTGTCCGACTGTACAACAGACTCTCATCCGTTGGAGCTCCCATCCGAAGCTGGGATTGTTGATAAATGTGTGTAATTACAGTGAGTACATGCAGTCCTCTTCCTATTGATTATTTGGCCCATTTAGGGAATTAAGGGGTCTGCAAATTCCTAAGCACAGCAGACAAGGCTGTGTGATAAAGCGGAGAGGGTCCCATCTTTCCAGCAGCGAAACGCTTGCTTTGGTTTATTACACGTGCTTATAGCAGTTTTTGGTTCCGGCTGACGGCACTGAAAAGGATGCAATACTGACCTCCAGAAACCCACAAAATGCTATCATATATTAAATTAGCTGTGTTTATCATTAGCAAAAGGGGAATAGTTTCTTTATAATATAGACAAATAATCCATCTGACACAGCATAGATGATCAACATTGTTTTTATTTTTTTTTTCCTCTTCAAGTCCTGCTTTCTCTCATTCCAATTTTAAACTGCCTTTGCTTATAGATCAGTTTTAAACAAATATTTGTTGACAAATAGTCACAGAGGAGCGATAAGACGGCTGCCTCTGCTTCAGAGGGTTGAGTAACATGTACCTTATATTTACTCTGAAACTGACGTTTGAAGCTTTCACTCAGAGGGAAAAATGTGTCCAGGCATTAATAGGAATGTTGTTGCATATGCTTTTACTTTGACGAGTTGTATGTCCTGCTCTTTAAGTTCAGAGCAGTGTTTGCTCTGTGGCTGCTGTTAACACCCCCTGAAATTTGAAATTAACTGAGGGGAGAGCAGGCCAGTTTGCAGGATCAGTTCATGGTCAGAGCAGGGGCCCCATGCCTTCTCCGTCAGTGCCTGCTGCTAGATGAGCCTCCGTGGAAGAACCGAATGCACCTTTTCAAAAGATACTGTCTTACTTCATGTCCTGCAGAATAAAAAGAAAAGATTTTGCTCAGTTGAACGGTTGATGTCCTGTAACTGCAAAGGATTGAGCCCAAATGCACATTGTCTTATTCTTCAAAACATTTAGCAACCCACCATACCTTTATGGAAAAGCACATCATTTATTCTGATTTGTCCTTTATTTGTCTATTTTCTTTGCATGAAAATACGTTTTTTTACCCCCCCCCCCCCCCCCCAACCCACTTCAAATAGCAGGTGAAATGTTTGTCCAACATTGTTGTTCTTGTCCTATTTATTATTGAGACCATATGATTTGAACACTGTGTTCACCTTGAGATGTGTCCCCCGGCATCAGAGTGTTTGTCGACCACAAGGGGGTCTTTAACCTACATTGGTAGCTACATTAGCAGGGCTAAAAGCATGCCACAAACGCAACTGGAGAACAGCCAAGTCAGCAGCGGGATATGAGCTATGAGTCGGATGTTCGGACATAAGGGGGGGAACGGATAACTTCCCTCAGGCTTTTTCTCAGGCACACTTCAAAAATGAACACAGCCTCTATAGAGAATCCCGCTGCTGCTCTGGCCAGCACACATCTTGAGATGACAAGACGGAGGAGAATTTATGGCCCTCGAGCTGGAATTTTCATTTCACACATCAGAAAACTTTGAATGACAAAATGACATTGAGAATGACATTGAGGGAGATTTGTTTAAAGGCATGTTTTGATGCTTATTTTGGTGCGTGCGTGCTTTGTATGGGTACAGTAAGGTTAACTATCAGCCATCTTAAGTGCAGCATTATTGAATTTTTAAATTTGATTTTTAAAAATGTGTTTTGATCACACCACATTTCAGGTCAACCCCCTCCCCAATAATACAAACTGATCACACTGTGGTTTTATAACAAATCTAGCATTGATGCTTCCATCCTCAGAATCCAAGATAACCTCCAAAAGTCACTCCTCTCCCACTGACTTCAGGTTTGTGAAGGTGAACGCCGCATGGTGTGTGTGATTTAAAGGAGTGGAGTCAAATCAGGGGTCGATTTTCATTTGGCCTCAGGCTGCGGCTGATTGTGATGATAACCGTGCTGTTGAGGCAAATTACACTGCTGTCATCTCACTGGTACTTCATTGCAGCTTATCGGGGACATTTCCATCAGTGATTAGCCGCTGCTAGCTGAACCTAGATCAGCTAGTCGTGTCCAGGCTATGAAAGCAAGGCCGTGAAACTGACAAAAGAGCATATGGACTCCCTGATAAAGCCTATATAGGAGCAGAAAAATGAAATTTTGTCTTTGACAATGCCTGTAGGTAATGCGCTTAATTCAAGCTTAATTAATTTTGTTGGAAAAAAAAATAGAATAAGTAAAACTTGTAATATGAAAAGGAATTATATGGTATTGGACAGTGGGGTTATAAATGTCAAGCTCATGGGGATACAGAAATGTCTCTCATTGCCAGCTCCCTTCCATTGAGCCAATTTCTCAAACTACAAAAATGTATAATTTCCACCTTTTTTTTTTAATTTCAGTTGCTACCCAAAATCATGTTTAAAATATACCCTGCTGTGAACTGTATATGATTTTTTTAATGTCATGACAAAGGCAGTCGCCTGTGGACTCCCTGAGAGCTTTGACCGCTAAGTGTTTTTTTTTTTTTTTTTTTTATGTATTAAAAGGCTTGGAATGTACAGGAGGAATAGAATTGACAACAAAATCCATTAGCATTTTAAGCTATTTTGAATGTTTTTCAAAAATTTGGAAATTATGGTGTCATCACTTCGTTGAAAACTGAATTTTTCAAGACTTAACCAACATAAGCACAATGCTACTGTGAGAAATCTTTGGATTTTTAACATTTTATACCAGAAAAAATGTGTCCTTGTAAAATAGGTTTGCCGTTGTACCAGGAAATTCTGCATCGGCCTTGGTGTGATACTGAGTAATCAAAAGTGTTCGTTGGAGCTTTAGAGCATGGGAAAATGTGTGAGAGCATATGTGTGTGTGTGTGTGTGTGTGTGAGTGTGCATAGAATATTTGGGGGGAGGGGGAGAAGATGTTGCTGGATAACTGAGTTTAACTTGGCAGGAGGTCCCTGATGTGTCATCACTCATAGACCTCCACTCTAAGCGCACCTGAGTGCTTTGCCACCTGACATGATCTCCCCCGGCTGAGGACGAACCTTTCACCAGCGGGGATTTCCTATCAATGATGGAATACAGACCTGCACGTGCTTCAACTATGCCTTAAAAAACTCATGATTATGAGCATAAACAATATTATCTTTAGCTTAAAGGAGGTGATGGTTACAGTGACCCAGTGTTATTGAGAATTACTGATCGAAGCACCTTCACTTAATAGACTGCCTCATTGATCACCTGCCACGAGGGTCACCTCTGTGTCTGCAGTGCTTTCACTAGGATTAAATGTGATGAAGAGGGACATTTTTGACAATTGGGCTCATGATTGGGTTGTTGTAAATGTCTAATTTTTACTATTTAAACGGCGTTACACATTCATTATAAAGAAGGAGGAGAAAGAGGGAAAATGGGGATTTAAAGAGAAAGTGAAGGGAAATGAGTCTGCACATTAGTGAATGATGGGGTGGCTGCTCAGTACAGTACACACTATGTGCACTGAATGTGAATGGGATGCTGGTTTGGAAGCTGCACCCCATAATATTTCTTGTATTTCTATGCATTTGCTGGCAGAACATATCAACGACTATTCACTTTTATATCTTCCATATTTCCCTTACATCCTGTGTAGGATTAATGCCAAAGTGTGGAGATGTGACATTCTGTAAACGTCCAGCATCACATAAATAGTCACATGATAATGAATGAATAAAAGCAATATAAGCAAATCTGAAGTTGTGTCGTCCACAGAGACTTGCGAAGAAAAGTGAGTTTATTTCTGCTTGAAGTATATTTCTAAATTTATTATCATAATAACTAGATAATCTGTAGGATAGATTACTTGTAAAGCTGCTATTTTTGTGCGCTTGCTGAAAATTGATGGAGTCTGATCCTGCTGGAGATGACAGAAGAAAGTCATTGAGGAAGAAGTTTTTTTGGCAGCCTTCGCTTTTTCTCAGGGTTTCCAGTCAAGCGGATAGACAGTGTGACAGGCCAGTCAATAGAAGTCAGTAGTGATTATGCAAGTTGCTTATGCCTAATGAGAAAGGTCAGCGCATTGCCAAGAGAATGGGACACATGCCCAGTCTCACACGGAGATGTACAGTACATATTGCCGTAGAATACTGTGCTGCACAAAAAAAAACCTGACTCGCTCAAGTAAACAAAACGCTCCATCAAAACTGAAAATGGTAGAAGACAATATAGTCGAAAGAAGCATAAAAATTAAATATGCTGAATTGTAAAATTGCTCTAATGCACTTGTATCGCAGCGCTTGGTGAATTGATTAAAGAAATATATATATTTGCTTTTCAAGACCATTTTTTTCTTTTTGGTTGGACATTTTAATTCTCACACGTGGCCATGTATAGATGCGCAAAGTTATATGTTCCAGTTGTGTTTTGGGTACATGTCAGGCTTTGGGGTTGGTTCATCAGAATCACACATTTGTCATTTCCATCAGTAATTTTTCTGTGTCTACCATTATAAAGATAGAAGGGAATGTACTTTTTCATCCAAAAGTCACAGGAACAGATTAGGATGCATGCATCTTGATTGTTTGCAAAATATGAATGTATTAACTTTTTCAGGAATTACATCACCAGTTTTGAATTTAGTATCCTGGTTAGTATCGTATGTGAAAAGTATAGTATGTATGCAGTTACAGTGCCAGCAGAACAGAGAAAATATTAATGTCTGTGGCAAATCCTCTCACATCTGTGCTACTTAGATTTATGGTTCTTAGCCTCCTATGTTCAATTTATGTTCAGGCAAAGTTTTAGATCAAAGTATTGGGCTACAGGCATAATAATGATGCAAATGCCAAAACTTCAGTTCCTTCAATGGCATGTTGAGGAATGCTAGAGAGGCAAACCGATGGCCCTGGACCTCACTTCCTATTTCATCATGATTTTGGGGCTGACCTTTTTATACAATATTCATATGTACGAGTGTCTCTCGTGACAAGTAATAACCAGATTCATCCTTCACTTCTCTCCGGTTTCGTCATACTGTCAATTTATCAAAATTGATGGCGGTGCAGTACATGTGGGTTAGGGTTTTGAAAATGGTTGAAAAGTTAAAATAATTGTCATAATACTGGGACAAGTCATGTATGGTATCTTGCATTTTTCTGCAAATCTATATAAAGCTGAGAGTTGAAGCATATTGTTTCTATGTGTGGATCAAACTTGGTATGGCTATGTAATTGAGGATTTGTAGCTGCTTGGAAATGATCAATTTCAGGTGGACCACTTCAGCAATTTCATCTTTTTTTTTTTTTTTTTTTTCCAGTAAAGTTGAAAGGCTCTGTTTTGCCTCCATAGTGTAATTTCATGCATTCTATGTGATTTGTGTAAGTGCATGTGATTTCTGGTATAAATGACCAAATAAAATGACAAAGAGGTCTTCCTAGACTAAGCGTAAACAAGTTCTGGTGTGGCTCATATGGATTGCAAACCTAATTGAAGTCATGAAAACTTCTATATTGACTCTAGAAAAGAAGCACATGGCAACTGGTTCTGGCATTTTTTTTTAAATATGATAAAGATCATAAGTTGTAACAACTCATCATGAGACAAAGACAAATGCAGGAAACGGTGGCAGAGGAACTATAACACCTTCTTGCTGTGTATTCTGCTTTTGTCTTTCCTAATGAGGTAAGAAAAAACGCTCCCCTTCTTAACAGGGACTCGATATGGCTCAATCCCATTTTTTCCTTGAAAAGAAATCTGAGGAGAAAAAACACAATTTTAACTCAGGTTAACCCCGAGCAAAGGGGTGAAAATCCCTTGATGTCATTCTTTTAGGAAAGATCTCGTCTTTTGCTTTTATGTACATTGATGTGGCACCACTTGGAATTTTTCTGCCATCTATTTATCTAAAATAGTTAAACTAAAGCAACTTTGTGACGCAGCGTCTCACTTTTAACACTCTTCTGAGTTCTAAACTACCATTAAACAAAATTGTAATTCTGTGTTGTGATGACGCCACCGATTAAGCCATTGGCTGCATCTCACTGTTGTAAACAGAACTGTCCCGCTATTTTGTCAAAGTGCTTCCCACAGATTCTGGACAAATGATTGTAATTCATCTGAATTTTGAAAGAAACGTCTCTCGTAATGGGAGAACTTGCAATCAGTTTGAAAGGGAACCCCGTATTTATTAATGCATTGTCCTCTCCCTGAAATCTGCTTCTTCCAAATCAGGTCTGCTCCATTCCAACCCAGTGCTGTGCTGCTCTCAAGTCGTGTTGCGTGACCTAAATCTATTCGATCGGGGTTTACGAAGTGTGTAACCTGAGCCGGGCCTTTAACGGTTGCCTCGCGTTGCCGATGACATCGGTATACGCTGGTTCAAGTTTTGGACTCTCTATATGAAGGGGGAATTTGCTGAAATAAGAGCACATGCAGATTGAAGAGAGAGTGGGGGGAAAAACCAAACGTGTTCATTTACCACTTGTATGTTTTAATGATGTAACATTATATTTACATCACTTTAAGCCGTCTATCGTTGACATTCTTGATGTGAGTTATGGATTATAATTTCAGTGGGGGCAGGGAAATGGAATATCCTGTAAATAATCCTGATTAGTTCTTGTCGAAACCTTCTTGGATTTGAATTTCTTCACTCGGAGACCTTTCACTCCTCATCCGAGAGGCCTCCGTTTGCCAAAACAAGAAGATTTAAACAAGAATTCCCCATGACCCGGATGACCGAGAACCTTCACAGACAATCCTGATAAGTGCAAAGTTGCAAATGTGAATAGTTCCCTTTATTACTGCAAGGATTTTTTTTATTTATTTATTGATAACAAAATTGCCAGAGCATTTCCATATGGCTAAGCATTTTGCATAAGACCCCCCCACCCCATCCAGCTAAAGCTAGCCTTGTTGGCAGAGCAGCCTCCTCTCCCGCACTTCACCCCCCCCCCCCCCCCCCCCCTCCCCGCACATTGCTTTGATGTGCGGTGATTGCGTCGGTGTGGCGATGGTGAGTCGGGTTAGTGCGGTAGGAGTAAAAAAAAAAAAAAAAAGGGGGGGGGGGGATGTGGTGGAAGGAGGAGGGGGAAGCAAAGACAAGCGTTCTGCAGTGAAAATGTGCTCCCAGTGAAGCGTAGAGAGACTGCAGCACAGTGAACGAGCCTGTGCACCAACTGCAGTCGTCCGTGTGTGTGTGCGTGTGTGTGTGTGTATGTGTGTGTGTGTGTGTGATGGGGTAATTACTCAAGACACAATGATTCAACACCTCGCACCCCTTCTCCTCTGATTCTTTTTTTTTTTTCTTCTTTTTCTCCTCCCTCCGACCCAGATCTCCTCACCCCTTGCCTACCAGGTACCGTCCGCTCACCGTAACGCCCACTTCGGGTCCGGGTGCGTTTGTACTGCGCATGTAAGTGTGTGTGCGCGTGTGTGTGTTCGTGTGTGTGTGTGTTCATCCCCCCCACCCACCCACCCCACATACTCCTACCGCAACTCCCCTTTTTGTCATTCTTCTCCCAACCTCATGTCTCTCACCCCTTCCTCCTCACTCCCCCCATTCACTCTCTCAGTTCATCCAGTCATCATCACTTGATGCGCACACGCTCGCTCACATGCACGTCTCTCGTCTTCTCCTTCAGCCGCATTCTGAAAGACGATGGATCTACTCCGTCTGTCCTCCTCCAAACAAACCCCCCTGCACCTCCACCTCTCCCATCGGTCCCTCTTTCTCTTCCAATTATTCCGTTCTCAGTCATTTCTGCCTTTCTCACCCCTGCTCACTCCTCGGCTCCCCTCCACCCGCGCTGGCTGAGTAAGTGCTGCAGCGTCAGTGCGTGTGTGTGTGTGTGTGTGTGTGTGAGGGGGAAGCAGAGAGCGGGTGAAGAGTGTGTGTGTGTGTGTGTGTGAGAGAAAGAGAAGCACCGGGGATTCTGAGCCTGGAGGGGAGCCGTGTGATGAGAGGGGGGCTCTTCAGCCTGTGGATGTATGTGCCAGGACAGCGTTTTCTCCCCCCACCCTCCTCCCCCGCCATCCACGCATGCATGCATACTTGTGCGTGAATGTGCGCGGAGACACAGTGAGAGTGGACACGCAAGTGTTTGTGTGTGTGCGTGTGTGCGCGTAACAATGTTGTCGATCAGTTTGTTTTTTTTAACGTTGTGCTGCCGTCGGTGTTCATCTCCATATGAGGACTGACTCTTCACCACTGGGCTTTAGAAACAGAGAACACACACATATACACACACACGCACGCGCACGCACGGAGAGACTGATGGTTGGACAGACAGTTTTCTAGGCTCCTGATGCTCTTGGTTCCTCTTGAGCATCCAAGGGTCCATTGCATTTCATTTGTGGGGCACCAGTAGCTTCACGCCAGCCCCATCACAAATTGGGATGGCAGACAGCTAGACAGGTAGTGTAGATTTCCCCCCCCCTTTAAAAAAAAAAAAAAAAAAATCCTGAATGGAGAATCCGTCCCTGTTCGGAGACTAATTTGACAGAAGGGTTTTGATTTCTTTCCTGTTCCCCGGACTAGGACAAGGTCTCCTGTCTGCAGGTTGTTTTTTTTTTTTTTTTTTTTTTGCTTGACATTGTTCTTTTTTGGTGGTGGTGGTGGTGGGGTTACAGGATCCTATCCCGGAGCCAGGAGGCAGATAATAGGCTGGCAGAGGAGACGGGACAGACGCAGGCATGGCTCGCCTCAACTGGTGCCTGGCTGCCGTCATCAGCTGGGGCAAGTTCCTCTTTGCCTGCTTCTTTCCTCTGCGGGGGGTCAAGCGAGACAAGGTAAGACCTCATGGACCGCTGATGGGGGGTGTGGGGTTGTTTTTAACGGGAGACCGACAAGCGTTTTACAGCACATAGAGGATGACTCCCGGACATATTGTCTTTTGCATCTCGCTACAACCAAAGGAGTGATTTTTCTTCAAGCCCAAATTCTCATCCCGTATTAGCCGTATCAAGATCTTTATCGAGCAACTCGACCATGTCTGCCAGCTAAAGTGTCGATACTGTGAAAGCGGACTCAGCGACTAGTCATGGACCATAAGCTTTTGGAGGACCGGTTGGTGTCCCTCTGAGCACTGACTCAAGGTCAGTGTTACAAATGTGGTCTTAATCCAGCTGCTCTAGATAAATGATGGGGGACCATTGGAGTCAGATTTTGGATATGCCGCTCGCAGCGAAACGATTGTTTCTCTGGATACATAGGGTCACCTTGCTTTCACAACTGCAGAATTTTAATGCATGATTATGGGACATTTGCATATCAAAAAGAATGTGTTCTCCATTTTCCGCCGCTGAATCTCTTGCCATGTATGCACGTTTCTGATTGGCGGGGAGTTGGGTCTCTTATCCCTGTGCCATGTTTGGGTCGGTCATGTGGCACATGTGTCTGCGGAAGAAAGGCCAAACAAAGTTTATTGAACGGTATCATCTGAATGTGCGTATGGCTCTTTTTTTTTTTTTTTTTTTTTTTTTTGCAGAGCCTGTGGTTTTATACTAAAACCTGCACCACAGTTGTTGCTTTTCAGTTTTTCTGTAGGAAATAGCTAATGATCAGTCATGTATAACATCAGTCGCTTACATAAAAGCATGAAGATACCAAAAACTGTGCCTGAGGAGATTCCCAAACAAATGCTGATGGACGGGATCATTTTTTTTGGCATGTTTCCTTTTTTCATTTATGAAAATGGCACAGAAATCTCAAGAGGAAAGACCTGTTTAAACAGCGGTTGTTTTAGGCAGAAAACAGTAAGCACTGTATCGACAGTGCTTTTTGAAATCTAAAAAAAAAAAAACGGTTTAAGGTCATCCTCTGGTACTTTTTATTGTGGTCATATCTATACGGCTGAAGGTGTAAAATGAACCAGATGTTATGAGTACATGTTTGTTGCCGTGTTGTTACTGTACCTCTGCTGCAGGCTCTTAGCAGTGGCATGCGAGAGACATTTGGACAGCAATGGAATTGTAATGCCTGGCAATCATTGGATTTTGTTCGTAGTGACGTTGTATGGAGTGCAGTGCTGCAGCCGCCCATCACTTCAAGCCCCAATACACTCCCTCCAACACCCCCCACCCCCCACCCAATTGCCGCAGCTCCTTATCTCTACACCCGCGCTGAATCCACCACACACCCCCTGTCGCACTCCCTCTCGTACGTAGATGTCGCGAATGAGAACTCTTTGGTCTCCTTGGACGCTTGTGTGTGTGAGAGCTGGTTTGTTATTTTCTATATATTGCTTTTACTGTACACAACAAACAAATCCAATCCCAAGTTGATTAGGGTTTGTTTTTTTCGCTCACAGCTTATTCTCGGCCGCTAGTGTCGTCATTGGCCAGTTTCTTTATTTCCCTGGTAATATGTTTAGTCCAGCAGGGCTTCCGTATGTTTGAATTTTGTTGGAATGGGGGGAAAAAAAAATCATAAAATGGATGGGGATTATTTGTGCTTGTGCACTATTTTAGTTGACCTCACCCTTAATGTGATCAAGAAGTCAGCCACATTTATTCAGTTAAAAATGCAACAGATTATTGCTTATTTAACTGTTTAGATATGTTTCATGATACAAAATGTACATTTTTTGTTCCAGGATCTTAGGAAATAAAATAATATGGCCCAATCAAATAAATAAAAATACAAAAAAAACCCATTATGTTTTGCCTTTTCTGTGTAGATTAAGCATCGCAGCCTAAAAAAAAAAAGTATTACAGTTCAGCTCAGTTTGTTTTGTGGATACTTTAAGCGAACTTTCTTCAATTATGGTGATTAAAAATAACTACCGAACAAACTATTTAAGAGTAGAAAGTTGGAAGTTGATGCACTTAATGAAATAAAGACAAATTTACCATTCCTATGTCATTGTTAAGATACCCCATTCCATGTGTTTGATCATCTTCAAAGAAGTTCCTACTTACCTTTGTATTGCTTTTGATGAAAATACTCTTCAGGTTTAGCTGATCAAGCGATTCGAGTTAAAAAAAAAGAAGCTTGCCGGAAACCACGATGCCTGTCACAAAATACTGTATTTTATTTCAGAATTGAATTGAACACTTTTTGCATGACAGTCATTCAGCATGTTGATGCTTCAGCTGCCGCACTGAAGATCATCACGTGACCATCTGGGGAGGTGAAAGTGGAGAGGTAAAGGCTCTGTCTTCCCTCCAAGGACCTCTGTGAGGTGTTCAGTTTCCATGGCAACGGAGCTCGCGCAGTCCCCACATGATAAGACCAGGTTACGACAGGAGATAGGGCTGCGAGTATTGTGTGTATATTTGACTGAATGTGAGCTGTGCAACTGAGAGATGGGAAATCAGAGAGAGGGGTAGAGGGATGATAATGCTGAGGGTTTCTCTGTATCCGTGTGTGTTACCATGGTGACTCAATGGCACTACTAAAGAAGGGTAAACCACACTTGTCTTCGCATGCAGTCTTTCTCTACTTACTAATTTGCCTCTTTGTTTCTCCTGCATTTCCTCGAATTCCCTTTCTTCTCTGTCCGTCTTGCTTTCTTGCTCAACATTTTTGTATTTTCCAGTTTTCATCAAATGGTCTTGTTGTCCTTTTCGTTCTTTCCCCCCTAATAACTACCGTTAATCTTTTTTTTTATTATACAACCTGTTTTCTCTACCCTTTCCCCTTCATGTTCAGCCCCTTCTGTATAATCTCATTTATTTTGTTCCCCTTTCTTGTTTTTACTTTCCTCCTCTTGTCTGCTTCCCCCCTCAACTACCCTCTCTGGTTCTGTGTTTTCTTTTTTTTTTATTTCCTCTCCTCCTCCGTATTCGGTATTTACTTGCTTGCCTATTCATTTACCGAATGCCCTCCCGGGCAGTAAATTCACATCAGGCAGTACTGCAGACAGCCAAAAGAGAAGATGGTGATGAGAAACCTGTCGAGTGAATGGCTCCTTATTCTCTCCCTCCAGATTTCCTCTCAAGCATATGCATGAAAACCTTATTCATCGCTTGTTGTGTTTTATAATACGCTTCCAAATTGCACTGCACGTAAAATGATGCAAGTTGCGTTGTGGGGAAACAGTGTGCTGGTACTGCACCCACAGAATTGCAAATTTCAAACCCTGAATGGTTCACTGTATTCTGGGCTGGCGTTCAACATGATGGATGCTTTGTTATTCCAGCATTAAAGCTTTAATGTGATGGATTCCTCAGCGATAGAAGAGGGAACTACAGAGGAATACTTATCTTCTGTCATCCTCTTCCTCTGTCTGAGCAGTGTATCCCATTTAACCCAAATATTTGAACATCTTGTCTAGAGTGTGTTTGCATTGGCAGAGCTGGTGATGAAATATCCATGTGCATTTGCTTGTATTTTCACATGTACTGTACATGTCAGATTTCTTATTCTTTACAAAGAACTGCAGAGGGCCGCAACACCGTTATTTTGGAGTTTAATGGATCGTTTACTGGCCTTGATCTGAAGTTCCTTTTCTTGTTTGCCAATTGTGTGTGAAAGAGAGTAGATATTGAAGGATGTCTGCTCGCCAGCATGTAACTTTGGCATGTTACACAGGGAATAAGGGGATAGGAACTTGATATCATTGAGTAAAAATGCTGCATTTAGAAAATACACCTCTCCCGATTGCAGTGAGTCTCCAGATCAACGTTTTTTTTTTCTTTATTAGATTAATAGCTATCCTGGATGTATACGGAATAAAAAAAACAGGGTGTGACAGGTACATGTGAAAATATAGGGGTAAATACAGGGCCTCTGGTCACCCACCTGCACAAAGAGGGTTGGTTGGAGGCCACTAGAGGCTGCTAGTAACCCAGACGAGACCAGTTAACTGCTGGAAAATGACGGGTGCTATGTAATCCAACATTGGGATAAAATCTGTTTTAATAAACAATTCAGCGGTCAGCAGTAGCAACATCAAATGAGCAGGATAATTCTCAGTCTTTCTTTCTGTCCTGCTCTGTTTGTTGACATTATGTTGAAATGAGCAGGAACATACACAAACACACACAGATTATGTGTCAGGTTAGCCTATGGATTGAGGTAAGTGTTACAGTGGAAGCGATAGAGTGCAGCAGGGATCAATAGAGGGTGTTTTCTGAAATGAATTGGCTCTTAGCCCTTTATGGATCTGACTGTGGACTGATGTAATGTCCCCACACCACTGATAAAATGTTGATCATTGCTGTACTTAATACAAATATGCACATGTAAAAAAAAAAAAAAACAATCCTCACACAGGGCCAGAGGTGTTAGCATGCTGGAAAATTTGGGATGCAAAAACATCATGTTTGGAACATTGAAAATCTTGTTTTATTACATAAAATAAAGTTTCCCATTTGGCAGTCAGTCCTGCTTCTGCCCTTTTAGACAAGGAAATGTAACTTTATTCTGACCACTTTCTCTTTTTTGCATTAGGTGCATGTAATCTTTGTTAAAGCGCCTGACTGGCCCAAGCATATTGGATACTGAACTGTTGTGCTTTTTAAGTTTATTACTGGCTCTGGGAATCTTAGTTTTCTGTATCATTTGCTACTGTCACTTTCAGATGTTCACATTGGATGACTTTCCTAACCATTCCTTGGTTCATTTCTGAATTTCTAATTTAAAGGATTAAGGAATATATATATGTTTTTTTTTTTCATTTTTTTTTTTTTGTCACTGAAGCCATTGTAACTGTCTCTACTGTCTGTTCAGGCATTATAGCTGGATTTTTATCTCTGGTCTTGTGTTAAAGATTTTCTTGACATTGTGTTCACTTATGTGTAAAGCAGCCATAGTAATGATTTCGTTTATTTTATTTTTTTTAAAGGATTATTGTTCATTGTGTTAATGTTTGTTTATCTATACAAATTCATTGAGTAAGAAAATGCTAATTTAGACTAACGTATCAATTAATTATTACTGTGAAAGAGGTCAGTGTGTGTGTGTGTGTGGATGTATGTGTGTATATATATATATATATATATATATATATATATACGTGTGTGTTTACAAAAGCCTAAATGTATGTGCCAATGGCCTTCCTTTGTGCACACAAATGCTGCAGTATGTGAAGTTGTAAATGTTAGCAGTTTTTGTGGTCACTTTGATCTTCGACAGCAGCCTTTCAGTTTTGTGGATATTATGAGAAAGTCAAGGCAGTCCCTTGCCCCCTAGAAAAGAGTGGGCTGTGTGAAACTGAAATGACAGAGCAAACTGGATTTGAGTATGCTTGCCGAAGGGAAGTGGGGGGGAATTGTAGGTGCAGGAAAAGCTGCAAGATGGTCAATGTGGCGTTTGTGTAAAGATCGAGAAGTGAAAGGAGGAGCTAACCAGGATCATTCGAGGGGAATTTTGGGGAGGGCAAAAAAATAGAGGGAAAGAATCGCTTCCCTTTTTTTCTTCCATGGAATGAAGTTACCAAACTTGAGCGAGAGCTTTGCTTGCTTTTAGATGGAAAAAAAAATATATATTCAGGATTCAATTCATCTTTTTAAATTCTTCAGGTGTGTTTTTTTTCTTGGAAGAAACATTTACAATACAACAAAACTGCAGTTATTTATCTTTTTCATGCGCTTTCCATCTCTCCGCCTGTCAACAGCTGTGTTGAGTATCTGAGAGAGAGAAAGAGGGAGAGCGAGAGAGAGAAAGAGAGAGAGAGAGAGAGAGAGGACGATGCAAGGGGCAATGCAAGAAAACGAGCAAGAGAGGGAGGGAGCTCAGAAGAGATCGACTGGCTAAGGAGAAAACAAGAGTAGCATTCCCCTCCCCACCTTTTGTGCACCTCACATGCCTAGCATGGATCCGTGTCACCAAAGCTTATATGCAGCCTTTGGGAATATCTGGGAATATCGTGGATTTCTTCAGTGAACTGGACAGACCTCGAGAGGCACTATTTCCAGGATGCCCTCTGTGTCTCTGTCTCTGCCCTCTGCTTTAGCAGGCAGGGCCAGGACTTGGATATGTCTTTCCTGCATGTTTTGGGTAAGAATTTACTGGTGGGGTAATAGTCTTGGCAATCACTGATGAGCAACAGGGAAAAGTAAAAGACCCACTTTACACATCACTTTGAGTCTGAGACCAATTCTGACTTGATCTGCATATTTACAAACCTACATCATTCAACTAACATCATAAAGACTTTTTGTCCTGTCACCTTGATAAAATATTTCAAATGATCTTACTTAATGTTTCTTGTTAAGTGTGAGTGACATCATGGTTAGGGTCTCCCTTGAAAAGAAAACCATAGCAGCAGGGTTTTTGCCTCTTAATCTTGCTTGTGAAGGTCTGATTTCTTTTTTTCATTCATGGGATTTAGAGACTTCAAGAATTATGAGGGAAACGTAGGTCCAAAAATAAGGAAGGCTTTATGAGCTGTCCTTTTCTCTCTACTCATGGGACGTAAACTGGTGTGAGAAAGTTGGAGATGTTTAAAGGGGGGTCTGGACAAAATTGAATGGTAAAAATGCAAGATTTCCCCACATTCTTCACCCTCCGGTAAAGAGAGATCGAGCAGGTGATTCCCATTGTATTTTGAGTAGTTTGAGTGTGTGGTTGGCAAATCTACGTTTTCCCTTCCGTGATCTGGGCAACGCTAATTCAGTTGACTGCTCAGTGGCGACTCATATCGGCGTGTTCTTCTGTCAAGTCCACGCGGCCTCTGCACTGGAGCTATTTCTGTTCCCTTCTTTATAATTTAATCTGCTGCTGCTCACTGCTCCTATCTGGGACTGACTGAGTGTGTCAGGAAAGGGGGGCTTTCCACGCAGCATCAGGACTGTCCAGGTTGATAGAGCACACAGATATCACACGCACCTATATTCATACATGTGTGGAGATGTGAAACAATTTTATTTTTTTTTTCAAAAATGTGAAACCTTGAAATTCTTTCAATTGTTCATTCTATAAAGCTGATCTATGCATATTGTAATGTTACGATTTTTATGCATTGTGTCGAACTGTTTTTTTTTTTTTCTTTTTTTTAATTCTTGTATACATAGTGTGTAATCGCAGCCAAGTGTTAAATGCGGCATCTGCCCTACTTTTCTGCAGGGAAGGATGCAAGGAGAACATGGCATGGCAGTGAAAGAGCTCCCACGCAGTTCATGCAAAGTAAAACACTGAGTTGGCTTGGAATCCTGTGGTATTACCCCTCAGTATAGCAAAAAAATGAGTGGAATATTGAAGAGGAAACTCCATGTTAGACAAATCAGTGTTGTGAAGTGTTACATCAGAGGAGAAAGGAGTAACACATAGAAGCTGAGTGACATGCAAGACGCAAGTTCTAAGAGAGCATCCTCAATACATGCTATTAATAATTTATCAGGCCAATGCACTGAGAGAGAATATTAGATTTGACATGCTGACAGAAAACGCCACAAATGCTGGCTAGTTCCTTTGGCTGCAGCCAAATACATCCATGAGCTGATTACTTCGCTGAAATGTCCCAAGCAGGTCTGTGATGAATACCAGTTCACCAGCGGCTAAGCTTTAAAATGTGATATCTAGGTTCTAATGTTTAAAATTATATTTACGGTATTCCCGGGTGACACTGTTTTTGCACAGACCAAAGATTTTGTGTTTGTTTTGGTGCTCTTGACTTGACAATTGAAACGATAATATTCACTTTAAATCTAAAAGAAACTTTGCAAATGTAACACTTATTTCTCGGTAGTGTCAGTGGGTTATGGAAGTTCAAAGATTACCCGAAGGCACGTTTTAGCCAAAATAAAGGACCCTTTTTTGATTGAAAATGGTACATGTAGCAAAAATCCATATTTATTGAATGATACTTTAATGCTAAATATTAGGAAGAATATTGTTCTTCATTTGAATCATGTAAATTTTGAAAGATTCAGTGCAAGTGCAGTTATTGCAGCCACATCTAGGAGCAAAATTTGCCTTGAAGACTGTCACCTGAATTCCAGCCAGAAAGTCTTTATGTGTAAATGATCTCACACTGGTGTATCCAACTTTAAACAGTTTTTAGGCATAAAATTTGAGTACCCATTTTGGGTTCAGTGAAAAAGAAAAAACTTTGTTTGTTCTCATACAATCTACAAGCAAAAGCAGAAACTACTGCCAACTTTCTTTTCTTTTCCCTTTAAACACTGAGAACTTCTTTGGAAATGTAGGTCCCCATCTGCTGGGGTTTAGTAATACTCGGGATGGGAGCAAAGTCCCCATATATCATTTATCTACAAGAATCTAATTAGTGGTACTTTCAAGTTGTCATGGGAAATGTTTGATCTGTTATTGTTTTTGCAGTTTTTAATCTTTTTTTTTTTTTCCAATTATAGCATGAGGAAATTGGTTAATCTTGAAGATTCCACACATTGAATTGCTTTGACACGACATGCTGTCAACACAGCTGCAGATTTTTTTTTTTCCATCCAATAACCTTCCCCAAAGCATCCTTGAATAAGCACATTTCATAAATGTACTTTTTAATCACCAGTCATTTCTCTAATATGTCTCTGAACTAGACCCAAAGAAGTGCAACAGCAGGTCACAGCAGTTTCTCTTTAAGAGTATATCAGAGTCCTAGCATCTTGTAGGCTTCAAACGTATCCAAAACATTACTTTTTATTTCTTCAAGTGGAAATGATGCTCATATGAAAAAAATATCTCCTTGAATCTGTTTTTCTTGACCTTGATTGGCAGAATTCTGCTCTAGATAACAATCAATCAAGAGCGGTTTTGAAATTACCACGGACCCACTCCAGATAGACAGTCTGAGAAGAAACTGGACCAATCAAGACAACAGATTTGAGTATTTTGTGTGTTGGATTGTACAGAACCAACATAGACTAGACAGGCGGAAGGGCAACCAGAAGTCACTGGATGAGTGATAAAATTATTTTGTATTTTTTCTTTTAAACAATTTATTTTAGTCATTCTTTCTAATTCGGTATTCCTTACTGCAGTCCAGCACAAAGCAGCTGAGATGCTGTAGGGCAAGATGCATGGTAGATCCATCATGTCTTCAGTTGTCTAACACGGTCCCTTATTGACTGAACCAAATCCCCAGAGAGCTCTGGAAATCAATCACGCTTTGATTGGACCATACTGCTTGCCACGCCTCTACGTGTATTACTGCTGTGTGAGTGTGTGAGTGACATGCTTATGTATGTGTCAGTGTGTGGCCTGGTGTATATCAGGAATGCAGTTTCTCTGAGCTAATATGAGTGTAGCCCTGCCTTGATATAACCTAGTGTTGAGCGAGGGGATTCTTGAGTAATGGGTCTGCCTTGGTGTCTCTACCTATGGAAGGACTATTTCGGGAAAAGCATCCCCTTTATAGCTTTTCCCGGTAATATGATTTTACATTCAAAGTCTCTTCTCGACTCGAAAATCCCTGTAAAATCAAACTTGCCAAAAAAAAAAAAAAAAAAAAAGCCAAACCAAGAATAACTTGAAAGTTGATACCATTTTATTCTACTTCTATGGAGCAAAAAAGTTTATAGCTTTTTAAGCAATGAAAATATTCACGATTTTTTTTTTATAAAGAATTTCAATTTAATATCTCATTTGAGCATTAATTCCTATTACAGAGCTATTCAGGGAACACGGGCCAGCATAGAGGGTCAAGTACTGCCCTCTGGCCAGATCAGCAACTTTAGTCATTTGTAAGGTCCTGACCTCCTGCAGGAAGAGCTGTCAACTATATCTGTTACTCTTATGTGAGTCTGCTATGTCGTCTAGTTTACTCCTGGGGAAGAGGGGGGTTGATACACACTTTTTAGATATTTGAGAAAACATTCATCAAAATATTTGTTTTATTTATCATCAATCACTGCAAGTGAATGTTAGTCATCGAGGACATGGTGATTTTTTGTTGAAATCTTCCTGTCTTGGCAACTGGACTTGAATTTCTTCACTTGAAGACGTGTCAACCCTCTTCCAAGAGGCTTTTTCAGTTCTAATGACCTGTGGGGAGTTTTCAAATATAAGTACCAGGTTTTTGGGCGGGTCCAGGTTATGGTGGCTTGTTGTGTAAATGGAAGAGTTGGTCTGCAGGAACTAGGTGTAAGTGGGGTTGTTATGCTAATGGAGGTGTTGTTTGTTGGAACAAAGGAACAATTTTGTGGGATTCCCTGGATTGGAATATGAAAAGGTAAAGCTAAACAAAAGAGTGAAACCTGTTGGATTACATGAACTGAGGCTCATGTGGATGTTACCTGTGGCTGGTTCCGTTATTGGGTCTTTCCTGGTTGTTTGGAGGATGCAGATGTGGCTGGTCCGTGTGTGCAAATCCGTCTTGGTATCACAGTACGGCGTTTGTGAAAAGTTCTCTAAGGCCTCCTCCTCTGTTCAGCAATGTTTTTTCTGTTTTGACAAAGATGGCTTCTTTGACTTCTCTCTTGAGACCCGCCCAAAAACCTGGCAGTTATATTCGGAAACTCCCCGTAGGTCATTAGAACTGAAGAGGCCTCTCGGATGAGGGCTGAAACATCTTCAAGTGATGAAATTCAAGTCAAGTTGCCAAGACAAGAAGCTTTCAACAAGAAATAACCGCAGGTAAACTAACAAGCAATGCTACAATAAGGGCTCAATAATGCTCTATGCATTGAAAATAGATCAGAACATTTAGAACATTCTGAATGTGACTGCCTCCATCTTTCCCAGGGGAAGCAGCTCAGAGTCGTGTTGTCGTCTCTGACAGAGCAGCCCCACACGGACATCAGCTTCTCCTTTGCCACTGTCCAATTTTATCCTGAGTTCCCGGCCAATTTCTTCCCGTGTGTTCTACAACAACCGTTTGTCCCTGAGCCTCTGGCAATGTAACACCATAAATGTTCTGATGATTTCACATTAACTCAAACAGCCACTCCTCAAAATATTTCAGCTACTTCAGACACAGTTTTGAGATTCAAGCCAACACTGCTTTGTTTTTCAGCTTCCTGGAGTTCTGACCGAAATAGGGACAAAGTGAACATAAGATACACAATCTGCTCCATCCCTATGCATGTCCTATGCAGAGCAAAAATGAGCATGATGATTACCTTCAAAACCACGGTATCATCAAATTCTTGTCATAAAAATCCTAAAACCCAACATTTCATACAGTCAGTGAAATTTGATACTGTTGAAATCTTTCCAGTCTCATACTCTTCAGTCTTTTTTTTTTTTTTTTTTTTTTTTTTTTATTGGACTTGTTTGAAAGGGTCAGTGTTTCCTACTTTTCTGCAAACCAGCTTTCCAACATGGTTTAAACCTTTGAAGAGTTTGAATTCGTTAAAAAACACTTTCTTTGTCTAGCTAAACTTAAAACTGTCTCATTTTTTTCAAACAATGCACAAAGATTTTTCTTAAGATAAAGATACAGTGACAGATCTTTTTTTTTTCTTGTTATTTTTGTTGGACATTTCATAAAAAGCTTTATACCACAGTTAGTGGGAATTTTTTTCTCTTTATTTAGGTGTGTATTGATATTAAACCAAGCCATTTGTGATGGTCTTCTTTCAACTGACATAAATTTGCTTTTTGGCAACCTCCGATGAAACTCCTTTCCCAAATTTTCTTCAGCTATTACATAAATGTCTACATCCAGATGTCTCTTCAGTTCGCATTGGAGATTCGAAACTTTTCTGGCCACCTCATTTGCGTATGCCTTAGCGTGAATTCATGCTGTGTTGGACCAGATCTTTAAGTCTTCATTAGTTTTCTTAGAATGTTGCTGTTACTTTTGCAAAACAGGGCTTTTGTATCTGCGAACAGGTGACTATAGGTGATCAGCCGAGACCCCTGGCAACCAGCCCTGTACCCAGCTGCCACACTCTTCCCAGGGGCACGGTGACCTACCCTGCACCCTCTTCTCATCCCCTGTCATGGGTTTTTGCCCAGTGTAGAAAAAATGTAGGCCTGTCTGTGAATGATGCGAACAAGAAAGAGAAAAATGAAAGGTGGACACCATGGTGTAACAATTGCCAAAATAATTAAATTTCACAATCCTTTAAACAAGGTTTTATTTTTTAATTTTCCCAGATAAACCTGCTGTTTTTTTTTTTTTTTTAATGGATTAGCGAACACATAATCAAGCATATGATATGAAGAGTTTCAATTTGTATGAACAGAGAGTCTAGTCATTGGGCGCAATACATATGTGATCTAAAATATTTGTCAAGTCACAATTAAGACTTAGACAGTACAAGGTCTGCTGCTTAATATTGTATGTTTGAATACTAATGTACTGTGGGGTTATAATGATTACAACCCACACTATGCGCTAGTCCCTCTTTATTTAAGATTCCTGGTGGGTCTTCACAATGGCTCAATGCCATACAGTGTTATATATACAATTTGCTACACCTACAACCAATCAGAGCAAATGAATATTTTACACAACAACCAAAGGAAGAACACATGATAGAGGACCAATCAGATTAATAGAATCTCTGACTTTGTGCTGACTCTCAGAAAAACTGTAAACAGACGGCACTCTGCATGCAAAAGCTTTTGAGGATTCAGCAAACGTTTCTCCACGGTGAGGCATTTCAGTGTTTTTCTTTTCTTTTTTTTTTTTTTTCTCCGCTCATTATTTAAAGTAAATAAATGTTCCAGAGCACAAATCTGCTTGGGTGGCAACAGCCATTTTGTTTACCATTATGCCTTCACATTTATAAACAAGCCCGGTTTTGTTTTAGGTATTGCTTCTTGTCAAAATGTTTTTTTTTTCCCCATCAACTGGACCTGAATTTTTTTCCTGAAGGGTGAAATGTCCTCAAGGGAGGAAAATCAAGTCCAGTTGCTACAAAAAAATTTTGACAAGAATTGACCATGACCTGGATGACTGAGAACCTTCACAGACATTTTGGTATTGCTAGTTATCTCTATTTCCCAACACATTTGGCCCATGTTCCGACTACACCCATTCTTTATGACATGAAGTAGAAGTAGTTTTGATCTGCCTGGCAGAAGCGAACAATCAGGAATCAAACTGAATTGACCAGACGGATCTGAATATTGATATGGGACTGATGTACATTTGCATACATTTGCTTGCCAAGATAACGATCAACTTTAAAATCAATCAAGTGAAGCAATTCTGCCGACCTCAATACTTCAGTGCCGCTTTCTCTATCACTTGATAGCACAATGTGATTTGTTTAACCCTTTCTTCAAAATGTATCCAAAGGAAAGGGGGTTAAGGTGCTATTCTGTCTCACTTTCTGAGAAGGCACACTTTGACAAGCAGGATCTCTGTCTTCACTGTTCAGCATTAAAACTTTAATATCTTATGAGGAGCGGAAGGATAGTTTTAGAACTGATGGAGAAGAGATCGAGCAGAAATAAGTCAGGCATGCACATCGCAATTTACATGTTATGGGCAATGTAGACCTGCCTACAATCTACATTTGCAAGCTGGGCCTTTTTTTTTTTTTTTTTTGGTCCTGAGCTTGTTGTGTTGTTTTTCCTTGAGGTGACTGAAAAAGAACTGAGCTTATAGGCAAACATGGCATTCTAAGTACATTAGCAGCTGACTAATGATCATAAGCAGCCCAGACTTCATGATCACGGCTCATTGATCATTGCGTGTCTCTTTTTCTACCTGGTATTGATCATATCACACACAAACAGTGTCACAGCTGCACCCTCACGCACAGGCAAATCTATGTTTGCGTTTGCTGATTTGAGGCATCCATATGTAATCACATTGCTACCAGACCTATTCCTATACACACACACACACACATACACAAACCCTTCAACTCTTACACATAAGGAGGAGCATGCACGCATGGTTTCTCTGCTCGATCGGTTTAGGGCTCAGCTACAATCTGGCAACTGGACCATAGTCAGTCCACTGGGGCCAGCTATATTCTCTGTCATAAATAAAACATCCTTAACTCATGTTTATGTTCTTGTACACGGATCCATACTCTTGTGATTTATGGATGCAGAAAAAAAAAAGAAAACCTGAAATCTTGTCAAACTTTTAAAAGTCCTAACGGTGTGCTACATTGTTTTGTGAGGAATTGTGTTCAGAAAAAATGCGATTGCATTATACATCACTAACATCGTGCATGACACTGTTTAAAGGGCATTTCTTTGCAGCCAATCACAAGCATAATCACAGTGAAGGCTCTTGAGTGTTTAAACAAGACGGATTACTTCCCTTAAATGCAGGCACATTGACAACAGCCACATCAACCCAGGATTTATTAAGAATAGTTGGCATTAGTAGTTGTACAGAGAGAATCTTGTGAGTGTGACATAGTTTGGCAGTGTGTTACCACCGAAACTGTTTTGCAAAATGGTAAAAGTAAAAAGGAGACACGATCTCAGTCACTCTGCTAATATCAGCCAACTGAGATGCCATCTGTGGTCTGCGGATCATAGATTCAGAGGGAGTTCAAATGGAGTGGAGGCTGCCAGTGAAGGCTGAGTTTACAGTGAGGTGACACAGAGTCTCTCAAACTTTCACTAAAGGAACACTGCCAGCTTTAGAAAGGAAGTTTAGTTTACTCTCCTTTGAGGGACAACTGTGCTTGAGCAAATCCAAATGTGCAAAATCAACTGTCTAAGAGGAGGTTCGAACTCTGACTATATTTTGTCAGGCCGTTGAAAGGATCTGAGCATTTTTATGCTGGAAATTTTCAATGAAATAGGATATGCCTATAGTATATGTACCAATATGAGGGACTGACAGCAACTGTGATTTGTTTTTTTTTTTTTTTTTCAAATCTTTTCATGAGTGAAATCGGATGTATGATCAATTCTAATGTGGAAAGTACGGCTATTTTGTGCAATTTTGAATTTAAAACTCCGACTGATGAAAACAATCTCTGCAGTCTTTGAGGCCATTAGACATAGATTTTTTTCCCCAATAATATTACTGAAAATTTTATAGAAAATCTTGAGCAACAAAAAAAAAAAATTCTAATCTCACTGTGTCCTGCAATGGCATTAGAGGGTATTCTGGTTCCATAATACTGCAAAAATTAATAGGCCACACAGGCAATACACAACTGTGGCTTAGTGCAATAGCTTTGAATGTGAAAATTATGCAGTTTCAAATTTGAAGGGAGAGTTGGATTAAGTATAGCATACTTGAAGTACCATGTATTTTTATCTTTTGTATGTTTTTTTTTTTTTTTTCTGTATTTTTCTTTTTTGCTAGTTAAGGAAAGAATCTGCAATGCCATTTCTCGCAGTACTTGAATTTGTAATTGACATGCGCTCAGTTTTAGTGATCGCTTGCTCCTGGAAGGATTGCATCTCAAAAGATTTCTCTCATAATTAGATGATAAAATAGGTTGCTGTTGAATAATGACATGGTAATAAGAAATATGAAGATTTAAGCCAGTATAAATCTGTCTAGTAACACTTCAATCCTGCATTTCTCTCCTTTTTGGGAATAAAAATATTACTTAATTTCATGATAAAATGTGAAATGAGCTAATATAGATTATGCTAAGATTAAGGACTTTTTAAACACTTAAACACCCTGTGATGTCGCACAAAAAATACCCCCTGTATTCCTGCATTTGGAGGTCCAGTGTGTAATTGTTTATTGCAAAAGAGTGTTTGAAACTGAAAGCGAATGAAACACATCAATGGTGACACGCACATGTACAAATGTTACTAACATCCTGGCTCTGGCTTCCCCTCTCTCCCATGTTTCTTATTCGCTCTACATCTCACAAAGGCGGCCATTGTTCCAGGGAGAATTTAAATTTGGTGGAAATTGAAAGCAGGTGTGGTTCTGCTGTTTTATCTCGGGGGGCGCCGGACTCCCTTTCTGGCATGTCAATTTCTGTGGGGCCTGTTGCTCATGCTTGACTTCACTGAGTCATCCAGTGTTTTGGCTGGATGTGGCGCTTTTTTATCTTTGTAGTACTTGGGGGTTTGTTCGTCCGCATGACTCATTCGCTCCCTTCATTAATCCCATCCATAAGCCAGGTAATAGAATGACCGGTGTAGCTCTCTTTGTCACCCGCTCAAGTTTCCTCCTTGCTTTATACACAGGGAACATTGGGTTTGGGCTCCTGCAGCTGACTCTCGTCCTGACAACTTGCTTTCTGGAGGTATATTCACAAACCCGATCAATTTTATGACCCTATATTAGTGTAAGGGTTCCACTCATGACATTCATCATCTAATGATTAGATGAATTGGATTAGAATCTAATCCAATGCTGCTCTTGAACCACCTGCTGAAAGTAAAAGGTTTTGTTCCCGTGCTTCCCGGCTTTTTGCAGGCAACAAGATTAACCAAGTTCCACTGTAAAGATATGTAACAGTAAAGTAGAACAGCAACCCTCGTTTTAGATTTATGTAATTTGGGTAAGTGGAGTAGCAGTTAAGGCTTTGCAGCCTTTGAACTTATTAGTCATTTGAAAAACAGACCACAGACACAGTCTCAAAAGGCAGGAAACTTCGGTTCCCAAGAAAATAACACACCCAACAGATGTGGAGGTATGTCAGCATAATCTTAATGTCTCATCTTTTAACCCCACACATTTGAGCACAGACAAGAGCGTGCGATATGTAGTGTCATGAAAACTGTCAAATTCCAAATCTCCTAAACTTGACTTTTCACTCGCTCATCACCAGAGGGCTGTACTTCTGTCAGCACTGTTCCTTGAAGATGGTCTCTGCACTATATGGGACACTGACTGAGCAAAGAATGGACTACTGGGACTGTGTCAAATGATGTCATTATGCAAAGTGATACATTTCTACTCCAACATTTTCTTGTCAGTCTGGGCTCTTCTGTATTCCACAGAAGTATTTTGCTCTGTGCTACAAATAGAAACACATTGGAGACACATGGGTGCAAAGTAAGGTTTCTGTGCTTTTGTGTGAGAAACAGTGTAAGTGTTTTTTTTACTTTGTCCCAGCGGCAGCAGTCGAAAATACTCTCGATATAAACAGGTATTCCAGACTATAATCAAGTCGCCCGGGTTTGGCTAGCAAGGATAAATTGTCTCAGAATAAATTATTACTTTTTTTTCCCACCTTAAGCCAACATTTCTCAGCATATTGGACACTATGCAAAAATCTCTCTACTCACTTGTGGTGTGTGTAGCCTCATTGATGTTGATAAATTTCCTCTGTTTGGAAGAGAGTAAACTGCTGACTCTTAATTATTTATGTAATCAATTTATGGCCCGGGTCTAGATCTGAGTAAGAGTAAAACTTGCGCCGACTCCTTTGTGTAGTTGTCTCACTTAGCTGGAAAAAAAGAAAAAAACGCTGGGTGCTGAAATATGACTTTTTTTTTTTTTTTTTGGCTAAATGGTTGTAATGGTCCCCGAGTTCATGCATTTATATCTGTGTGTGTGACTAAATACCTGTACGCTTTGCAACCGTTCATACATGCCAGGACTAATTTGTGTCCATGGGTTGTCTCTGCAGAAGGACAGAGAGGTGCCTTTGAGAGTGTTGTCCCCCCTCTTGCTCCCACATCTTGGCTCTAAGTGGGGTCGTGGTCGAGGTAGTGTAGCGGTGCTTTTCATTAGCTAAGTGCACCTAGGGGAGAGAAGCACCGAGTCTTGATTTACTGGGCCTGCTGTCTATGAGCTTGGACAGGCACACACACACGCACACAGAGAAACACCTACTCTCCTCAGCTGCCATCCCTGGCTCTCAGACCGCTTGCTTGATGCCTTTTATACCCTCTTTTTTTTTTCTTCCATCTACATCCATTTCCCCTGCTGTCTTCTCCCTCTGTCTCTGTACATAACTCTCCATTTTCCTTCTCCCGCCCTCTCCAGGGACTTTCCCTCTAACACGACGTACAGGACAAGGCTTGTGTGTTGTATCGAGGTTTTTATGGATGCTTTTAGTTGTGTGCCACATGTGTCTATAGTTTTTTTTTTTTTTTCATGTACTTTTGAAAAGATTTTATAGCGGCAAAATTTTCTCTGAGCAACCGAGGATCTCAGTATGATATTCATATTTCCCAGCATTACTCTGGAATCTATTAATTCCTTGGTGCCATATTGTAGACTTTTTGTGTTTTTTTTTTTTTTCTTTATCAGATAGTCTTCATCATGATCAGAAAAAGACATGCATTACTTTGTTTCTGTGTGATTGGGATACAACATGTACAACAGAGTTTACCGGAAATAAAAGCTTCTATCAAAAATAATTCTTGATCATTCTGTCAAGCAGATCACTTTATTCTGGTATTCTGTTCACTGGGTGATATAACCACCATCAATGTCTACCTTATTTCCTGCCTTTCTTCCTGAACTTGCATAAAAGTGCACTGGACACTCATTTATCGACTTTGCTGACTATTTGCTATTTTTAAGCTGCTGAGGCTAGTTTTTCCCACCCCCTCGAAAAAAGTTGGATCCTTTATGTTTCAAGGCAGCCGTCCAAGAGCCATTTGCACTCCTGTCGCGGTGATACTCTCACAGTGTGCAGTCATGTTTATACAAGTGTGTGTGCAAAGATGTGGTTTACGCTTTTTTTTTTTTTTTTCTTTTATCCTACCACATCCATCATTGTTTGACAAGAAACGCCAGCCCTTGTTGCTGTGGCAGCCAGGTAACCATGGTACTTGCCAATGACAGACATAGCCGGCTTCATTTCAGAGGTTTCGCCAAGGCTTTCTGTCTGATCATCTTTAACATCTCGGCCCCAAGATACTTTGGTTGCTATTTATAATCTAAAACTCTTCCACACAGCAAAAAATGTCCAACCTGGATATTTACCCATCAGAACATGATAAACAGTTCAACTAATCACAGAATGAGTTTTACCGTATTCAGTGCCGTCATGGGAAATTCTACCGTTCATCAAAATGACCTAAGAAATGAGCACATAACAAAGAAATATTAAACATACATGTAACTTACTCATGGTGGTTTTTGATCCTCTTTTGAAGTCTCAAAGAGCGGTACTGGTCTCTGATGTGTTTTAGGAGGAGGGGGTGGAAATTGTCTAATGTTCAAAGTGGTGAAGAGAGCAGGTTGGTTTGGGAGGGACTGCAAGGTATGATAATGGTGCAAGTCCGTCAGGTAAGGATGTGTGAGGACTTTTTGATGTGAATTTTTTGATCCGATGGATATGGTAACTGGGCTGGATAAGTAGATGGACGATAGTTCTGGATGTTATGAAGTTTATTCAGGACTTCAATTGATAAACCGCCAAGTATTAGAGTCTAGACTCAATGCAAGCACGGGAAAGAACAAATCCCAGCTGCCATTGGGTGAGAGCTGGATTGTACTATGCATACATACATACTTTCACATGGAAAGATAATGTAGTCTTTAATAACCTGCTGTATCAGGAACACGACTCCACAATTGAGCTTTGAATTGAACTAGGAACCTTCTTGTTCTGAGTCAAGAATACCAACCATTGCATCCCTGAGCATTCATAACAAACACAATGTTAATGCGACAACAAATCATTATTCAGAGTTTGCGCCATTTACACGTTTTATCTCTGAACCTTCATTTTCGGAGCAATTATTGAGCATTTAACCAATCATAATGTTCGACTGCTGTTGTAATTCTCTGCCTTGACTCTGTGCAGCCAAGGTCAGCGATGATTCCTTGCTGGAGCTTATAGAAAGTGTGTCACACTGTGACAAAAGCCATTAAGATTTAGGGAGATAGGGGAGTGAAAATGCTTAGAAATACATTTCTGTAAAAGCTTTGAGCTAAATTAAATGCAGCACAGGCACGGGAAAAACAGGCTGGTGAGCCTGGTGTAATGCGAGCAGAATATAAGCTCAAACACGGAAAGGTAAAGGATTACAAGAGTCAGTTCTTCTTTACGTCACCACATCACACATTAAAACTATTATAGCTGTCAGACCAGTGATTGAGAAGAGATCAGTAATGATGAAAGATGTATTGAACTATAATGGAAAGAAACATTTTCCTCCGTTTTACGCAAGGATTTGTAGATTAAAGTAAGATGTCCAGCTATTGGATTCTCCTAACTTTTTTCAGGTTTGCGAAGACGCTCTTGTGTACACAACAGAAAATAACATGTAGGCAACAACAGAAAATGAGTGAATATTTTCCAAAATATATGTACACTAGCGACATTCACTCAAGTATTGCTTTACAACCATATTTAAGGATTAAAATGCAACATTAGCGGAAGTCTGAGGGAGTGTAATGGTGATGATTCATAAATCTATCACCAAATTTCCGATTGTGAATTTTTTGAACCAAAACCAGAAGTAGCAATATTCAGTGTTGTTGTGCTGGTACAGTAGCCACAGTATATGTAAATATGCATTTTCTCAAGATGATAAATAGATTTGCAAATGTCAGCAGAACAGTCGAGGGGCAGGGCTTTGCTCCACTTAAATTTAGTTTTTTGGAATCTTGTCTCGAGTAAGGTTTACAGTAAGCACGATCAAGCTGTGAAAAAAGGTTTTATTTGAGCACTTTTAGAGATTTGATTCATCTTAACTAGAGAGTAAACAGAGCCCAGAACTAAGCTAATCATTAAATAAACATTCATACGGATCTACACAAGTTTAATGCATTTTTCATGACGGTGTGTAAAATAGTTAAAAGGAAAAGTTGATGCTGTTCTGTAATGTTATCTTTTCTGCAAGTGAAATGTAAAAACATGTCATTTTGTGATTATAGTCACAAAATCTTACTATATATTGCTTCATATATATGTATAACATTTTTACGATCTTGGCATTTTTGTTTTTTTTTCCAATAAGTTGCGTTGACCAGCCAGTAGACAAACCATCCAATCCAATAAGTTTGTAATAAAGGTAAATACGCCTTGAGAGACATCTTTTCTTTGATAGATGGAGCAAAGTGCCTGTAAAATAAATTTAACAGAAAGAAGCAGGATTTATAGTCCAGGAGAGCCCAACCCAGTTGGACTAAGCAGCACGAGTACACAAAGGAAATGACATTGTCACTATGACTCAGAGAGCAGGTTGTAAAGCCAGAGGGATGGTGAGAAAGGAGAGCTCGGGAGAGGCAACCAGTAAAAGACAGAGAGACATATCCAGGCAAGTGTCTGTTCTCCTTTGTCTCACTTTAAGCAAAAATAAGAATCTAAGGGAAAAAAATAAAATTTATGCTCTTAAAATCAGCTGCTCTCAGGAGCTTTTCACAAACATTTAGACACAAGAATTCCAAAGAGCATCAATGATACGATCTTGAAAAGAAAAAAAAAAATCTTCAATAAGAACATGGATCTTTTGACATGTATTTTTCAGGTTTGTTCCTCCTATTTAACCATTTCCCAGTTACTGTAATTCTGACTGTACTACTGGCTCTTAAGGAGAGAGATGTGATTATGTTATTGCAGTTTGTGCTGTATTTGGCTGCTGTAAGGCTTTTCCCATTTTCGTCATTAATTAGTAATTTAATTAAGTAACTTCAAAGTGAAAACATCCTCTGCTTTTGAGTTGTGCGTGTGTGTATGTGTGCCAGTTTTTCCACAGATGCAAAAAAAAAAAAAAAACATAATGAAGCCAAATAATTTGTTTTGAAAAGTAGTTTCATGAACATGAACTGCTGTCTTTCTCACTTTGATAAAAGAACAGAAGTATGAGAAAAAGACTTAATATTATTGTTTCTTTTGAGCCACTGAGGCTTCTTCCATTATAATTAATGTATCACACTTCATGTCATGAACCTCTATCAACCTCAAAATGTATCTGTCTGGTTTAAAATTCATACAACATACAGAAGTGGAGCTAAACAAAGCAAATATTTGACCATTTACTCGAAAGAAGTTAGAAGTTTGATACAACTTTTTTATGTCTCGTTTAACTGAACTTTGTGTGATTATCTATTCAGGATATTTTCAATTCATGTGAGAAAAGTGATAATCGTCCTCATTTGTTTTTTTTTTTTCGGTGTATTTGCTCTCCTGTGATATCTCCCTTTTGCTCATGAATATTTTTTATCAAACTTTATAATCAACTTTTATATAAATATCATTTTTCAAGTCATTGGACGGTATTTGTTAACTCGCTCTATACCCTCTTAACGATGGCATTCTAATCTTTTTTTTAAATGTTCCTGTCCTCAGTCCCTGTTATTGCTCGTTTTATTGCATTGAGCATTGATAAACAAGAGACTGGCTGATTTAACTGATGGAACAGGAAGTTGAACCGAATCCAGTCATTTGCAGAGCCACATAAATAGACAGACAAACATTCACTCTCTCATTCGCACCTGGGCAATTTTCCCAATTTTTCCAATTATCCTGATGCATGTTTTTGGACTGTAGGAGGAAACAGAAGAACCCGGAGGAAACAGTTGAACCTAAGCACAATCAATAATTTGCCCATATGTTTTCCTCAAAATGTGGGAAAACATAGCATACATCTCACCAAATATCAAAGTTTGATATTTGACTAGATTCTCTGCTGGAAATGCAGATATATCAATCAATTTCCTATTTTACATGTGTAAAATGGGCCTGTTAGTTATTCAAGTTGGTCAACAGGTACATGAGTCCAGATAATAATTGTTGAATGGTACTTGAATATGATTTAATTATGTATCAAACATAAATAATCAAGGTTTGCAGTATCTGATTTTCAATGCTTCCTGTTATGCCTCTATATCTGTTTAATTTCATTGGTTAGGTTACATTGTTACATGCTCTTCATTTTATGGATTGTGAGCAATTATCTCTGTGAAACTCCCAGATTATATGATAGATCATTCTTTAAGAGTTACCGTCTCTCCCATGAAATAGAAAAACTTAGCCGAGAAACGCGTGTGTGACAATGACCTGAGTCCAGCGATCACATGAAACCAAAACCCATTAAGGAGTTGAATACGCAACATTTTCATCAATTTGTAATTTCTGGTTCTCATTGGCTCCATTGGACGTGAATTAACAGTTTCTCTCTTTGCTCTTCTCTCACAGCCAGATGAGCTGGAGGGGGTTCACACACACACCTTCAAGCTGAAGCCATTCAAGAAGGCCAAGAGCTGTGATATATGCAAGCAGGCCATCACCAAGGAGGGTCTCATCTGCAAAGGTGAGAAAGCTGATCGAATGGACAAGATGATTGATTTGTGGTTAGGCAGTGGCAATTACATTTTTAGACTGACCGAGGGAGATGCTCCTGATTCCTATTCAAAGTGGCTTCAGGGGTCAGTGAGCGCAGTCGGATCTGTGTGAGTTGACATGTACTGCATGAGGGAGATTTTGCTGTTTTTTTTTTTTTTTCACGTTCTGCTAGAGATGGAAAGATACAAGCATGACACTTTATCATTGATTTTGAGGCGCTTGTTCATAAATCTCTACATTTTATGCTTCTTTATACATTGTCTTGATTTCAAACTTTGATGTTCATGATGCTGCTTTTTGTAATTTACATACAATCTTCCCTGAAACAGTGGTTAGACAATTGGGTAGAATCAAGAAATCAAATAGAGTTGTGTCATAATAAAATATGTTATTGTTCATCTGCTGTATTTGACAGGAACTAAAAGCATCAACATATGCTTAAACATTTCTAACCAAATAAAATGGGTAACCACTTTGTTTCCCTGTTGCGGCTAACTCTGAAAATTAAATGTATACATTATCAGTTAATTAAGAAATTACTATAAGTTCATTTACTTTGCACAACTTCAATACCATAAACCCCACCCCCCAAAATTATGACTGCTGCGGTAACCTCATGATATGTGATAAAATACCCTAATATGTATGATTTTATTTTTGGATGTTTGATTGGGGAAGATAGTACTGTTTTTATTGAAAATAGGAAAATGAAAAGACTTTTTGTGTGTACATCACTTTATATATATATATATATATATATATATATATATATATATATATATATATATATATATATATATATATATATATATATATATAAACATGGTGAAAAATGTAATTACTCGTTTACTTTGTTTATCTTAGCCTCTGTTAATTATCCATGATTTTTTATAATTTTTTGTGTCTGCCCCATTTTAATGTCTGTTCATATTTCTTGTTATTGTTTAATGTCTTTTGTTGCCTGTCCTTTGCCCTGTGCTGCCGCAACACCTGAATTTCTCCTATAGGGATAAATAAAGTATCACCTTATCTTCATTTTTTGGTCCTACCTCTACTGTGTATAGAATCTCAGTGCATGTTTCCTGCAGTATCTTCTTCAGTTCCCTCCAGAACCCTGTTCTGCATCCTGCTGCCCCCCCAACCAGCCGCACACCCCCTGATCCTAACTGCAGGTTTCTTTGTTACCCTATGAAAAATGTACTGAATATTAATATTACTTAGTTGTTTCCCCAAAATCCTTTTACCCTCTGCTGTTTTCTTTTCCTCCTTCCATCCCTCCTTGTCAAATACTTTCACCGGACCCCTCCCATTTTGAGCTACAAATTCGTCATATTCAACCCAAGAGTTGACAAACACAGAAACCCAGTGGTAGGAGATCAGGCCTTTATGGGGCTTTGGGTGAGGATTTGCTGTTAAAATTAGCATGGCGGCTCCTGCTGCATTAGCCTAGATAAGAGGGAAAGTGGGGTGAGGGATGGGGTTGTGGAGCCAGGCGAAAGAGGGAGAAAAATAATGGGTTATAGGCGGATTTGGAGATAGGCATAGAAAACAAAAGGAAGTGTGCAGAGGGGAGCGGAGGAGAATTACATTCCCTCTCATTCCTTCTTTGTTCTGCTGTCATCAATGTTAAAATACTGTTGTATGCAATAAATCCATAACACATCCATCCTCGAGGGCTAGAATGTGCAAAAACAAGGTTTAATCAGCAAAAATCATTTTTTCGCTCTGTGGAAAGAGGCTATTCACAGTACAAAGGAGAGGCATTTGAATGCTTGTTCATTGGAGCATCCTTCCAGTCCTTTATGGTTGCTAGGAAGTGTTGCTAGGCACCCCACAAAAAGGCCACATTGCCAGAGGGCTTGCAGCCCAGAGATAACATGTGACAACAAGATGGGCTGTTCCAGATGTGTTTAGGGATACCTAAAGTGTTGCAGTGGTGGTAGCAATGCAGAAAGCTGGGATAGGGGCTGCTGGTAAATTGCAAATTTGAAATTCTTATTTCCTTATCCATTTCCGCAGATAGTTTAAGCTACACTTTGTTTACTATTGGTGTATATTAAACAGTTGTACATAATTACAATCAAGATGTATTGTGCGTGATAGAATTCTGCATATATATATATATATATACATATATATATTGATATATATATATATTGATATATATACACACATACATACCGTAGCTCCAGAAGTTTTTAATCTAACAGTGAACTGTTTAAATCTCCATGCGAACAATAAACTAAACATCATAGAAAATTTCTGACATGAGTCACATTGAAGTTCTTTGAAGCCCCCCTTTTCATAATTTCAAATCCAGAAATGAAAAGAAATATGCCATTTCTCATCACAAATTGATCCAGTAGAGACAGGATGTTCTCAAAAGGAGGCTTTATGGTTTCAAATTCTCTCTTGTGTCCTCTGAATACTAGACCAGGATGGATTATTGTTATGTGATAAATCCTGCTTGCATGTCTACCTCTACATTTAACAGATTCAAAGTAAAAAAGGTGAAACACAAAGCTGTGTTAACTTTATTTGAACATCAGCAATGGTATCTGAATGAAAGGGAAAATATTCAGATGTAATTTTCTTCTGTATCCCCTTGTTAACACCTTATTACCTTGTTTCCTTTCCTTTATTCCTGGAACCATGTGAGAACAGACTTGTGCCTCCTGTAGATAAGTGACTCATTAGTAGCGGATAAAAACCTAATGATGAAAAAGATTCCCCTTGGCACCTCAGTGGATATGCTCTAGGTTTCCAAGAAAACTTTAAGCAAGGCTGTAATGAAACCTCAAATTGTTTGCACAAACAGGAGTGACACAGAATACGCTGCTATTGTCTAGGATGGGAATACTTTTAAAGGTTATTTCTCAAATTTAACAGACAAATATTCACTTATGTATTGAATTGATAGCAGTTTGCACAAAAACATGGGATGTCTTACACTTCAGTCAGTACATTTTATTTGCTTTTCAACCCTTGTGATATTGAAATAATTACAATCAATATTTCCATATATTATTGCAGAAACCAAAATTTTACATTTAGAATATACATCATTTCAAACACTATTGATTCGTATGAGAAATAAGTTATTGATACTTAGTATAGGGTCTCTTATCTCTTAAAACAGTTACCATGTTGAAATCTTTGAGTCTCTTCCAAATTTTGTCAGTTTAAAAAAGGTGTGTAGGGTTATGAAAGTGTGTGTGTGTGTTTGTACCCAGTGTATATACATTTTCCCACAAATACTAAGCAATGATGTCAGTCAGAGCACTTTGCAGTTTGCTTTTGGTAAACTCGATTCACTTAATAGCAAAAAGGACAAGTTTTACATACACTTTTTTAAGGGTTTGTTTGCTCCATAGTAAATAGTAAAATGTAAAATCCGTGTTAATATTTTGCTGCTCCTTGAAAAAACGTAGAACTATTGGACCATAACCCCCCCCCCCCCCCCCCCCCCACACACACACACACACACACACACACAAGCACATACTTGCTCCTGGGGACCACCTAGGCTTTACACTCATTCACCAGGTGTGAGGAGGTCATGGGGTTGAACCTATTCAGACTTTGAGGCATGACTTGGAGTTTAATCTACTTGTTTTTGCCTTGTGACATGACAAATATATACTCATAATTACAACCAATTAATGCTTCTGTCTTAAACACTTACAAATGCAAAGAACTTCAATACATATGTAAAAAGAAGTCCTGCAAATTAAACTCCTTTGGTGTTTCCCTTTTCTTGCCACTTGGGGGAAGCACCGCTACATGATGCATCTAGAACTGGGTCTGGCCGCTTTGCAGTTTCAGTCCATTCAGCAGCATCTGAACATGACGTGTAATTCTGCTGCAGTGAGGGGAACAAGCCCACACCTGCTGCTGTGAGCTTCATTTTCAGAGAAACTGACTCTTTACCTCGTTTCCCCTGTAATTTCTGACCTCCCCCTTACCGCAGTTTGAGTACCTGCATATGTTTTCTGTAAAATCGGTGAATGAACTGTTGCAAAAATGACCGTGTCTGTCTTCTTTCAGTGTGTCGGCTGTCCTGCCATAAAAAATGTGAAGTGAAGGTAAGAGAATGAACCTCTTTTGCTCCTTGTTTAAAGGGATGTCTTGTTGGTTTACACTCTTGCAGCCTGATGTAAAGTCACATTGCAATATGTGCACTTGTACATTGGAGTATGATGCTGCTGCCACTGTGCTATGAATAGTAAAGAAGCATACTTACGTAAATGCCCTAAACACAATGTGAATAGACTGTCAATACATTAAACTTGACTGTCTTAGTTTAGCTCATTTGATTCAGTAATGAATATGAAACAGTGGTTGAACCTCAATTGGTTTGTCTTTACACAAAAAAAGAGGAACATTATGTATTTATGAATTGTACACTTTTATGTAACATTTTTTCGTACTTCGTTTTTGGATAGAAATTGAATGGTTTAATCAAAATGATCTGCATCTTATTTACTGGTTACACTATCATCTCAACGGACATACTAATAGTGAAATATCGATTCAATTTTTTTATGTTTTAAAGTCTAAACTTTCTTTGATGCTTTTTTTTTTTTTTTTTTTTTTTATTCATGGTTTCATGGCCATGTAGAGCCATCAGGGTATCAAGGTGTCTCCAGTGAAAAAGCAGCTCAAAACTGCAGTTTTTCCCAGCAATCACATGGATTGTGCCGTAACGTCATATTGCAAAGTGTTGACAATTCCATTTCATTCAAGCATTCATTCCTGCTTGAGTGATACCATTTATAATGGAAGATGGGAAAATGATTGCCACGATAACTTACCAAGACTATCGGCTTCATCTGTTATAAACCACCATACAAATTTTTGGCATTTGAAAACGCTGGGTTCCCGAAACAACGTGCCTCTACTCAGCCCACAGCTCTTTATCGTGCTCCCTCCATGTGTCACTTCACTCCAGACCGAGCATCTTTAAGACACTTTTCTTTTTCTTTACCCTTCCTTTTTGAATTAAGAGTATATTGTCTGATCTGTTTTATGATTCTACCCCTGCTCCTCAAAAGTTGTGGTCATAATATCCTGCATGACTTTTTTGGGATGGCTTAGCCTCAGAAAAACACTAAATTGCTGACCAGGTTCAACCTTTTAATGCAGTCGAAGAGAGACAATCTTTAACGTGACAAATATTAGAAATGCTTTATCATGGCTTAGAGTCTGAGTGGCGTTCTGGTCACATGGTTTCTCTTTCTGTAAAATGTGTAGAATTTGTAATCTTGATATGGAAAGTTATTTCCTGGTCCATACTGTACATGCCAGATGGTGATTGTTTGATTTTAGACCTGAAGACAGCAGTTTCATGATCCGTGCCCTTTATATTATATTGCGGATCTGTACAATGAAAACACCTGAATTTTACTTGGATCCAAAAATACTCATCATCTTATCAGATAAACATTCAACCATTTAAGGTTTGTTTTATGAAAGGGGATGCTGTTCTGCATGTAGTTTGTCACTTCAGGAAGTCAATGCACATACCTTTATATAAATTCAAGTTTCACATGCATTCAAAAATTATTTGTCACCTGTCAAACAAATTTGGATTTATGGAATAACACCTTGGGACTAATTTTTCCATGGACAGCATGGTCGTGCTGTACTTAAGAAGGTGCTAGTTTGTCATTGGACTCAAACCTGGGGCCCTCTTGTTTTAAAACCAGTTTGCTGATTTGGAGTTTGCTTTTTCTCTGTATGCTTTTGTAGTTTTTTTTGGGGTTTTTCTGCTTCCTACCCACACTTCAAATAACATGCACTAGGTTGAATAGAGGCGATAAAAGAATAGACGTGAGCAGTTGTGTCACTACATGTGTACCCATGGTGGCCAGTGACCATAGGTACCCCAAATCACCCTGCACACAGCCTGATTATGAATTAAGTTGCTTTTTAAAATAAACTTCTTATATCGCATCTTTCAGTCTTGGGTTATGCTAAGCAAGCATTAATGCATTTTAAAAATATTTCCCTTTTTTGTTGCATTAGAAATTTACATCCGCATTGATTGAAAGTATTAGTTAGACGACATTTTCTTTCTAAAACATAGTGGACTAACTTTTCCTCTGGCAAAGATAATGGTCAATCAATATTCAGGTGATGAGTTATTACACTGATGCTTTTGATGCATTTGTGGAAGAAATTAAGGAAAGACATAATATTAAATCCCAAGACTGTTACACAAGTTCTTCATAAAAGGGAAGTAAACCTTCTCACACAATCACGCATTCAACGCTTCCATCTCTGAGTCCCATTTGATCCTGTTCTGCAGTGGGAACAGGAAGAATGCACGTGGAGAGAAAATGAAAAGGAAGGAAGGAAGGGAGGATTGAATGATGGAAAAAGGAGAGGGGAAGAGCGTAACAAGGCTATTCTTAGTGGTTTTCTTTGGGAGTAGTTTAATGTTAAAATCCCCTCTAATCTGCGCCCACCTACCCATCAGCCTCTGCTGTCTGAAAGGCACATATTTTTACCTCTTTTCCTTTCACAACATCCTCAAATATTATTTAGAATAAAAGCTGTGTGTTCCTAAAGTTTGTGCCCAATACCTAAAAAAACAGGAAAAGCCATTTGCGGTGGCAAAAAAAGAAAAATCAGGAAGGTTATGGCTCATGGTAGTAACAAATATTGGAAGTAAATCTTTTGAAGCATAATATTATCCACTTTTTTTGGATGTTTGGGGGTGGGGGGTGGAAATATATATATTTTTTTTATTTTTGGTGATTTGCTAATCTGTCACTTGTGACAGTTTTGGGAGTTTTAAGGCATTTAGGATCAAAGAAAATATAATACTGAATAAATCAGCTAATGTTTATGCAATTATTAAATGGTGCCATTCTTGAGCTAAAAAGAGGTTTAAAACAATACTAGGCATCAGTTGTCCAGCTCTAGTGGTCAATATTGGGATTTAATACAACAAAAAACTGACCAGATCTATTACACATGAAAATGTATTATTTTATGGTCTTACCAGCAGCCAGTATATTATCAATACAATTATATATATGAGAGTCTGATACTGGTGAAAGTTTGACTGACTGGTGTAGTTATTAAGATGTCGTACCAGCAAGACTGTACCTTGATTAACAATAGATAGGCCCACATGTGGCTGTGGCATGTTCTCTATGTAAGATTGTGAAGGTGTTGAGAGAGATTTTTTTTTTTTTGTGGACTCTTAGAGACTTGGTGAAGCCTCTCCTGGGCTGACTTCACATTGACCTTGAGCAGTAAATCTGCCATGAAGCACAATGAGGTGACCGCCTGCAGTTCGCACTTCATCAGACTCAAGGATAACTGCCGTTACGATACTCACTTCTTTTTGTTGTTTTTTTTATTATTTCAAGCTGCTTCATCTTCATATTTAATGTTGTTTTCATTTAGGTGTGACTTTAATGTAGCGTATTCCTGCTTAATGGCATTTCCATTGGGCCTTTACATGTTCATTTATACCGATTGATTGACAGATGATGATTTATATCATAGCAATGACTCCTAAACATATTCGCATTTTCGATGTGCATTATTGCAACTACTTTAGTAACATTTTTGTATTAATTGGCATGGTTTATATATAGTTTTCAATGTCTCCACCAGGGCAACAGCACTGTTCCAAATGACAGTATACCAAGGTTACTGGTCTACCCTTGTTTACTGAATGTGCTTTAAACAGGAACAGTATTAAATCTTAAAATGTATCAACAATGTGCCCTTAGACATGAAGATTAAATGAACCAAACAAGACCATAAATGTATTGCACAGGCTCCAGAACACTTTGCAAACAGTAATGACAGTTCACTGATGTAATTTTAGCTTAGGGTTGTCTGTGCAAAGCATAACATGTAAACAACCCCTGGAGATGCCGCGGCTTCACTGGGATTAAGCTCATCTGAGATGGAGTGACGCAGAATGGAAAACTGCAATGATGGAGCTGGCCACATCTCAGATTGTTTTTTTTTTTTTTTTTTCTTAAACTCTTGGACATCATGTCCTCTGGGCTAAAGCTTAGTTTATATTTCTTCTTCAGTTCCACATGTATTCCACATCATAGATGACACCAGTGACATGGGCATATATACATTAGTCCTCAATTACACAGCTGAAAACAAAGTTGGTGATGAGACTCAGAAATCTCCATCTTAAGATTCTTTGAGCACTTCTGACAATTTCAGCAGCAGCCTGTTTGGAAGTTAAATATAATTATAAACAGCTTTAACTGAAGTCATTGGAACATCTTTCAAGATTCCTTACCAGAAGAGTTGATGTTAAGTGAGGGGTTGAAATGGATTTGAATAAATTGGATATTTGCTTGTGGACCAGGCACTACTGCCTGTAACATGCACAGTCTGTGACAGATCCTGCATGTTACAGAAATTATATTTCTGAGAATTTGTACAAGATATACCGTAGGTGATTGGTTGGGTATCTGTCGTTTAAGTATCCACCTGGAAAGTTTAAAAGCCAGCATCCATGTTGGTATAGAAGTATGTAAGTACCCATAGTAAGGTAGTTTTCACTAAAATGAAAGCAAAATAAAAGCTGAAAGCAACACACAGCATTGATACAATTTTTCGCTGACAGATGTCTTTTTCAAGTGAGGGAAAAAAAAAAGTGTGTGCGTTTTGGACAGGCTCCAAATTGGATTGCAATGTAAGAACAGAACCATTATACATGGGAGTAAATAGACACGCAACCGATTTCCTCCTCCTCTTGTAAAGGGTTACTATGTTGAATAAATCTTTTTTTCCCCTCTCAGTCAGTCTAATACACTCCTGAGAAAACCATTCCCCCAGAAAACCTTAACTTCATCAAATCTGCTTGTACTGAAATAATTAGCTTGAGTAGTCAGTGTCATCTTTAACCGATCTATTTATTGATATTACCAATTTCAAAACGAGGTTTGCTCGGACATAGCTGGTGAGAGATTAACATCCAGCATAAAATGCTTAAATGGCTTGAAGGATGAACTTCCAAACATTTCTTGTTTAAACAGTCATTGTTACCTCACTGAAATTTGCAATGAAACAAAAAGAAAGTGATTCGATTACAAACATCTGGACTAAACTGTAGTCAAAATTGAGTGCAGCTAATATATAAACCAAAGGACTGAATAGTTTATGTAGTAGAAGTGCAAAACAAATCAGATCTATTGTATTTGTCTACCAGAAAGTTTTGATACAACACAATAATTGGAATTTAAAATAATAACAAGAGAAATTATGATACTTAAGTGAGAAGGAGTGATGTTTCTCAAAGGAAAACATTATCATCATCAAAAAATTTCAAAATTTTTGCCCAAGATCAAGATATATATCACAAACATACTGTTGTTGGTTACATGTTGGGGCAAGCAGACATCCTCCCTTAGCTGATTCTTTTATTCAGAAAAATATTCAAGTGAATTACTTGAATGAATTAAATGCCGACTTGATTATTTTGCTCAACACTAGTCAGACAAATGTTGGTAAGATTATTTAAACTGAATAACATATTCTGTGTCATTTTTTTCCAATCTAAAACTGAAGAACCATTATTCTAGAGAAACTCGAGGCATTCAACACATAAGGAAAATTAACTCAACTACTCATTTTACCACTACCATATCACACTTATTTTGCTCCTAATTGTTGACCGTTTATTGATTCATGTCATTCCATAATCCATTTGCATGTAAACTTTAACACTTTTTTCAAATTTCAACAGCTTTACCTTTTATCTTTGTGTGTGTGTGTGTGTGTATGTCTGTACTGTCTGCCTACTTCAGCATCTGCAAGCTCACTGTTCCTTCTCACTCTGTTGGGAAAGTTGCCTACATTATTCCTAGTTTATCCCTGCCATGTCTTGGAGGAGCCTCCTGGAATGTTGTTGCAGTGGTTTTTGCTGTTTGGAGGGTTGGCGGGGAGGAAGACAGGCGAGGTCTGGCAAGGAAAGGTAGGGCAGAGAGGAATGATGGGAAGGGGTTGAACAAGCCAAATCAGAGCACAAGTAGTTAGAATATTTCCCAGGGAATCAACAGTGCAAGGGATTTTTTTTTTTATTGCTTTGTAATTTTTTATTCATTTTTTTGTATTGACATCATACAATGTGTTACACATATCAATACTTCATTTCTACCACAACCTATCACAATTTTTTTTCAGATACACATAAGTTGGGGAAATTAAGATTTCATATATGGGTCTATTTGTGCCTTAAATAATGGCTTGTTTGGATATATGTTCCTATTGCTTTCAATTATGTAAGTGTAATATACATTTTTCATCCTTTTTTTAGTTTTTGTCAAAATAAGGAACCCGTCCTCGATAAATTAATTTCCATGAAGACCTGAGAGAGGACGGGTGAGACCATTAGGAGACGTTCACTTGGAGGAGGTGACCATGTTGAACAGTTTTCTTCCAACTAAATTAGCTGTTGCTTCAGGCTGTCTGTAAAATTGGTGGGTTTTAAGTTATCACTGCCAATAGTAAGCTTAGATGATTGAAAGCAAATGCTGGAATCACCTATCATTATCTCTGACAATCTACTGCTTGGTTCAAATGAACTGTCTTGCTTCAAAACTAACAGTTTCGCTGTTGTTTCAACGTAATTATATGCAATGTGACATAACATTAAATCCTGAAAGGCAGTTTTTATTATCAGTTCACAATGGTACCTTCGTAGAAAAAAATGCATTATCCAAATAATAATGATAATAGACAATGATTAGCAATTAGCAATATTCTCATTGCTGCTTTTTTTTATTTTCCCAATTTTATATTTATAATTAAACAAAAAAAAAAAAACATGGTGCAGGTGTTTGTTCCACCAACAAATAGCCAAAAGTTATAGACAGATCATAACTACGGTTCTTCTAAATATCCTCAGTTCTTGAACTTATTTCTAAACTGGCACTACCCTGCATGTTTACTTATCACTACTCTCAGATGGAACAAAGTGCTCTTTTAATCAGGGTTTGCCACTTCCTGTATTTGTAGTCACAGATCTTAGAGCATCAACAGGCCAGAAACAGAAGGATGTGAATCATGTTCACCATCCAAGAATAAAATCAGTGGTAAAAGACGAATCTGAAAATTTTTACACACTCTGACTGAGCAGTCATTTTCTATATATTTCTGTCTTTATTCCGTAAGGCTGTGCGAAGCTGTGTCACTGTTAGTCCTAAAAGTGAAAAAGAGAATCAGCAGAAATGTAGCCTTCCCTCTGGTTAGGCAGAACTATCACATGATAATGGTATTTTTGGGAGATTTTATCATTTCCTTTGTCACGCAAAAGAGACTTGCCGGTATATTATTGTGCTGAGGTGTCTCAGATGATACTCTTTCATTTCCAGTGGCTCAAAATCCTTGTCTGTCCAGTTGAGCTCATGAGCTGCTCACATAACAGGAGCTTTCATGATGTTCAACAGAGGATATGCTCATGAAATTTGCTTTGTCTGTTTTTACAGTATATGACTATTTTTCACCAGACTTTTTGTCTCGCATTTAAATGCGTGATGATGTGCAGGATCAGACTTTAGTAAGCCTCATCATTTTTGCAGGTCATTGGAGTAAAGGTTGTTGAGCTCCCCGTTTTCATCCTTCCACCCAAACATTTTCATCCACATCCTAACACTTGTGGATGTGTGAAAACTGGGTTAGGCCTTTAATTAGACCTCTGGCAAATGACACAAGTCCATATACTACGACCCAGATGCTCTTTAAAATGTCAACAGGCAGAGTTGTAACCCTGTTTTGCCACCTGCTGTGGTGTAAAACTTGAGACTATTTATGTAACTGGCTAGCATTGACCTGAAACATTTAAATTAAGTAGCAGGCACAAAAATTGAAGAATGGAAACGGAGACACGAGCACAGCAAAAAACAAACTCTCAAAAGGGGAATGATTGAAATTGTGGAAGACTTATCATTTGCACTGAATACGACATCCATCCCTCCGAAATGGCATCAGAGCTCACGATTGGTTTTCCTAGAATATCAATTCAATAACGCCACTCAGTTACGGGAACGCAACTGAGTTTAAAAGTTTTAAAGTTTAGAGCTTAGAGTTGCGATTAGTAACAAAGTCACGTTCGACGTATAAAGCAGACCTGGGCATTTTTATTGCGCGGGGGTCACAGTCATGAATGATTGCAGTTTAACATGAATGACAAAACATTTATTTATTCCCTTCATGTTGCACAAGTGTGTTGATTTTCTGTTATCATTGGTTCGGCCCTCCAACAGCGTTCAGGTTTCTCATTTGGCCCCTCGTGAAAATTAATTTCCCATCCCTGCGAGTAATCCTCTCAGATGGCAGCTGAGTATCAAACTGCAGTCGGTTCCTTTCGATCAACTATATATGAAATAAGTTTACTGAGGGAGAGTCTTTTTGGTTAGACAGATTTTTAGGCAGAAACCATAGTCCTACACAGCTATTAATTGTTGGGCTGGATCTAAAAGACGAAAATATATCGATAACTTCTTACTGAGAGAGTGTGCCAAAAATGTCATGGTGGCTAATCCAGTACTTTTGCATAAATTTTAATGTAAATGCTCCTCTGCAAGCTATAATACTAACCTCCTATTGACACTAGAGGACAGTTGGCCTCATTTCATGAATTTTGATGCATTTGAGATCATAAGGTTCGTCAAAGTCTGCTGTTGTGGTGCTACTCCTGCCTACACTTGAATAGATCAAATCCAGACTTCTTATTTAGCCTCAGGACTTGAAAAATATAATTTTTGTTGTACCTACAAATCTATTCTTTTCCTATTTTGAACATTTGTGTATACTTCTCTCTGGCCCTGGTGGCTGCACTATCAAACATTCAAAACAGCCCATAATTCCACGGTTAAAAAGTCAACCCAAGGACAGTCGAAATTTAAAACCAGCAAAATTTTCATTTATTTCCTGATTTAAAACCTCCTTTAATTGCAATGAAGTACTTGTGTGTGACATTGAACTCGAAAATTTACTGTCTTTATTGGTGTTTTAGAGACTTTTTCCATTTCAGAATTTCCTTTTGTTTTGACTTGTGAAGAGCGAAAGTTGAGCACAACCATAAACAGCAAGACATGCTTAAAGCAGGGCTGAACGGTGCTCAAGAATGTTGGCATGGAAAAGGGAATAACAGAATAACCATTCAGGCATGAAAATGAAAAAGGTAGAACAAGAGAGAGGTGGTGGGGGCGAGAGACACGCACATGTGCACACGCACACACATTTGTACAAGCCGAGCCTCCCATTACTTCGCAGGCCTTCACAGAAGCTAGTCTGTTTCCCTGGAGCAAACACGTCACATCAAAGAGCTATCACAGCTTGTTGCCATAGTGACGCCATTCCGTAGTATAGATGTAGCGCAGTTGTCTGGAGATAGTTTTGGCAGGCAGACTATAGGGATGGCCTAATAACCGGGTGCGAGCGGATGACTGATGGCCCAGTTTAGCAAAACTCCTACTTCTGGAGGTCAAGACCTAAGTTCAACATGAGTATGTCAAATCTAACAGGAAATTGAATTATATTTTAATTTGTGACAGCGCAGAAGGCTGAGCTAGAAATGGTTTCAATGCACGTCAAAATAAAAAAAAAAAGACAAATCACAGTTAAAACGGCTGCAAATCGCTACACTGGACTTTCTGATATACTTTACATGCACGTAATAATCTAACTTCTATATGTTGAATCCAAGCAATGGCCTCAGACTCTTTCAGAATTCATGTATTGTGAATTAATGTACGTATTTCACATGTGCAGAATTGTAGTTACTACAGACGAATAAAGTTGATAAGCCACCCAATGAAGATTTGGGAAAGAATAATGGAAGTGAGACTGACCGTCAAAGTGAGCAGTTGTGAGCAACAGTATAGTTTCATGCCAAGATGGAGGGACACAGATGCAGTATTTCCTTTTGTAATGTTGATAGAGAAGCACAGAGAAGGTCAGGAGGAGCTGCATTATCCCTTTATATATATATATACAAAAAAAAGGATATGACAGAGTGCTGAGAGGAGCCGTAATACTGTATCAGGTAGTCTGGAGTGGCGTGGAAATACGTGAGAATGGTGCAGAACATGTATAAGAGCTGTAAGACCGATAGAGGAGTTCAGTGTGGAGGTTTGACCATTGAGAATCAGCTCTGAACTCCTTCCTGTTCCTTTTGGTAATGGACAAGCTGACAGATGGGGTTGGTCTTCATGGACTATGATTTGTGCAGATGACATTGGGATCTGCAGTGAAACCAGAGTTGGGGGAGGAAAATCTCGAGAAGTGGAGGTGTTCTCTGGAGAGGAAGGAAGGTTTGCCACAGCAAGACGAAGTGCACGTGTGTTATTGCTCTAATAGCTCTGAAGAACAATTAGATCTCTCAATAACCCCCACTATAGATACGGACAAAAGCGGCATCTAAATATCACTCAATCTGAATTTGTTCAAACCTTTTTGTATTCTCCTGCCGCGTGTTTTTAGTGTATACTGACACTTGTGTGCCTCATGGCAATTTCTTGGCACTTTAAATTCGAAATGACAATACTGCAGAGGAGAAACTTCAATTTCACTTTCTTGTGTGCTTTCTATCTCTCCGCCTGTCAAACATCTGTCAACAGCTGGGTTGAGTATTTGAATGAGAGAGCGAGGGAGAGAGAGAGAAAGAGAGAGAGAACAGACGGACTGGGTGAGCAGAGGGAGGGATACAGAGAGATACAGTTACTGTCTGCCCCCGGACGGCTCTCATTTTGGGTATTGAACTCACGAGGAGCCTCAAGCCACTTTCTTGGCTTTATGAAGACTGTTTTAAAATTTCTTGGCATTTGACTGGAAAAGTGAGAGCCAGCAGTATAAGGAGTGTATCCTGGTCCAGTCCAGAGACTGCGCTGAATTGAGTTCAGTAGCTTTCTGGCACGCGTTTGGGATTACTGCTGTTGTTTTGAGTGAGAGAGGCGGAGGCTAAGGGGGCAGAGGGGGTGTTCTGTATTTGGTACTCCCTCTCTTGCACTCCTGGAGGAGGGGAAGTTTGAATGCGGGAGAAATGCAGAGGTAGAACCAAGGCAGAGGAGGAGAAAGCGTGAGAAAAAAAGGGAACCCGAGTGCAGGTAAGAGAGATGAACATTCACATGCATTGAGAAATTATTTTGTGCAGTAGCTTCTGTAGCTTTGGCTGTTGAGTAAATTTTGCAGGATTTCAAGTTGAAAAAAACAGGGCCTCAGGTTGAATTTTTATTGGTTTAGTCATAAAAACTGATCTGACGGATCGCTCAAATGTGAATGACACATGGATGCCAAATTTTCTCATGTTTAAAGTTTATTCTAATCCTCCACATGTTCATGGGAAAGTTGTCTGTATGGGAACAAAGTAGATATGTTTGCTGATCGGTAGCCCTTCTTGACCTGACAAGTATGTAGTGATTTGTGGCAGCAGGGAAAGCAGCAATGGGTCAACAAGCTGCAGGCGCAAGTGTTTTTTTTTTCCCTTTCTCACTCTATATAACTTCCCTCTACTTTGGCAGAGGAACAACATGCTTTTTGTGAATTAAAAAATCGCTACCTTTTTTTCTTGTTCTTTTTCATTGAAACAACCCTGCTTTCCACCAAAAACAGTTTGAGAAACAATTTTTGACTGATGATGGCAATCATTCACCTTTGACCTTGAGTTAACACAGGGATGGCAGTTAAACATGAATGGCCAAGAGGTCATGAGGCTTCCATGTCTGGTCTCCCACCAAACAACACAAGGGCATGCGGTTTATATGGCACCGCAGCTCACAATGTGCTTAAGCACATTTTCAATTTGATCCGATGACAAAACATAAAACCTGATGCTCTTGTCCTGATATAGTACTTCTTAATTTGGTCTGGGGAGAACATGTTCTTTAACTTGTCCAGAAACCCCTGTTAATCTGCCAGGAGAGCCCGCACTCATGTCTCCCTTGTGTCTCATAACATGAAGATGTTCTCTGGGAGTGATGCTTGTGGAATGACTTTTCTTTGCAGGTCTATCCTTCTCAAGATGGTTGTTTTCTACATTTACCTGCTCTAGGCTGTTATTCTCTACCAAGTTTTCGAATCAGAGTGAAACGTTTGAACCTAAAAAGAAACACGGAATGAAAATAAGTCTTAGGAGCAATTGCGTTCAAAGGTTTTGCATGGGAAGAACCCAACTTTGAACTTTCTCTGGCTCTATCAATTACAAATTCCTCATATGTGTTTGTTTCCAGTATCAGGTTTGTTTTTCAGATTGAATTTTCAGATATACTGCAAGCTTTTATGACAAGACCAAACAAACCAAATGTGAGTCTCTTAAACCGTGAAAACAAGAAGGTCTTGTAACTTAAATACACGCCGCAGATCTATAAGAGCAGAAGTGACCAGCAAGACTAAAATTTAAAGACGCTAAAGAAACAAACTGATCAATACCTTTAGAAAATAATCAAGGAACACTTCAAGCAGCTTGTGTTGTAGTAATTTTATTACAAATTTCTCAGTGTAGTAATTGATTTTGGCTCGTGTTGTTGTTTTTAACTGCTGCTTAGTGGTCAATTCCTGCATCCTGCACCACAACCTCCAATGAAACAGGAACCGACACATCAGCAGTATTCGACATCAGCGCCATCAAGTAATTGACAAATCACGTTTGTTTTTTACTTTCATCAGTCCCTGGCCTTTGAAGTGTAATTTTTTTTTTTTTTTTTTTTTTTTTTGCAAATGCAACTGTTTCCCACGAGTGGAAACCTAGAATATCGAAAATTAGGTGAGGCAAAATGTTAGCCCTCTCCCACAACTGAAAGGCAAATTAAATGACCTAACATTTATGATATGCAATCAAGTTCCACTTGCATTAAATGCCAAGGCGGGCTTTCCGATTTAGAGGTTTTCAACCTGTGTCCAAAGCGAGCCACAATTGCACATCTGATATTCATTGTTTGGCTTGGTATTTTGTCGTCTGTAGCTTGCAGTAACTTTACAAGAGGCCAAACCAAAACCCGCTCACTGTGGCTTGACCATGATCTAATAGCTGTTTCCTCTGAGATGCGTGGTCTTTGGCCTCTTGTGTGCGTCCACTTTATTAAGTTCCTCTGGGCCTCATTCTTAACATCAATATGGTTTTGAAGTGAAAAAAATGTCAGTCCCTTTGTTGGACACAAATTGGAGTTTACTGGCAGTCTTTTTTTTTTTTTCTATTTAATTCAAATAAGAAGGCAATCCAATATGATGAATCTCATTTGAAATAGCGTCCATAAAATGTGGTGTTTCAGGCCAATCACCAGAGAAAAATAAATAGATAAATTTAAAAAATGGCATGTACATTTCTGCAAACCACAGATATGTGTGAAATCAGACCCCCCCCCCCCCCCCCCAAAAAAAAAAAAAAAAACAAAGAAAAAATTCTGACAGGGTAAAGGCAGTGATGTGATGACGTATAGTGAGTGAGTTGTTGCGGCAACGAATAGATCCAACAAATACCAGAGACTTCTATTAGAGTTTATATAATCTAAGCTTTGTTATTTTCTTAACCCTCACCAAATGTTTTTTGTTCCTAAAACTAACCAGATTTCAACAGTGGCGTTGACATGTCATGAAACATAATTATTACTACAGAGTGATGTGTGTTTTTTAACAAGATGTGTTGTTTTTGGTCTTAAATGCAATACAATGTCTTTTGACAATGTTAAGATCCTGCATCTTCTTGTTTTATAGGAAAAACACATTTTATTTCAGGTCAGTAGTTTTAAGTGGTCATAATGCCTGTCAACTGATTAATAGCTACATTTTATTTGATGGTATGGATATTCTCTTACTAATGGAAAAAATACTTCATGTGTTCATGTGTTAACTTTGGTTGAATAAAACAACAGTTCAGCTCATAATTTCATGAAGGTGATTTCAGGGGCTGCCTTTATGTGCAATCCAATCTACTGTCAGTTTGGTGGTTTGTTCGATTTGCCACATTTCTTGCCTCATTTGTTGATAAAGTAATAGTATATGCATGTTGACAAAAAAAAACAAAACTTTTAGTATCAAATCTTTTAACATTATGCCAGGTTTTATGTCGACAAGCCCTTGATGTTACATTGATAGACCCCAGTGAAAGCCAGAACAAGGGGCATATTTCTCATACCAGTTCCAAATTTAGGCATCCAGCATACGGCCTAAACTCATGACAAAATGGCCTGTTTCCAGGTGACATCTTCTGTTCTTAAAGGAAGTTGAATCATGACATTGAAGACATTATTTTTTTCTTGTAGTGGTAAACATTTCCCACATGGCCTTTTTGTTTGGTGAATATCCTTCATTCTTTTACAACCACAATTATGCACGAAGTATTATTAAAACACCGACAACCTGACTGGGGACTGGCAACACGTTCTCTGCAAGGAACACACTGCCACCAAGCTGAAAGTAGCAATTTACACACTTGACATGTCAAAATGTCAAACCAGGGAAGAACAGGCTCTCCTACATTATAAGGCTTGGTAGATTTATTAGCCCTCCAAATAAAACAAAAACCCGGCGATGCATAAATTCCTCCAGCAGGGCTGTTTCAGCTTCAGGCCTTATTTGGCCCCTCTTTGGAAAGTGAAGAATTTACTTTCTCAGGCAAACTGCCATTACTGTGGCAGTGGCTCTTGTGTGGGCAGGAGGAGTGCCTGAGGAATTTGAGTGTGGTTGGACCAATTGTAGGCTTACTTTTTGGAGCCAGTGAGATGATTTATGCACAGTGGATAAGACATGTTTTCCCTCCTCAGGTCAGTTAAAGTAGATGAACTAAGATCAGAGTTATCGTTGTTCAGTTAAGGGCATATTGAACAATTGTAGCGTGTCCAACTTAACTATTACTACATCAGTGTTTTACAAAAACCTGCCAAGGAGTTCCATCATTCTGACAACTACAACCCAACACCCACAAAATACTACGTTTAATGAATATGCACATGCAATATATCAAAAAGAATGACTAACGCATTATTAGTTATGGACAAGTTTTAATTTATAACCAGCTGTTGAGCTATGCAAGTACTTAAACACTTCCATCAAATACTTATGCTGGGGAGGAAAAAAAACATGACGAATATGGCAGATTTAACCCTTTCTAGGCAGTCTTATCATTGTTTGTTTGTTTATTTATTTTGCATTTAACCTGCCTGATTTAATCCAAAATTGATCTTGGCTGCAGTGGATTTCAGTCCGACAGCAACAAAAGTTCCCTTTCATGCCAAATCACCGTTCTCTGCCCTGCTGCATTGGCTCACTTCATATTCTGTTGGCAGCAAAACCTGGTGCAGACTTCTGAGCAAAGCTTTCTTTTTCTACTGTTGCTTGTCAGCACATCTTTTTGTCCAGATGTCTTCACCAACTCAACATGTACCCAAAATGTCAAATGCAGGGAGGGAATGGAGATGGTAATAACCTAAATAAATTAAAAGAAAAAAGAAAAAAACCTTTAGCACTGGTATCTCATTGTATTTTGGAATGTTGCTTAACCTGCATACTGCCATCACCTCTGCATATCAACATTCATACTTAATTTGTGAGGAAAGAAACATGTATATGATATCAGCAAAGTTTTCTAAATCGTCAACACGTTCCTTGGGTGGAGAGAAGAACATACCTCTTTAATTAATTACCCCTCCTATAATTCTAATTACAAATATGTAACCACTTACAGTTGATCAGTGGCTGTATATTGTAATAACTGGTAAAGATACCTTTGATTTTAATTTGCCAATAGCATTTAACTTAAATCAGATCCGGACAAATGTAGAAATTTGTTCTGCAGCATAGCCTGGTAGTGTTTAAACATGTAACTTTGAATCATTTAAAAGTGAAAATGCAGAAATTCAGGATTAAATACAGTAGCTGTATACGGCAGCCATCATTTGACAGCCCGGCTGCACAGGTTGCTTCCTCGGATACCTCTGAGGGATAATGCCAAAGCTTTTTAAAAGTGTGTGTGGGTAAAAAAAAATGTGATTTATCACTGTCCTGCTAGAGCCGCTTTGTATTAACTCATTATACAATGACTCATCACAGTGGTTTGAGTCTTCCTTCAATATTCTTCAATTTCCATATCAACCTACTTAGACAGCCGCAATTGTTGTATTTCTCAGGGCTCCATACTCCCAGTATAATATTTGGAAATGTGGAAAAATGCCAGTGAAATTGACAGACCTAAGAAATTTGACCTTTAATGAAACAGTCCAAATAAACTCCGCCCTGTTTGCCCCACGCTGAGGCCTCTCAGCTCGCCTCCTTGTGTCTAGTGACTTTCGAGACACCCCTTGTGACTTGATGAGGTTATAAGCTCCCTGTTTTAAGAGCTTAAGTCCTCTCAGACTCATCCCCAGTAGGTGTTTTTGTTTGGCTGCTTCTTGCTTTGTTGGGGATAAAATGTAGGTCTCTTTTCAGAAGTTAAGATAAATGAGAAGAAAGAGTTCTATTACTGAACGTCTCTATTGCATCATATTAAAAAAAAAACACAATTTGGTTGAAAAATATAACACATTTTTAGACCTAAAAAAAATTACTCAATATAAGTAATTTGCAATTTAATGTGATGGCTTGTTGAAATATAATGGCCCTACCTCTGGCCACTTTATCAAGTCACAAAATTTGACTTGAGACGTCATAGATGGAGTTATACAAAGATTTACGGATGGATGAAGCGCAGGTTTTATCCCAGCCTCATGGAGAAGTGTGTGGCTGGGCCCCTCAGAGATTCCTGCACTTTTATCCGTCTGAGCTGGTAAAAACCACGTGAAGCTTGTACGAGTCTAGCTTGCAGCTGCAGCCACCATATATGGATGAAGTCTGGGTTGTTCTCTCGCCTTGCTGCTCACGGATGTGATGGGGACACACTTGTGTTTAAGTTGTCTGTACTTTCTCTTTCCATCCTTTGATATCCCATGTCTTTGACACATTTCATTAAAGTCATTTAAGAGTGCTCCAATGAATCGAGATAGACTCGAGGCAAATACATTCCGGGTTTTCCGGATGTAAATTTACTGCTCACTTCAAATTCTAGACCTTTTTATCAGCAATGACAGAACTCATCACTGGGATGTTTACAGTCTTGCGCCTGTTTAACTCATGGAACAGCACCTCCTAACAGCTGGATAAAAAAGGCACATGGCTTTTCTGCAAAGCCACAAATACTGACATCGCTGCTGAATGAATGTCAGCCATGGCTTCTGGTAGAGAGGGTAATAAACAGCAGCCTAGAATTTGCTCCCGGCTCCTTATGAATTAGTCGCCTGAATGCTTTGTTGCTTAAACTATTGTAACAAAAGCAATAACATTTTCAAATTGGTGGGAAACATGTAATCAATGTGCCATTTGAAAAATGGAAAATTGCAAAATCTACTCAGAAAAAAAAAATAGAACAAAGATATCCCCAGTTATCCCCAATTTTACTGGATATGTTAAGTAACGTTCTACAAGGATCGTTGTCGACTTTAAGGAATTCCTCTTTAAAGAGCTGTGCAAGCATGCACGGAATTGCACTCAGTTGCACTGAATGCTTGGATTAGGCAGTTCATATGGGCACGGCAAATTAAATCACATACAAAGCAGGTACTGACTGTGGGACTCATGCCATCACATTGCATATCAACAGGCAGCGGCTGACATCTGTAGTGCTGCTGTGATCTTATCCAACCATAGTATTTTGATATGTTTGATGATAGCATTACAAAGTCAATAAGTCTTTTGTTTTCTCAAAGAAAACTAATTACAGTGGTTTCCTTCCTCTTTGCGTCTGTTGTCTGCTGATAGGGCCGTCTCATCTCATAGCACATAAACTACCTATCAGCACAAGGCACAATGAATACTTGGCACCGTTGTACATTTACGCAGCTACGAATGTCCCCAAAATGTGCTTCGACACACAAAAGGGTAAATGAAATATGACTGTAGTTCAGCAGCATACTAGAGTACCCTGTTACGCATGGCGATCACTGATTTGATGTCTGTGGAAGGCAGACTATTTGGAGCCACACTTGTTATGGATACTGTGAGCAAACTTTTTTAAGAACCAAACTGGCCTGTGATGAACCTAAGTGCTATTTAAATGTTGCAACAACAAGAAATCAAAACCGTTTTAATTTTGATGTGATAGTATAAGTAAGGTACAAGCTGTGTTGTTGCTGGGGGATTTACGAACAGCCAATAGCTCTGGTATTTCTTTTTAATTTTTTGCAACAAAGCCACTTTGTTAGCAAACATGCAGAAATACAGTGTAAAGTAATGTTCTGGAAACATTAGCAATTGCTAACCGATATAATTCTGCCGCACCGTCCCATACTCACATGATATCAATAGCCAGATGATATACATAGCCGATGAGTTGAAATTCAACAAAACTAACTTAATCACAGGTACCCGGTATGGCATCTCATTAGTTACTCCGTGCACTTCATACTGTAATATAAACACAGTAGTCGTCACAGTTGTACCTCAGAGTTAGTGCTGTTAAAGATCATTTCAGTTGAGTTGTGTGAATACAGACAGGTATGCGTTACTCTCTGGAGTAGACATACTTACATTTGAATGTTGTGTCAATGTGTGCACTTAAAACAATGGCAATATAAATCAGTTGCATGGGTGAGGAGCAACAAAAGGTACCTGCTCTCATTGGAGGCTGCATTTAGAATAGGAAGGAATATCCTGCTGTCCATATAAAACTACCATTCTGCTGGAATTAAAGGTAGCCACAGCACTGCTTCAATGGCTCTGTGAAGGGACAAAAAGAACTGTGTTACAGCCCATTAAATGGTTGTTGTGTTTTCAAGCTGCGTTGAGGATCACGGCTCTTTAATTGAGTCGCAGTGTGGCAACCCACGAAGACCAAACACAGAATGTAATCTTAGAAAAAAAACAGCGTCTGTGACATCCTTTTGGCATTTATCTTCTTCCTTGTCACTTCTTTACATTAAAGTAATTTCCATGAGTAAGCACTGTTGATGTGTCTTAAATGGATGAATTCATTCAGTGGGAGATGCAGTAAATTACACTTAGATACTCTAATAAATAGTAACCTTAGAATTGCAAGACAGAATAAAAAGCCATCACATATGTTCCTGAACCACAATGCTGTATGTTTTGCTTTTTCAGACCTATATAACCAGTTGTCCCTGTCTATTGTGTCAGTGATTGATTGTTACATGTAGGACAGGGCTAAATTGAATATGTTATTATACTCATTGTTCATTTGAGTTGGCTCAAGGTCAGCAGATAATACTGTGGTGTTTACATACTGCTCTTGTAATCTTTCTATTCTTCCTCTCACAGGTCACCACAGCATGTCAGACATCTACCAACTTTGAGCTGGTGAGTATAGTTTGTGTATGTGTATTTGCCTGTCTTTAAGATCACGAAGGAAGCATCTCAAGACATTTCTGACCTCTTAAATCCCCTTTATAATGCAATTATTCTTCCTACCGCTGTGTCAAAAGTATACACATTGTGAAAGCCTTTAGTGAGAGGTCAAAGGCTGTAGCCATTTAAGGTTCCCTCTTTTTGTTCAAGTTCACTTAACACACCTTCCCTGTCATGCTTCGAAGCTAAGGAGGCGTTTCCTTAGTGATGATGCAAAAAAATTCCGGTGACATATAGAAATAATGTTAGACTTAGATGCTTTGAAAAGCCTGTAACAGCTTTGCAGTTTTACCAAGAAAACTATAGCATAATTATTATTATATTAGTTGAGCAATATATTAAGAGATTGATCTGCTCTTTACTTTATTCAAATAGCACTGGCTGCATTTTTTTTAACAGAGATATGAGATCATTTTAACTAACGACTGAACTATTTGAAATGTCACTATTTCGCCTTTGCATTATTCTTGTATTACAAGAGTCAAGCATGTTTTTATTTTGATGATAATAAAATACGACACGATTAAAATTCTATCCACTCCTTTCTGCAGGCTACAGTGTAATTCGATGCAAAATAAATTATTTCACAGAGTGAAACTTTAACATTTAAGTGACGAAAAGCAGGACAACACTGACTGGTTAATGAGTTTATGAAAAACCCCATGACAAAATCCGAACACTATGTAAATGCTGAGACACGATCCAAAAATAAGTAGGCGGAGCAATTTGATCACTATCATGACTTCATGTCAGTGTTCTATAAAAGTTAAATAAAGCATGGAATACTCAGTCTTGGTTCACATTTCAGACAAACTGCCAACTATATGACCAAATTAGGAGCATTCCAAGCTACAGTAACAGCTTTGCTCTTATTTACCTTGGATGCGGGCCCTATTTAAGTGACTACTCCAGCTTGTTAAACAGTCCCCCCTGGTTTTGCTTATAGAGTTCACATTAGCCTAGGACACTGTGCTCAATTCAGTAAAGAAATTTTCCTCAATACGTTAATCCCTTACAGGGGTTGTGTACGAATCTTGTGCTCGGGGAAGTTCCTCTCAACGTCACCATCGCTGCCTCGTTCAGCGATTTACGTGTAGCCCAAGGGAGTATTTTTGCTTGTTAAACACAGTCATGTACATATTTCCTGAATTATGGTAGAAATTAAGATCAAACTTTTTTTGTTTTTCATATTAAAAATCCAGACAGGATCAAAAGGAAATCATATCGGTCCAACATTTCAGTATAATTGGCTTATCAATTTGATTTTTGTAGTTTTGCTTATTACCCGGCTTTTATATTTATTGTGTTAGCTTACCCTGGCTCAAATTGATGTATAATATATGGTGATTGATATACAGTTAAGTTTACTATTCAAGCATTTATTAAATTTTGGAAAGGAAAAAAAAAAACGTTTGTGTGTTTGCGTGCGCATATGTATGTATTTCAATTAACAAAAGTGAACTCAAGTACTCAAGTTGGTCTATTTCAGTTGCCATTCAAAGCACAACCCTTTCATGCGTCAATAAGAAATTTCACATGAGTTAAGTCTGTGGATGCACTGTGTGCTATGAATCACTATCACTCACAGAGAAAGAAGTCTCTAAATCTTCTTTCTCCCCAACTTTTAAATCCATCAGATCAACATGTTTCTTCCTTACTGTGAAAGAGACAATGACTACCCCTCACTGACTGTCTGGTTTCTCTCTCCAGCCACCCACTCCTCAGCTGCCATTAAAGCATGTAGACACACCGGTATGTATCGCCTCTTATTTATTACAGTCATTAGTAAACAGATATACTCGAAACCTGTTCGTTCAAAAGTCCTATTATTGTTAAAGCAGCATTGTGCTGGAATAACATTCATGATAGATCCTGACACATTCATTTGTTTGCTTTTGGTCTGAGGTTGCTTTTGTGGCTTTGGCTTCTTGGTCATGTCTAAGTGATTAAGGGAAGACTTGTTGCATCTGAATAGAGTTTTATGTCTGACAAGTTTTTCACCCTGTTTTGGAAATTGCTTTGTCAACATGAAAATATCCCAAAGCACTAATTCAGCTCCATGAGAAAATGCTTTGGTGTGACAGAGTTTGACCGATCCGTACCTCAGCCGGTCAGAGAACTTTGGGATAAACTGGAATTTGTGATTGTATCAGATTGGACCTCAGGCTCAGTGTCCAAAATGACTAATGCTTTTGTGGCTGAAGGGAAGCAAATCGCTGCTGCCAGTTTCCAAAATCTGCTGGAAATGCTTCACAAAGCATTGGAGGCTGTCAGCACTCAGCTTAAAGCTCATGGAGTTTGGGATGAGATGTTCAACAATGACAGAAGGATTTCATTTTCGGCTGTATTACTCATACACTGACCATTAAGTCGACTCAGATACTGAGTTCTTTTCTCTCTTCATATGCCATCATTTTTTTTTTAAACATCTATGACCGACAACAAATTATTTTCTCTTTCTGTCTCAGCTTGTCTGGCGTCTTTCCATTTAAAAGAAGTATTCAGTTGGCAGGAGCAGTAATAGCCACCATTGTGAGTCAATTTCAAGCTCACCATTATTATTTGTGAAGCTCAGTCACAGTATGCATATAGGAAGTTATCTGGACTCAGACTTTCTAAAATGCCAACTCGACTGACAAGTAGTCATTGTGACATGAAACAGCAGCTTCCTCATTCAAGAAAATGATGAATCGAGTGAGATTGCCGTGTTGGAATGTTGATAGGGTTACTTGTAACACTCAGTATTAGTTTAGGTTACAAAACCACGTTTTGAAGTACTTCAGAATCCAATGTTACTCACTTTCTTTGGCTCAAATAAAACAATTAGAGTTTTTATTCAAGACTGCAACCACAGGGGCATCACAAAACTAACAATTTGTAGTATGACTTTGGAATCCAAGACTGGATTTCACTTGGAATGGAAAAGTATTCTATTCTTAACTTAAAGATGTATATATTTTTTTCAATGTGAAGGGCCTCTAAAAGACCCAGTAAATGTGCTGTGTGCATCAGATCATACAGAGTCCTCTGAGCAATTCTGGTGCGTGTGCCTGTGCGCCGATCCGTATATACATATATTATGATATATATAATGTATTTGCTTTTTTCCTTTAAAGTAACAGTGGTGAATCTCAAACATCTATTTAAAGAGTCATGTGTCACAGTATCAAAGTGACAGAGAAAAGCAACATGCTGAAATAAATGGATTCCAAGAACACCATGTATCTGTATTGAAATTCATGTTATGCCTGTTGCCTTACTATACAGAAAGGTGATCGGGAATTGTTTGGGCCACTAGGCAATGTAAATTCAATTCGTATTAGAAGAAACGATTGTAATGGGTTGATATCTGTCCAACATCCAAATAAAAATATTTAATTGTTAAAAAGTAATTTGACAGTGATTTTCTGCTATTAATTGTTTTTATGTTCCTGCACCAAACAGAAGATGGCAGCACCATGCCTTACATCCTGCCAATCAGACCTTCTGTGTGTCTGACCTGGTTTTTGATGGCACGCTATTAAAATATTTAAAGATACTCGCTTTGCGGAAGTAACCACCTACGTAAAATTCCTCTGGAGTTACTACAAACAATTTGAAACAGCGTTCCATGCAGCAAATGTTGAGGACACAAACTCAATCGTTGAATTCGCAAATGATTTTCAGTTCATCAATCTACTGCTCTTGTATGGCATGTCCTTACTTCTGATCTCCTTTGCTCCAGATCAGGGATTGTCTCCCTTGTGTGTGTGTGTGTGTGTGTGTGTGTGTGTGTGTGTGTGTGTGTGTGTGTGTGTGTGTGTGTGTATAGTTGCTTGTATGGTGGAATTATTTTCTTTATATCAAGGAAATTGTTTCAATGATGTCAGACTTTTCCTAAAGTACTGAAAAAAAAAACAACAACTCTGGAGTACATAAAACCAGGTGGTCTGATTTAAATTACTTCGCCTTTCTTTGCCAGTGTAAAAAATATTTTGAACATATCTTACAAAATTAGAAAAGCTGCTGTGACATTTCTTGCTGCCAGGCACACGGCAAATTGTGTCCTTTCTGTGCCAAGAATCCCTGTCAAGTCCTGCCCTGAGACTAGACATGCATGTTTTGCTTGACATTGCAAAACCACAAAGGCTGTGTGATTAGTGGGGCTTCCAAGACACCGAGATTCCATAAAAATAAGAAACGGGGGGAACTACTGCTAATGCAGAGAGAAAACTGTTTAGTTAAGCCAATGGTCTAGGAAGCAACATTTTTGAGTTTGTTTAAAATATTTTAGATGGTAACCATCCCTTGCCTCTTTATTTCCCTGTCGTGACATCAGATTGTTCAAAAGATAAAAGCGGAAACAGATTTCTTGCATCTGTGTTCTTTTTTTTCTCCCCATTTGTGAGTCATGACACATCAGATGTCGCCTAAATGTTTACATTGGCCACCGCCATTTGCTTGTGACTCGTAGTTAGATTATAAACACAGATTGGTCTGTGTACACTAATATGTCCAGGCATTATTTCACATTCAGCGCCTCCTAGAAATTCAGCAGGAGCAGTCCTGATCCGTGGGTCAGCGACGTGAGAGTTCAATTCAGAGCGCACTGAAGTAGATCAAATTATCATACTAACTTTTGCACCCACTAATGCAGTCTAGATAACATGGGCATTTAATTACACATAAATAAAACATCTGGGATGCACCCCAAGGAACGACAGTCAGATAAAAAGGATCAGGGAATTCCTCCATACTGGATGAACAGATTTAACCCACAGGACAAAAGGACCTTCTGGGTCAATGTCTCAGTGAATGTCCAAGTCAGAACATTGGGGTGGACATGAATTCAAATGAAGAATCAATTCATTTGCAGACAGAAATCCAAGTCAATATATATGTTTTTAGATTAATGATTGAAAAGTAAACTAGCTGAAGTCTCAACTCAGCTTTCAAGTTTTTCTTGCAAGAAGCGCACTGCAACAACTACTGTTAAATACTAAAACGAGGATGTAAACCAGAAAACATAAATCCCTTTGTCTTTTCAAAGATACGGTCGGCATCACCATGAAAGAGGTTTGATTTATTGATATATTGAACAGATTGACCAATGTATTGGTATTAAAAAAAAAAAACAAAAAAAAAAAAACAGCTTACTGTTCTGTATATATCCTGTGCATCTTGTATTTGCAAGTGTTATTTGCAGTGCTTATGTCCTCTATTGTAAGTCGCTTTGGATAAAAGTGTCGGCCAAATGTAATGTAATGTATTGTACTCCATCTGCTAACCCCCTTGGGTTTGTTTACTGTACATGTGAAAATCCATAAACAATAATCTCCACATTGAGGTCCTTGGAGTCAATCTGGTTCATGTTATCAGCCATTATTTCAACTTTCCCAAACCACAATAAAGAGTCAGTTCATTGATCCTAATTGGTCCATAATCACCTCATCACGTAATGTTTGAATTTGGCTTAGGGCTGCATCCAGAGAAATGAATGATATAAAACTCGAAATTCAACTGCAATCATGATAAACTTTACACAGGTGGGTATTTGTTTTCACCAAGGGTCATGGGACATAGCCGTTGGAAATCAGGGAAGGACATTTGGACTGATAAGACCGGATCAGGAAGTGGATCTTTATAGTAATTTCCACATGCTGGCTAATCTACCAAACACACTGAATATGTGTAGACTTGTGTGTTAGAACCAGATTGTATTTCCGATCATTGTTCACCTCACGTTGACTTATTTCTTATTTTCTGGATGACCTTTGAAACCTATTGAGAAACAATTACAATCCAATGTATTTCTGTGTTGTGTCCAAATGCATCACAAATGAATTTTGTTAAGTATTAACAGAAGAAGGATTTTCCCTTTTATCACAGTTTTTGTAAACTTCTTTTGCAAGAGCAAGCTGTGTGATTAATAAAAAAAATGCTGGTATGAAGTAAGGGGACAAGCACACAAACGACCAATTTAAAACCTACTTTTTTGCAAACCATACTTTGACAATGATATATTGCTGTTTTAAAAATATACATAGATATGGAGCTGAACCAGACTTTTCACAATAAAATTGGCTGCAGACTCAACTGGCATGCCCATCCTTTACTAAAAACAATAATGTGGTTGTTGGTACTTCTTATCATAGAATTTCCCCATGAGATATAATTGGTTGCTTTCATCCAAATCTTGCAGGAATGGGCATTGATTTTATTTTATAATTTCGGCCCTTTTGACTCCAGACTTCAGCGATCAATGTTCTACAGAGTTTTCCATTCATATGCATAGAAATGTGTGTGTTTGAGCTTAGTGTATCAGCAGAGAAGGAATGCAGTGTTGGAATGTTTTTTCGGTTAGTCCATATGAAACACAGTGATGGTGGTTTTGAGTCTAACTGCCCCATCGTGACCATAATTGAGTCAGCATGGGTCTCGTCTGGGTCATCCATGTGCGCTAAATCAGTTTCTGGCACAAGAGATGATAGAAAGTGAGTGGAGATGTACGTGCAAGCTCCCGACTCTGTAAATCAAGAAAACTGTTGTGGGACCAATGATGATAAATTTGGAATATCTGTACACAATGGACACAAAGGCAAAAAAAAAGATGTCCACTTTGTTTAAACATGCGTGCTAAGATGAGGAAAAAGTCACAAAAAAGAATCATATTGCGTGTGTTTAAAATTGTAATAAGTTATTTTTGCACCTAGCAGATTAGATATTTTTAAATACATTGTCAGTAGAAATGCATTTATACTGTGGATTCACACAGTAGGGGGAAAATCAGAATGGAAAAAGGGGAGGGTAAGTGAGGAAAATGAGAGATAATCAGAGGGAGGAGTTGATAGATAGAAGGGAAAGCCAGCATGAGGGAGAGGACAAGACAAAACAGGATCTAGTGAGATAGAAATGTTGCATAACGGTTACTTACTTAATTCTGCACATCCAGCACAAAGAGAGGCTGCTTTCCCATCTTGAGGACTGAACTGAGTGTGCATTTATATAAATTATGATTTGAAACAAACTATTGACATATGATCCCCATTTTAAACTGGGATTTTCTTACTAAATCTGGCAATCTGGACATTTTGTGATTTTTTTTTTTTAAATCCAATATGTAAAAGAGTGCAGTAACCTTGCAAAGCCATGCATCTTGGTAGCTCCCTTCAAAGGCAACTTGCCTGTTTGTGTTCCTCCTGGAGGTGGAGCACTGAGCACCTGTTTGACAAGGTAGGCTACTCCTAAGGAGACAAAAATTAATTCATGGAAATCCTCTGTTTTGTGCTTATTGCACAATTTTCTTTTCCCTGAATATTTTATTTAGGACCCACGTATCTCTTATGTGACTAAGATTTTGCTCATTGAAAACGTGATTTTTTTTTTTTTTTTTTTTTTGCTACCCCTTGAATTATTCCAATTTCCGATCCGATGCTATCAAGAAATAAGTGATGACATGATCACAAGATCGCAAGTGGTAAATGTTTTTGTAGAGTTTATGAATACATTCCAAAAAAATAGGTATTAAGATAGGTAATCAAAAAACTGAAATTCAACAGTTTGTTCAAAGAAAATCAAATGTTATATTAAGGCTCTTCTTTGAGAAATTAAAACATTTGAAGGCACAAGTACCATCGCACTACTACAGTTTCAGTGAGGAAATATATTTGCTCGCGGTAAAGAGTCACGTTAAAAGATTGGCTGCAAACATTGTTGTCACTTTGTCATTGGACCAAGTACTGTGTGTCGATGTTCCATCTGTTCCGTTTCCTTTTTTCATTTGGGCAATTGATTGGAAGTTGTTAGACTTCTCACATATCACTTTATGATTTCCATGGAGAAATGCATAACTTGAATGAATGGCTTCTTTTTGCAAAGCTCCAAGTTGCTATTGGGCAAATTTTGTTTCGCAGATATTTCTTGCTGACCAAGTGTAGTGGGGCACACACCTGTGAACAAAACTGTTAAGGAAGTGGGAATATCATCACAACTTTGACCCTTATCTCTACCAGGAATTCCGGACATGCATGTTGAGCTCTTAAATGAATTTCATGCCTGCTCTGTTACCAAAGTTCATCCAGAAGAATACGAGGATTTACTGGAATAATGCAGGTTGTCATCCTCAGAGAATATCTTGTGACTGTTGAATAGCGAGCCCAACCCTCTCCAAAGCCAAACTAATCTAAATGGATAAACATGCTGCATTGAATTTCATGAGGTGTTCACACATGCATGTTGCTACAAGACAACAGATTGTTCATATGATGTGATATGTACATTTGTGAAACCCCTGAAGCACCATGCAAACAGGCTGTTTCATTTCGCAAACACCAATGTCCACACTCCACTTAGCATCTGGTTCCTGTCAAATCACTAAGAATTATGCTTCCCATCTTGGCTGTTAGGGCCGGGATTACTTTCATCTGTGAGAAACGGCTCAGCAGCAACATGCAGAGCTTTGGGCTGTGTGTTTAACCTTACACCCTGATTAGAGACCCCTCCTGCCAGTATCACTGTTTAACCACTTGACCACTAAACATTGGCACTTTCTCTTAATGATATTTTGGGTGGAGATACATCATTTCACAAGGTGAGCTTGAAGAGATAATTCCATCTGTCGTTCTATCTGTTTTGGGGTTACTTACTGTTTTTGAAATGGATGCTGAGTGATGCTGATACTGCATGTTCTTCACCAAAAGAGAAACCATAAAAAAGGTGCCGACACACATCTATTAGGCGAAGATTCCTTGAAGGTACATTCTCCTCCTGCTGACTTGACGCAGCCTGACTATTTTCTCTGTAAATAACTTAACAGAAGACAAGATAATTAAAGTTTGAACTGAAGTCCTGACAAGAGTCAGGACAGCTTCCTCCTTGAGCATAATGATAAAATGCCCTCCCCCCCTTTTTTTTTCTGCAAAATTTATGCTGTTTTTTTTAAATCTGCTTTAATTGTGGGCTTCTTTAACTTATCTATCTTCTGTGCCATTACATCAAGTGTTATGTCCATTTTATTTATGCTCAGGATTTTTTTTTTCTTTGATTCTTCATAACATCATTCCCATATTTCTGTAATTCTGTATTCCTCATAATTAGCAAATAGAATTTGAACATGAAAGTGTGTATTTCTTCTCTCCAGGGATCTACAAGGTCCTGCAAGAGTGTGGAGATAAGGCGAAAGCAGTCCCGGTAAGGCACATCACTCCATACTTGGACAAAATAAAGTTTAGATGAGGTATTCTGCCTCTGGTAAAAGCAACATAGCATTTGAAAAAAATGGTGTTATTAATTGTGTTTGTCGTCTTAGAATGTTAATTTTCATTGCTCCCTTTGTTCCAGTTATTTTACTTGCATGGCTTTTTCTCACACAGCTTTATTATATACTCAAAAGGCAACAGAGCTGATTGCTGTTTGGCCTCTGAGATAGATTCCAAAATATCAACAGCAGTCTTGTCAAGTGGTGATTAAGGAGGTGTTAGTGATGAAGTTGGTCTTAGTCTGAGATAAATCTTAGACTAGGAGAGGTTTTTTCTTTGGGAAGATTCCCAAGAGTCTGATTTACGGAGATTCCAAACATAAAGCCTATATCTACACAGGTGTAAAAACATGTTTATAACCAAAAACAACTTAACAAGCAGGTCTACTTTGTCACACAATGACTTTCCATCTCTCCAGTGACTGTCTTATTCAGCTGAGCAAAGTAACCACCATTGCTCTGTCTTGGAGATCCTAATAAATCTATCTCAAAGGTCAAACAGCATCTCTGCTCTTACAAAGCTTTGGCGCTGCATATTGTTGAAGGTGATCCAACAAGAATAATTGTACAAATAATCAAACTAACAAGTGTGATGGATGAGGCGGTACATACATTTTTTCAGCCATGGAGAGTTCAGATTGAAGCTGAATGCAAATTGAAATGGAGATGGAGATAAATATGTAAGGCTAAGAGAAAACAAATAAACGACTAAATAAATATGTGGCCCCATAGTACATAAACCTACCCCAGCTACACTCAGTACTATACGCGCATTATATAACAGAGGAAATTAAGAACAAATCAAAATCAATTTTTGTGAGCAAAAGTCATGGGTGACGAATTAATATAATCTTGTAAACAGAGGAAGATTGGCCTAGATTCAATATTTATTAAGGTATCTGTACTAAATGTGTCCCATACCGTTTTGATAAATTGTCACTTGTTTATACATTTTTAAACACAAAAACTTAAATCAGCATTGAATGAGAGGATAATACCTAAAAAGGAAATACATTAAATCTCTGCTCAGCTAATCTGGTCAGCTTGACTCATGTCAAAGGGAGACACCAGGTGACCATGCTTTCTTTTCCTCATTCAGCTAAGTTCTTCATTGCAAAATTGCAAAATTATTAAAGTATTCTTGCAAGGTGACTTTATTTTGCATAGCATGTCACATGAGGGTTGTTTATTTTTTTTTGTTGTCCAGTGGCTCGTCAATCAGGGTATTTTCTTGGCTTCCATACAGTTATTCTTGCATGAGAGTGAGATTGTATCTGCAAGTAGTCTTTGGCCATTTATAAAGTCGGACACAAGAACCCCTAAATCAGCTTGGGCGGCTTGTCATGATTTGCCTAAATCATTTCCATAAAATACAACATTTCTATTAGACTAATTATTGCCGGTTTAAAATCTGCTGGTTAGAATCTTTTTCAATCTCAGTGCAGTTGACTGCATTTCTATTTGTGTATGACGTATTATATAATTTTGCAAACACACAACCAAAGGGGGAAAACATTTTTTTTTAACACTAGTAGTTTCAAAATGATAGCTGTAGAAAAGGACTAACAGAAAAATAGGTCAAATTTTGTTATGAACACACTTATCCTGGGAAATTGAAAACTTAGCTTCTGATCAGCTGACATTGAGGTCCTCAGAGTGAATATCGACCTCATCCTCTCCGTCTTTGCTGCTCATCTTCTCCAGAAGTCAAAGCGTGGTTCAGGCCATGGAGGAAAGCTATGAGGTGGACTTGGTCTACATCACAGAGAGGATCATCTCCGTCTCTTTCCCCGCTGCCGCTGAGGAGTGCACCTACACTAACCACCTCAAAGAGGTGGCAGCAATGCTACGGTCCAAACACGGCGAACACTACCTGGTGAATAATATTTCATATATGAAAACTGAGAGCGATGCCATGTACCACTTTTTTGTTGTAATGCAATAAGCTTTGTCACAATAAAGATTTTTTTTATGACTTCAACAAAAACATAAGCTCAGAGCATTTTAATATTTAATTGTTTCATTTTCTGCTCTTTGATTTCAGGTGCTCAACCTGAGCGAGCAGCAGAATGACTTAGCAAAGTTAAATCACAAGGTACAGTCAGTTAAACATCCAATGTTTCCTGTCGTTAATTATGCGGTTAATCAAACACAAAAACGACAACAGCAAAAATGAACTCTCCGATCCCGTTTTTGGTTTCTACTATCTTCATCAGGTACTGGAATTCGGCTGGCCAGACCACCACGCGCCGCCACTAGACAAGATTTGCAGCATGTGCAAGGCCATCGACACGTGGCTTAACGGAGATCCACGCAATGTTGTGGTTCTTCACAACAAGGTAAACCGGTGACGACTGAGACAAAACGACAATGTCCACTTTTTTTTAATTGTAGTTTTGCACATATTACAGATTCAGTTAAAGTCACTACTCCCACCCTTCCCTTCTACTGGCTCTCTTCCCAGCCTCCCCCTTTAAACTTCCAACTCTCCATACTGTGAGTTTATTACACATTTTGACAGACAACAATGGAATTACAACAGTAATCTGCAACAGTGGAAATATTAAAACGCCTTTTGCTAGCGATTACTTCATGGCGGCTTCATATTCGATTATTAAACAGAAGAAAAGAAAGCAACATATTAAGCCGAAATTCTGCCCCTGCTCTATTTTAGCAGATCACTTGTTCTCTTTTTCTTTTAGACCGTGTCATGTTTCAAATACTTTTACATCATCGACTTGTAATGTAATTCATGTTGCTCGCTGATCTCCTTTTGACTCTACACTTGACTAAACGGTCTCATTTGCTGGCGATTAATCCTGCATCAAACATCTTTTTCAAACTCTGTCTTACTTCTGACGGATCATTGTACTCACTGTGGTATTTTTCCCTCCTCTGCTTTGTTTCTCTAAGGGAAACCGGGGTCGAACAGGGGTGGTGGTGGCTGCCTACATGCACTACAGCAACATATCTGCAAGGTAACAAACCTGTTACCACGCGGGTAGACATTTCCTGAACTGTAGAGTTGTAGTCAGCACTGAAAGTATTTCAGCACTTTAATCCCTCAGTTGCGTTGACTCCTCTTCAAAAGGTTTTGTGAGGACAGAAGCAGCAATCCATCACATTGAGGCTCGAAAACTCTGAGACCTGAACATCCTTGAAAATTAAACACTGATGTGATTATTGTGGCCAAACAATCCATCGTGGCTGGTTTGTTTTTCTGGCTCACACAGAAAGATTTCCTCCAAAAGGTCATCAATCTTTTATGCAACCAGATGTTAATAGGTAGGAAAACGCCCGGTGGATTTAAACCTGTTTTCAATCTTGTAAAGCACATATTTCTGATAGGCAAACTCGGGGAAAAAAAAAAATGCAGGTTTTTCCAAAACAAAGGCTATTACGTTTCATGGATTTGTATGTAATTTCAAAAATGCACCACTGTATTACAGATAATATAACACAGCTCCTCCTTTTCCATTATACAGTGCAGATCAGGCACTGGACAGATTCGCCATGAGACGTTTCTATGAGGACAAAGCACTCCCTGTTGGTCAGCCATCTCAGAAAAGGTTAGTGATTACCTCCTGTTTAAATTTAAATCTTTGTCTATTAAATCTAACTTAATGAAAAATTTGTGCTCAACACAGGTTTTTAATTGCTTTTAACCTGCACATTTGGAAAGGTCCGAGCGAGGTTCTTTGAAAGTCTGAAAAAAATCTCCATATTGCTCCATTTAGGGGGATGTCATGATGGCCTTTGTCACAGTATCTGGGTTTGTGTCCTGCTTCTGCATTCCACTGTTTGACAGCTTTCATATCAGTTGGTGCACACTCACCCTTTGGGCTGTGTCGGTGTTGTTGCAATTTTCACTATTCCTAATTTTCACAGCTACAATCTGCTGTCATACAGTGCTATTGCGTACAGTAATTACCATTAGACTTGAACTATTTAACCTTCAAGACATGTGGCTCAGTTAGGCCACTGGACGTGAGTTGTGATTGCCCAACCGTCACCGGGGACCCGGCAGGTGAGCGCTCGGACAGATCTGGCCAACGGATTAATTTAAATAAAAGCGATCGTTTCGCAGGCCAGATGCAGCCCAAATGCAAGAAGAATTCACTCGGCCCCGTTGTCAGCTGGAAAATGCAACTCGGTCTTTTAGCTTAGGTAGCGACGAAAATTTTCATGTTTTCATTTGTTTGTTGAGACGTTTTTTTGGGATTGCATGTATTACTATTTGAAAGGAGAAGATAGATATTTGTCAAGTTGAGATTTTTCCCTCATTTCCTCGTAACATTTAGAATATCTGATAGCATGGCTAGCTTGTGATTGCAAGTTTCCTATTATTGCACTGCACAAAGTTGTGTCTATCCCTTGGTTCTGTCTGGCTACGCTGCCTTTTGGCAAACACGAACCCTAGCCTTCAATACACTAAAAGCATTGCATCCACCTCCTCTAGATATATTGTGTATGATTTGTGGCCTTTTTTTAATCATGATAATAAAGTGAATGCAGCACACAAACAGTCCCCTCAGAGAAAGCAAAAACAAGTTCAATGCTTTTTGTTTTTTACCAAAGAATTTGCCGCTGTTGTCATCGTCTTCTTTATCTACAAATGAATTTCAACTAAGATAATTGAGATCATGTCTGCCTGCAATTCCGCCAGTCTCTGGGGAAGTTTCATTGCTTGGTTCCCTTTCATTCCTATCTTTCTGACCTTTTTTTTTTCTTCTAATTCTTCCCCTTTCAGCACTGTTTTGGGATAATAATCTGTTCTTGGCTACAGAGCAAAACAGCAAAGTAGACACTTAACCAGAGTGAGTCAAATCAGGTATATGAGCAATTTCATTGGGGCCTGTATTCTGAGGCATCTTCTTCGAAGTCATAAATCAGTTCCAAGCATATCATTTGCTTCCTCTGCATAACTCTTTAAAAGGTTGACCTTTACTCTATTGCTTTCTTCACCTCTGAAGAGAGGAATCCTGATCTTGCAGCTTCCCGTACAAGAGGGATGAAAGGTTACATGGAATAAATGAAGAAACCCAAAAAACAGGGGATTTCACACCTCTTCATTCAGCCTGTGAATTAGAGAGCCAGCCATTATCTAATAGGTATATGGCCTTCTTCTACCACTCAGCTATTTCCTGCTTTGGATATAATTATCTTTGCCTCTGGAGTCTGCCAGCATTATGGTCTGGTATGTGTGACATGAACATCAGGAACAGGAGATGAGCTCATTTTGCTGCTGCCCCTGACGCTTGTAAAAGATTGGCATAATTGCATAATATTTTGGGACCATCGTTCTAAAATGCACAAAAGCAAGAGTATTGGCTTTTCCTGGTTCTGATTTACAATGACATACATGGCTATACTGAGTGATTACATGTTTTGTGTACTTAATTGGATGCTTAAAAGAAATTCACTAGAATACCAGGATTTACAGCAATACTGTGTCTGACTTGCAATGCATTTCAAGAGCATCTGTTTCACATTTAGTTTTTAGTCCTAATTTAGCACAGGGAAATTATACATTCTGGTTCAAATCAAAATTTGACCCTGGGTGTGAAATATTTATTTAGGCTGAAGTGAACATCGACTCATCGGTGCTATTGCTATTTTCCCTCACAGCATACACTGTCCAGGGCAATCCGTCTCAAAATATGAGTGACGGTTAATCAAAAATGCACTGAGGTACAGAGGACCTCAGTCAACCCTTTATGACACCTTGCATCATTTTTTTGTGATGTTCAATATTATTATTATTATTATTATTATTACTATTATTATTATTATTACGGTCATGTAGTAGTAATATTGTTGTTGTAATGATAATCATAACAGCTGCTGCTGTTGTGGGATATATGTTGATATTTTAGGTGGAAAATGTCAGAGGTTGCAAATATTCTGGCAATATGTTGAAATGGAGGGAAAATATTAAAAACTTTCTAGCTTCTTTTCCTAGGACAGCTATAGCACCAAAATGAATAGTCACATGAGATACCCCAGGTGCAGAAATGATTTATTAAATCCGTGAAGTGTCTTGGGGCCACATAAATTAATAATAGAAGCAAATAGATCTATTTATCACACCCTATTCAAACTAGTAAGTAATTATTCAATTGCACATTTAAAGGAGACCCTTTTTATTCAAATTTGGGATAGCATGTGTATCTTGAATGCTATATTATTGATTTCACAGCTGAAAAACAGGTTCCATTATACAATGTCTTTTTTTGTGCCATAAAACTTTATTGAAGAAGACCAGAAGAGATAGGACAGGATCACCTGGAGCATGGACTGACATTTTGGTGATGCGAGACCAAGGGAAGAGGGGAATAATTGAATCTTTCAGTGTTATTGGGACGTTTGCGGTCAGTATTTGAGAGGATAAGTCACAAATGAAAGCAGTAAAAACAAACCCAGGAATTTGGTATGCCCATGTTCAATCGCTCCTGCCAGCAGAGAGTGCGGGCTGCTGTTTTGATGGAAAGTTCAGTGGGGAACCATGTGTCATTTCCCATTTCCTGCCTTCAGTCAAATTGCTCCTGTTAAAAATACAACCATTCCCTCTACCCCTAATAGAAGTGTTTATTTGAAAGCTTACTGTAATATTTCCCTAATGTTTTTGTGGTCACAACTCAACTGACTTTAACCATGGCTTTAAACTAAAAAATATAATTTTCCTACAATAGAATTTAGCAAGGACATACGTCTATGTCATACCTGAGGGTTAAAGCTTACAAGGAACAATAAGAGGGCAATCACATGTCATGTTCTGTGATTCATCTATAAAATTAAAATGTCAGGAGGGTTTTCTTCCTGTGGTTTTTTTTTTCGGGGTTCTCCAGTTTCCTCCCTCACTCCAAAATCATGTAGTACCAGTATATTAATTAAAGAAATATAAATTTCCCAGACATATGCATGGGAGTGTAAATGGCGTGATGTCTCCAAATCGGGTCTTGAGATTGATGGGCAATCTGCTGTGACCCCAAGTGCCTGTTAGTCGGAATACAAAAATGAATGAATGAAAAAAAGTAAGGCATGAAAGGTGGAAAAAAAGGCTTAATTGCACTCCTGCTGAACAAAATGACAAAGTTCATCATGAACATTGAAATTTAATTAGAAAGTACTAACAGGGAAATTTCCTATTTGATGCATTGTTTGTTTTAAATCCTTTCTCAAAAGTTGACAAAACAAGTGATAAAAGGAATGTGTTGAAAATGTACACCTTTTCAAAGACCACAAACTTTTCATGCTCAATTGAATTTTGGAAAAAGGGACACACACACACACACACACACACACCTTCCTACTACACTTCCTACCAGTGATTTCTCAAAGTCCCACTTCAGTTTAATTGAATTTCAGAGAGGCTAAACCATCTGGCCGCAGACTGCAGAGCTGAGGGAATGTGTGCATGTGGCAACCTCGCAGTCAAGGTCACATTTGGTACCCTCATCATTATCATCATTAACACCAGACCACACGAGCACAGCAGACCCCCAGCTGGCCTTTGTACACACCAATTCACTCTGACATTTCCCATAGTGTATCAAGACTGTTTTATAGTCAGGATGGAATTCACTTCTCGGGGCTCATGGCCAGTAAAGGTGAACCACACAGGATGAGGGTTTTGGTCTTGTGGATCTGATCTATATTTCAGCCTGATTATCCCGATGCTCAGTGGTGGAATAATTCAAAAGTATCTACATGAATTGTATCGATTGCCAGAGAATTTGGTAAAAAAACATAATACTGGTGCTTCAATCCAGCGCAACAGACCGGTCAAAATGTTTTTTTTTTTTTTCCAGTGTGCTCCATTGCAAGTGCCCTAAGTGCCTTGACTATAGATATTTTTATTTACAAACGGAAGATTCAAATACAGGCGACAAATTGGCAGCAGTTAGGGCTTCCATTTTACAGTGTGAAGGTCCAAAGGGGCCTGTCTGTGTTGAGTCTGCATGTTCTCCCTGTGTCTGCGTGGGTTTCCTCCAGGTTCTCCAGTTTCCTCCCATAGTCCAAAACATGAACTGGGCTCACTGGAGACCCGAAGTTGGCCAGACATGTGAAAGAGAGTGCGAGTGGTTGTACGTCTCTAAAGTATATGTGACCCTGTGGTCGAGTGGCAGCTGGTCCAGGATGAACCCCGTCTCTCACCAAATGATGGTGGGGATCGTTGTTTCCACCTCTGAGGGATGGTTAAAAATGAATAACTGATTGGCATTTAATATCCATTGTCTTCACCTCAAGATGGCGCTGGGATGAGACATTTTGGAGACACTGGATTTTGTAATCGGGTGTCACAAACTATAGGTATATACTGATTTTGAATTAGGGTAATTAACCTTCTGTTGTTGAAAAGTTTTTTTTTTTTTTTTTTTTTTATAACAATATGGAAGAAACAATCAATGTACCGGTTTTGAAAATAAGCAAGTACAACCCCAAAGTGTGCAAAATGATACTGTACAGGATATATTATATCTTAACTGGGGGTTATGATTGTTGATTAACAACTTCTTTCCGGAAAAATGTTCTCTTGGTAGGAAATACTTAGTATAACCTTTCTCTTCTCTGCAGGTATGTCCGCTACTTCAACGGCCTGCTGTCCGGACACATAAAAATTAACAACAAGCCCCTGTTTCTGCACCATGTCATCATGCACGGCATACCGAACTTTGAGTCCAAAGGAGGTGAGCATTGACTCACCAAATATGGTTGAGGAACTCTGTTGGTTGGTTTTGAGATATTTTAAGTCCCTTTCTTTATTTCCCTTCACAGGCTGCCGTCCTTTTCTAAAGATCTATCAGGCAATGCAACCAGTCTACACGTCAGGAATCTAGTATGGGCATTTTTCTTAAATTCACTTCAGTGTGTTTTCTTTTTCTTTTGAGGAAAGAGATTTCCAGGTTTTTTTTCCCTCCTCTTTCTTTACACATGTAATGATTTTTGTTAATACACAGCAATGTTCAAGGAGACAGCAACACCAGTATCTGTATCACTATTGAACCCGGGCTGCTTCTAAAGGGAGACATCTTGGTGAGAACAGTGGCTGCTTTTGACTCAGGTCTTTTTTCACTCATCTAAGACAGGGCACTATCTGTCGACTTCGTTTTCTCAAAATAATATCTCACCATAAATTGTATATTCTACAGTCCCACATTTCATAGTTGATATTTATTTCTGTTTCTTTTTTATGGGTATTGTTTTCACAATCCATCACTTATTTTGCAAACGTTATCAAAATCGATGGTGTTATGCCTGTGCACTTACCAGCAATCTTGTACCAGTACCAGTGTGGCTCCTCTTGCTACTGAACTTGAATGACATCTACAAAGAGCTGGCATTTACGTGCGCTATTAATTGCTCACACACAACAAAATCAGCAGCATCAACCTGTCCCAAAACACAAAACACACTTTCACACAGATGTACAAGTAGTTTTGCTCCGCGAGGGATACACAGCACACAGCAGATTTAAGCAGCGCATTACATTAACTTGCTTCAGAATAAGAATAAGAACAACTTTATTTATTCCGAAGGAAATTGTTGTGCCAGAGTTCAAGTAAAACATAACAATAATAGATAATAGTAGGAAGGAGGGAGAATAAGAAATACAAATAAAAATATAAAGTGTCAAAGTCAAGGCTATGAAGTAAAATAGAGCCCTAAGAGCCTAAAATAGAGCCCTAAGAGTCTCATCTAAAGGATTCTGAGTTGTTGCATGTTTCAAGAAATTGGTATGAAAACATCTAATATACAGTGAACTTACGAACGTATCTGAATCAACTGCTAAATCTGTCAACCAACTGATAGGCTGTTGTGAGTAAAATTTATTGATTGTTGTTTTCTTGCTTGCCGTAGCTAAAGTGTTACCACAAACGGTACAGGAACCCCACCAGAGATGTGGTGTTCAGGGTTCAGTTCCACACCTGTGCAATCCATGACCTCGGAGTGGTTTTTGGAAAAAATGAGCTGGATGAGACCTTCAAAGGTAACTGCACTCCTGGAAAATTATTTTTTTGTGCTCGGGCTGGTATTTGCAGTGCTTAGTATTTGTATGTACAAAGAGCAGTGTGTGTGCTCAATGGTGCCAGTCAAGACAGAGAAATATACAATGAGTGAAATGGCTTTTCTCTTAAGTGCCTGAATAAAATCTTTAAAAAATAGATTTGGTTAAACTGTAGGTAAATGCCGTTGTCACTTATTGATTGTCCTGTTTGTTTTTCTGTATTCAATCTGGACTGAATGTGTGTTTCAAGCTATTTTGACTACCAGTGAAATTTCCATTTAGTTGTTCTTCTGGGCACCTTTTCTTGCTGTTATGTATTTAAGAGCTCTTGCTCGCTGCTGCAATTTTATTGTAAATGGGGTCCTCTGGTGGTGAATCTGCATAAAACACTGCGGGAAATGAAACGAGGGGGCAATTTAAACATCTTTGAATTGAAGAATACTGGCACAGTAAGCAGGCTTATCATTAATTATACTCATGTGATGTCAAGTTTTTATATATTTTTAAAATGATTATTGGTTTAATTCTCAAACTGCACAAAATATATATTAACATGTTTGTATATATATATATATATACTGCTCAAAAAAATAAAGGGAACACTTGAACATCACAATGTAACTCCAAGGCAATCACACTTCTGTGAAATCATAGTGTCCACTCAGGAAGCAACACAGATTCATTTTGACTTGTTTTAAGGACATTACATCAAAGTTGGATCAGCCTGGAGTTTGTTTTTACACTTTAATTTTGAGTGTGATTCCTAATCCAGATCTCCATGGTTGATACAATTGATTTCCATTGATAATTTTTGTGTGATTTTGTTGTCAGCACATTCAACTGTGTAAAGAGCAAAGTATTTCATAAGAATATTTCATTCATTTAGATCTAGGATGTGTTTTTTAAGTGTTCCCTTTATTTTTTTGAGCAGTGTATATACATATGTCAGAGATCAAGATGCTAAGGTTCTCTTTGGGAGTGACGAGGATGGATAGGATCGGATACTGGCAGACTGATACTGGAATTGGAGCTGCCAGGCAGGAGGTCTAGAGAACGACCAAAGAGAAGATTTATGGAAAGAGAGAGAGAGAGAATATGAAGGCAGTTGGTGTGAGAGAGGAGAACAGAGAATAGGGTTAGATGGAGAAGGTTGATTCACTGAGGCAATCCCTGAAGGGAGGGGAAAAGCCGAAAGGAGAGGAGGAAGAAGTGTGTATATCTATACATTTATGTATATGTCATTGTGTTTTATTTTTGCACAGATGAGAGATTCCCAGAATATGGCAAGGTGGAGTTCGTTTTCTCATATGGCCCAGAAAAAATTAAAGGTGATTACATTTTTATCAACCAACAATAGAAGCACTGAAAACACACACAGGCACACACACACACACACACACACACACATATATATATATATATATATAAAACATTAAAAGTGAAATTAAATACTATATATGTATATAGTATTGTTTTCATATACTCCGTACTATATACCATATATATATATGTGTGTGTGTGTGTGTGTGTGTGTGTGTGTGTGTGTGTATATATATATATATATATATATATATATATATATATATAGTATTTTCTTTCACTTTTAATAATTTTTTTTGTCTTTTTTTTCCCATATTACCTGTCATAAATTTGTTTCTCAGGCCTCAGCCACCTGGAGAATGGGCCGAGTGTTTCTGTGGACTACAACACCCAGGATCCCCTGATCCGCTGGGACTCCTATGATAATTTCAGTCACCACTGTGAGGACACAGTGGACGGCGAGCATGGTAAGTCAAAACAGATATAAACACAATTTGATGGACAAGTTATCAGTCCTTTACAGTCACTAACAGACACTTGTCAGGTGATACTGCTTAGGTGGTTTGGTTTTCAGGTTTTTTTCAGACGATGAATTCATAGGAGCAGCATAGTAAACCTATTTATGGATGTTTGTGTCTGTCTCTGCATATAATATATAAGTATATATAACTTTTATCACATATGTCATACCTTAACACTGTTGTTAGTTACTTATCTCTCAATAATATTTCCCAACAAAAACTTCCATTAACAAACTGTTAAAGTATTACTAATAATAGTATTAATTCATGAGTGCCATTATGTTCTATTAGCTCAATAGCCATAGCCACATAGGTTCTTCCTGCTTGCTAACAGTCCCCCCCCCCCCAACACACACACACACACACACACACACACACAGGCCTTAAATAGTTGCTGCAGAAATAGGGGCTGTCAGTTGCAGTGCTACTGAATGCCCCCTCAACGGTGTGGGGGGGTTGAAACCTGAAACATCAAGAACCCCACGTCCCTCAAATACTCAAAACCACCTTCATCCATTGCTTGGTTCTGCTTTTGAGCTTCTGAGGTAAAAGTTTAGAATGAAATATCAGGCACGAGTTGTGTAATGTGCCTCACAATACCTTTCAGTCACTTGTCTGCAGTCAGTATTGAAATTGATTCGTATTGATAGGGAGGTATTTGAGTAGAGAACAAAAGTATAGCATGAGTATATTTTTCCTTTTAAAGCAGCTGAAGTAAATTGGAGCTGTGAGCTGAGTGAATTTAAGAGACCATGCAAAGAGCCTTGCAGAGGCAATTTAATTTTCCAATGCATCACATTGTCAAGGTTACTGGTTTTTATAATCCCAGTAATATCATGGTGTCAGAGCGGCTTTACCAGCCCACAAACAGTTCATAAGTCATACAGCAGCAACAGTCCTGGCACACAACAGCAGTGCCTTTTTTGGCCAACTCTTGGATTTCCTTTTTTTTAGCAATTAGTAGAAATGTAGTCATAAGCTTGCCATGAAAAATAATACCGCAGCAATAGAACACGAAGTTATAGGAAGAGAAAGATGTAAATAAAAATGTACCGAAAAAATATTAAGAAATAAGGATTACTTAACTTTTAAGTGACATTGAAATACAAGACAAAATACATTAAAAGACAAACTTACTACTACCATTTTATCAAAACAGGTTTTGAAAAGACCAACAGTCTTTTTTCACGTGGTTAGAGTTACATTTTTTGTCTCCTGCCCTCTGAGTGAAATATTTCAATGTTTAGAAATGAAAGAACCATTAGCATAATAGCCTTTTATTTCCTCCTGTCATATTATTTGCTTATTCAGTTTTTTACAAAATATATATATAAAAAAAATCCAGTAGACCAAAGGTCAGGCCGAGGAGAAGTGTTGCTATAAAAGCCATAGAAAACATCTCAGCATGTTATCCTTCCATTTGCCCCAGTCATATCGTTACTTTGGACAACAGTCTTGCAGAAACACTGATCATGAGGATCATAATTACTGCTGTTAAACAAAGTCATGCAAAAACAAAAGGATGGATTCACACAGAGTTTAGTAAGGAGTTGGCAGACACTATGAGGTCACATCCGCTCTATATATGGGTCTTTTTATTGCAGTGCAAGGCCCATTTCAGTTTTATGAACTCCCCCAGAGGAATATTGTGGTAATAGCTGTATTTAAAGAAAAATCTGTGGGAAATGCTCAAGCTGCAGATTTGCTCCTGTTCGAATAGTGGACCATGTTCGCAGAACGGGGGAGCATATTTGTATGTATATATATGAACAAATGCAATTAATATTTTTCCACAACCTTGAAAATTAATTGATAGATGGTGGCAAGACCAATGTTCATTTAATAGAATCAGCCTGGAGTTTATTGGAAATGTATATGTATGGATTTATTTTCATTTGTTGGAGTGACAGGGGCAGCATTATTTCACATCACAAGTGTAATATATGCACATGAAGTATAATAGCAAATCACAAATTTTAATTTGACAAATTTTCATTTCTGAAGATTCCTTCAGAAAAGTGCCTAAAACAAGGATAAAATGTATTTATTTCATAGTTTTAAGATTTTAAGGTTAAAACAAGCACACAAAGGGAAAAAACAAATGAAACCTACAGCTTCTGTGAATTCAGTTTTCTGACTTATATCAATTAGTTTTAAAGTAGTTCTTGTACATGAATGAATAGGTGTGATTTGTGATCATAAGTTGTGAGCAGTCTTAAGAAGTTTTAAAAATGTCAAAATGGAGATGCCAAAAAACACTCTTGGCATTTAATATGACTTATTAATGTTTGCATTCCCAGGTGAACACAAAGATGGTTGTTTCCATGACAGAATAGACTATTTTTACACACTGCCGTTCGTTCAACACCAATCAGTCATTAGGGATGATCCAGGGATGTTTATCTTGGTGGATGTTATGCACATAAACTATTGGCTTGTGTTGATGTCTGAATGCAACAGAGCCTTGCTGACACTCATCCTGTACGCTGTTTTTAACAGTGACCTTGGAAATCCAGTCAAAAGGGCTCAATGAAAGATAGGTGTCTTAAAAGGCCTGTAGGATTAGGGGGCTCAGTCATGTATATTTTATACTGATGCATGCAAGAAGACGTCTTTTTAGCCTACAGCTGCTGTTTGTTTGAAATAATGTTACTTTTGTGCTGTGAAATGCGTGTCTATAGACTAGGATACATTTATAAGTATTCATGCAGCTGCTTGCAGAAGTTTTGTTAAACTATTTTAGCATATATCTATACAAATCCACACACACAAATTATTTTTTTTCTTTACATGTGTTCTGGTCTTTTGCTGTTTTTATGTGGTATGTTCATTGGCTTGACTTCGCTCCACTAATAGCCCCTGTGGCCTGGCAGCTGTTGACCCTAATGTCAAAAGGCCACTGTTTAGGGCACCAAAACAGACAAAAAATCTCTAATCTCTAAAACTCTTTTGAAGAATCTGGGATGCTTAGCAACAGATTGATAAACAATTTACCCAGAGAGGTTTGTGTCTTTTTGCTGTTTTTTTTTCCCCTCTCATAATAACAATGGCACCAAAAGTATCACTTTCTTCTGAAGTGAAGTTGGTAATATCCCTTTAAGTCGGTCAATGCCGTATGTTTAAATACAAAGTACTACTACTGGTGCTTTCTGCAGCAAATATGGTGAAATTATAGCAAATAGAAGCTTTCTAAGTTTGACACACGTATATAAAACTGTTATTAGTTAGAAATAAATTCTTGGACTTTGGAGTTTAATTTTGCATGGACCGATGCTCTGCACATTTCCCCAGTTTTGAAAAAAAAACATAAAAAGCGGTCTCTTACCACAGTGGAATGAGTGTGTGCTTGTTTCAATGTGTGCGGTTTACAGTAGAGAGGCAGTGACAGCACAAGCTGCCTTCCTTGTTTACAGCCCTCCTCCCATATTTGGCGGGGGCCAAGCCCTGAAACATGTCTGGAATAGCTGGATAGTGACAGAGAGAGACCCTGAGATAGAGAGGCAGGCACAGAATATTCTGAAAGAGGCACAGAGGGCTGGACGCGTGCAAAGTCTGAATAACAGTGTAAAGTGAGGGTTATTCTTCCTTTGAATGCTTTCCTTTGAGGAAAGAGTAAAATAAGCAGAAGTGGTTATGGAATGAAATTAAACCAAGGGCAGAAGGACAGAAGCTGATTATCATCATTGGGTGAGTAATAGATCGTCAAAGCCAGAAACTTTATTAAAAATAGAAGTCCGAGATGTACGTACTCACTGTATTTTAAATTGTATGCTTAATGAACAAATCAATCATTGTTTTGTACGTTGTTGAATGTTTTAATGGCATAGAGCTCACCTACCTTTACGCCAGCAAAAGCATATTGTTTGTTCTGCCCTCCTTAGGCTGATTTAAGTTACTGCATTTTTGACAATATCAACTTTTTGAAGTCTCTCTTCCTCACTTTGTTTCCTCGATTTTCTATATTGTTCTGTACTGTGAAACTTCTGTCATGTTATTTCCCTGGAATCTTTAAAATTCAGGCAATCAGTTTCAGCTATATTGTTTTTAAATATCTGTCTTTCATAGCATATTGTGATGCAAAATCACCCTGAACTTCAGAAGTACAGATTTTCCCATCACTCCCTCCACCTGTCTCTGCCACAGCCTCCACAATTATTCAGCCCCGGCTTCAATGATACGCGCACCTATAACATTCAGCTCAAAAGGAACTAAATATGTTCATCTGTCAAATCCAGAGTATGACAAATCATAAAAATTGGAGCCAAGACATCAAACCCGAAGTTCTGGCCCATGTTAAACACATTTAAAACATGATTTGTTTCAGTAGACTTTGTCATGCCAATTTTTTTATTTTTGCATGACATCACTTCAAATTTCAGCATTATTTTGATTATTATTTGACCATATTGGTGTTTTATGGCACATTGCATTGCACTACTAAAAATTAGATTGCACAGCTCGAATTTACCATTCTTTGATCACTTGTGTTTCTTTGCATTGATTTGCCTTGCAATGCGAGTTCACAGACACTTCAGATTGCCTCCTTGAGTTACAACCAATTGCTTTAAATTACTTTGCAAGCCTCATTTTGTGATCCTTAGCGTAGCAATACATATAATTGTGTTGCACTGCTATGCCTGATAAGTCCACATCTGACTTTGTATTTTGCCATAACTAATTTATTAACATAATATATGTCGTTTTTTCCTTTGCTAGCACCTTGTCCCAAATGATAAAATTTTTGTCCAGTGGTTCCACAGACATTTAAGTCTGTTTGGATGTTTATTGCGTTTCCATGCAAACATTGTTGCATTCTGTGTGTTTGGCACCTTGATGGTATAAAATGACTCATGGAACAAGCAATCTGTGTGTGGAACATTTTATGGGCAGGCTGCAATTTGGGCACACCAAAACTATTAAGGACATTGGTTGGTAACTTCATGTGAGTTCCAGAGAACTTGGATTGACTGCATGCTGTGCAGGATCGATTTGCAAAAACACTAAGTAATGTGAATTGGTTTCTGTCATTCAGTTATTTCTACTGGGTTCTGGAAGTTTCTTTTGAGGTGATGAAGAGAACTGAGTAGTTCTTCTGAAGTTACATATTTAAAAAAACAAAAAAAATTGGAATTTGATACCATGTCTTTTTATTACATGTCTAATACTTGCACGACTGTTAGATTTTAAAATGAGAAGTTTGCAGCTGCCAGTAGACACCGTTTTTTTTTTTTTAGCTTAGCATCCATAGCTTTGAAGAGACATTCCTAATTTTATCATTTATTGCCATGCTTTCACATAAACTGAAGTCTGCAGAAATGGAGAGCACTTTGGTATTTTGAAAGCATCCTGTGTGTTCTCTGCATTAGCACAGAATGCTTCTAGTTAGAGGGCTTGGTGACAGAACAGTGAGCTGCAGCAGCAGGTTCAAATCCTGACTCGGAAACCCCGCTGAGACTGTCCTTATCTCTTAATACCACAGTTTTCTCACTGACGTGTCTACGTCTCCACTGCTTTCATCGGCAGTCTCACACACCCTTTGTCTGTTACAATGGAGGGTGTGCAGCTTTTGGACAACAGCTTATTAAACCAGCTTGATGTCAAGAAATGAATCCTGAAACTTTTTTCTTTGTCACCACAAAAGATACATATGTATACTTGCATTCTGGACAGATGAAGTTCATAGGCTGTTACTGCAGCTTGCAAACATTGAGCAAGCTCAGTTTTTACTGCAGGTAAAAGGTTTCTGTCTCTTAAGATTTAAATAGAGACAGAGATGGCAGACGGGTATTCATTTAGATGGCAAGCACATGCACTTTTATAAAAGTGTCTGACACTCAGTAGTCGAAGAAAGATAGATAGACAGATGCTGAGGAAGCCAGTCCCAACCAGCTATGCACTGGCCATGATGGGGTTCTCTTTTAATATAAGAGATAATGTTGTGATATTGCAGCTAAGACATTCTCTCATACAAAGATGTCACATGTTAACAGGAAGCTGAGTCCTGTACTGGTAGTTTGCGAAAGAAAAAAAAAAAAACCACCATATTAGATGATTACAATATGTGTTCATTTTGACAATTTCTTATCAAGTGATTCAGAGAGACAATACATGACCATATACAACGCAGTCTTATGTAAAGACGTCAGGCGGTCGATATTGTCAATCTTGGACCTATAGCACTTTAAACTACACATTTATATCGGCAAAGGAAAAACATTCTGAAACATGGTTTCCTTTCTATATTTGATGCATAGAAGGACATGATTGGGGTTAAGGGCTGGAACTGGTTTTAGACAGATTACCTTTTATGACTGTCACGCAAATGATGGACAGGTTTGTGATGACATCACCCTGAAGGTAATCTTGAAAACAGACACTGATACAGTCATATCACGTTACCTCAAACTGTTGAGCACAAGTGACAGATGAACCAAGAAGCAGATAGTGCAAATATATAGCTGACAGTTTTCCTTTTGCCTGTCACCAATACACACACTGTGACACCTCTCCCGCTGATGTGTCGCTGAAGATTCTCAGTCATCCAGGTCACGGTCAATCATGGTCGAATCTTACCATGGCAACTGGACTTAGTTTCTTTCTTTGAAAATGTTTCTCCTCTCATCTGAAAGGGTTCTTCACACTGAAGAACTGTATTCAGTATTAAATAAGCCTCTCGGATGAGAGGTGAAACATCTTCAAGAAGAGAAATTAAGTTGCAACAATTAGATTTGACAATGACTCCCCTATTGATAAACTGCCATGGGAATCATTTACTTTTTTGAGTCAAATATCCATCACTTACAGAGTAGGAATCCGAGTACTTATGTTTTCGTATGTTGTATGAAGACACACACAGTCACACACACACAATCTCAGCCACCTCTGGCATGCAGACTAGCCGTCGACATAGTGATATGAAAGTCGTGAAGCTGAATCTGTGAGACCTACTTGATGGCTGGTGCATGTTTGTGTGCGTGTTTATACACATGCCAGTTTCAGCATGTCACAGAGTAAAATCGTATCCAACTAATTTGTCACAGTCATGAAAATGTCCAGACATTTAAATGTCTAAATGTTTATTTGAGGATGCTGTGCAACATGCAGTATCTTTGATTACAATATAAATGTTTTACTTCCAATCAAGTGTTTTCAACAAAGCCAACTTAAAACACCCACCATCATTTCAGAGATAAATATAATGAAAATATGGATGTTTCTTAGAGCCGTATTTCAGATTTAATCGCCATGCTCCTCTCAAAAAGATTACCAGGAACGTATCTTATTCAAATTAAAATATTTGCTGCAGTTGTTCTTAGTCGGCTTCATTCAGGATGTTATATTTGACACATAACTGAAGGACTGACATCCTGCCTCTCAAAACACTGTGTTGTCTAATGGGTTGTTAGTTACTCTTAGATGTACTAACAATGCACCGAGTATAATCTATTGCACAGCTGGTTCATTAGATACACCAATTATGCTGGTTGTATTACATTTTCTATTTATAATAAACCATTAGCCACAGGTGTTGAGATGCCTTTTTAATGGCTTCCAACACTGCAACATGACAATTGGGCATTCAAGCAAGCGCTAGCGAGAATCATGTGCACATATGCACGTGTGCGTTGTCACAACAAAAGACAGCACCTGTTGCATGAGTGGCGATCCAGAATCAATAGGCATGTAGAGTGGGGAGAATAAGTATTAGATACACTGATGATTATTCAGCCTTTCCCAATAGCAAAGCATGTAGAGGTCTGTAATTTTTTATCATAGGTACTCTTCAACTGTGAGTGATGGAATCTAAAACAAAAATCCAGGAAAAACACACAGTATGATTTTTTAAAGTATTTAATTTGCTTTTTGTTGCATGGCATAAGTGTTTGATCACTTACCAACCAGTAAGAATTGCAGCTCCCACAGATCTATTAGTTCTTTAAGAAGAAGCCCTCCTGTTCTCCACTCATTACCTGTATTAATACACCAGTTTGAACTCCTTACTTGTATAAAAGACACCTGTCCACAAACTCAGTCAAACAAACTCCAACCTCTCCACAATGGCCAAGACCAGAGAGCTGTGGAAGGACATCAGGGATAAAACTGTAGACCTGCACAAGGCTGGGATGGGCTACAGGACAATAGGCAAGCAGCTGGTTGAGAAGGCAACAACTGCTGGCACAATTATTAGAAAATGGAAGAAGGTCAAGATGATGATCAAGATCTCGCCTCACGAGTCATCAATGATGATGAGGAAGGGGAGGGATCAGGCCAGAACTACATGGCTGGATCTGGTCAATGACCTGAAGAGAGCTGGGGCCACAGTCTCAAAGAAAACCATTAGTAACACACCACACCGTCATGGATTATAATCCTGCAGCGCACGCAAGGTCACTTTACTCAGGCCTGCACATGTCCAGGCCTGTCTGAAGTTTACCAGTGACCATCTGGATGATCCAGAGGAGGAATGGAAGAAAGTCATGTGGTCTAATGAGACGAAAATAGAGCTTTTTGGTCTAAACTCCACTTGCCGTGTTTGGTGGAGGAAGAAGGATGAGTACGACCCCAAGAACACCATCCCAACTGTGAAGCATGGAGGTGGAAGATCATTCTTTGGGGATGCTTTTCTGCAAACAGGACAGGGTGACTGCATCGTATTGAAGGGAGGATGGATGTGGCCATGTATCGCAAGATCTTGGCCAACAACCTCCTTCCCTTAGTAAGAGCCTTGAAGATGGTTGTCATGGCTGGTCCTTCCAGCATGACAACGATAGCCAGGGTAACTAAGGAGTGACTCCGTAAGAAGCATCTCAAGGTCCTGGAGTGGCCTAGCCAGTCTCCAGACCTGAACCCAATAGATAATCTTTGAAGGGAGGTGAAAGTCCATATTTCCCAGTGGGCCAAAAGCCCTGCTGCGGTGTGTGCAAACCCGGTCGAATACCACAGGAAACATCTAATCTCTGTAATTGCCAACAAATGTTTCTGTGCCTAATATCAAATTCTGTTTTCTGATGTATCAAATACTTATGTCATGCAATAAAAAGCAAATTAATAACTTAAAAATCATACAATGTGTTTCTCTTTTTTTTTTTTTTTTTTTTTAGATTCCGTCACTTACAGTTGAAGAGTTCCTATGATAAGAACTACAGAACTCTACATGCTTTGCAAGTGGGAAAAGCTGAAAAATCAGCAGTGTATCAAATACTTGTTCTCCCAACTGTATTTATGTGTGCTTATGCATGGCCTCATGTGTTCATGCAATTTTCAGACTGACTGCATTAAACACTCTCCAAAAAATACTATATTACTTTTAGTTTCCGTTTAATTTTCTTTCATGCTCATATAAGTGGATGAGCAGTAAACCATTTTTCCCCTCCATTGCCCCTTGGGTACAAAAAAAGTAAATTCTGATTGTTTTCCTTTTAAGCGTAGAACTTTTTATCAAAGGGGAAGAGCAACTATTTGGTATTTAATTGTCAAGCTTGGTGACTTAACTGATGAAATTTGAGGCATGTCATTGCTATTTATGGACACAAGGTGGAAGCTGGTTGTCTTGATTTTCAGAATCCTAGCCACAGTTTCATATGAGAAGCATATAGAAGCCGTGATGCACATTAAACAAAGGTTTAGTGGATGTTGGTTGCATGCGTCAGCATTTAGTATTTCTGATTTGTGGAAGTAGTTGAAAAAGTCTACATCACTCTCTTTATATTTCAAATACTTAATCAATTGTCCAAAATGAATTGCATTAATTTGTTCTGCCAAGCACCTTTTGTAATTCTCATTACCACAAGAGAATTTATATATACATTCAAAGGAACCGATTCAAGTGGAAGGAAATACAGAGAATTCTCAGCAGTAAGCGGTTGTTGGCAGCATATTTAGGACAGTCTGGGTACCAATATTGAAGTTGGTGACCAAGCAAATTTTTGGTAATGAGCTGTGACACAGATTGATGTGAACCAATTGGAATTTGAACCACTGGGAGATTCCAACTGTGCAACACAAGTCCTTCTATTTCACCAAAAATCAGACAGTTCTTTTAACTTCTTAAAATGGGCGACAAAATCAAAACCTCAACATTCCACAATGTACCACAATGTAGATGCAAGAATTTTGAACATTGTTTTACAGTACAGCCAGAGCACACAAAATTTCACTTAATCAGTATAAACCACTGGCAAAAATGAATTAGCTCTTCATTCTCAGAAGCCAGACCAAAGTAACATTTGGTCATGATCACACTTTTAAAATAGGTCAGTCGTTCTTTGTATGCTATTGTACTGTAAGTAAGTTAAGTTTTTGTGTACAGCACCTTTGTATAGGGGCAAAATCACAAATGGCTTTGAATTTAAACTAATCACATTTAAAAAGTTTTTGCAGCAACACTGCAGCATCGACAGAAGACCATGTACAGTAGTTATAAAGTGCCCAATTGCCTTGTGGCCACTGTAACTGCATTTTTGCAATGCACTAAATGAGCAGGTCAATCAAACTCATTTGGGGAGACAAATGTCTGTCTAAAATGCTGAGTGGGTGTGATTTTGTGTGCAGTATACACTTTATAGATGCAGAAAGTCAACTGAAATGAAAGCCATGACAGAATTAAAGAGTAACGGAAAGCTGAGCCATGCAATATAAGCCTTATAGTAGTTTTTCACAAAGACATAAAAATAGCCTGATCATTATCTACAGTATATTGGCCTTCTGTTGTTTTCAATGTTATGTTACATTTGCAGACATTAAACTACTTACAGAAATACTAAATAGAAGTTTATTCATAGCAGTCATGTTTGACATACACTTGTGTCCGACGCCCTTGTTGCACACACACCTTGGTTGCAGGGCAAAGGCAACAGTAGTAACCTTGTGAAGGTTTATTCACAAAGCTCTAGTCATGCTCAGCTTTGTTTGATGCTTCTCTTTTGAGTCAAGAGGATCATAGCAAACTGCCCGGAAAGGAATTAGTCAAGGTGATTAATGGTCTGACACTCACCCCAGAAGCATGCAACCTGTGCATAAGTCACCAAGTTTTCTGTCTGTCTTTGCTCAATGGATATGAATGCACTGAGCTCATATATAGTAAGCTCTCGTTTAATGTTTAAAAATATTTAGTGTGACATAAATGTGTGGAATAGAATACAGTCATTTGGTAGACGCTTTTATCCAAAGCGACTTACAGTGGAGATGCCGGGGATTGAACCCAGGACATCATACATGCAAGTATATGCTCTACCACTGAGCTACACATACTTTCAGAGTATTGGCACTGGTGGGGAAAAGGCAACCCTTTTTCCCTGTTTTGTACATCGAGTCTGGTGCCTGCACCCTAATCTGGCTTCTGGAAAATCAGTTAAAGTTGGTGTTAGAGGATCTTTTAGGCTGGTGATTCACTGGAAACTTTAAGCCAGCATCAGCAGCTGCAGGCACCCAAGTAAGCCAACTAATCAAAAATGTATTCAACTGCCGTCTGGTAAAACATTTATTCTAATGAACCCCAATGCCACATTGTGAGCCCTGTTACTTAATAATCATTGGTCTGCTCATTTTTCAGTTTATCTGAATCATGACGTGTCACATGAAATTGTATGTTCACCTGATTTAGCTTAAGGATGGGATAACAAACAGCTGGAAAAAGTGTCACTCCTTCTAACTTTGTGCAATGAAAGAGCTTTTATGACCAAGAACAAGGACCTTCCCTATTCTGTAAAGGAAGAAAATGAGCAGCCTTGTTGTCTGAAAGAATTAAAATGCACATCTGAATTCCATGACTTGATGCATACTAAAAAGTACTCGGAATAAAATGTTCCCCAATAATTCAATAAGTCCTTACAATTATCAGGCTGAAAAATGCAGAAAATCTTTTTTTATTCTTAACCTTGAACATGTTTATTCAGCTGAACCATTGTAAAATGTTGTAGTGAGCAGTGTGTTTTTGCTTTTTAGTAATGACGATACATTTCTCAGTCATGCTTTTATTTTCAACACACTGAAAACATGATAGCATCTGGAGCTCATTAAACTGGCGGGCTACCACACTTCAAAATTAACTGAAAATTTGGCACAAATGCAGCATAACGGAAATGTAACTGAATAACAATTACAAAATAAAATCCTTCTTTAAGATGATTGAATTAGCCCCTCAGTCCATATCCTTTATCAAGCAGTCCTTGCTTCAGTTATTTATCTCCCCTTCTGGCCAATCGCATCCCGGAGGCTGCCCGGGACACCACAATATTCTTGTATCAGGGGTTCATATATAACATACAGGTACTGGTACATACTGTGTGTGTGTGTGTGTGTGTGTGTGTGTGTGTTTGTAAGTATCCATATGTATTGATAATGCATGAACAGATTCTTAAAAGTGTGACATTTAATACCCAGTATTAGTTTGAATGAGAAAGTTAACTTGATATATACATATTGCAGAATAAGACAGAGTGAGAGACAATGACTGCAAGGATCCCCTTCCTCGATGATGTCAGTAGGCAGGTGCTACTGTCCTTGGCAGTGTGTGACTATGTTCTCGGAGATGAATTTGAAACCCAGACAGCGGGGAAACGTGGCGACTGTGGTGTGTCCCCCGTTTTGGCAGGGGCAGTGCCACAGCAACGCCTCCCCATTCAGCTACATTTGTGACAGAAGACCTGTATCAGAAAGATTGCAAAAAGAAAGACAGAGAAGAGGCACTAACTAAACACTTAAGGACTGTAAAGATTCTTATTTGGACATGACGGTAGGTTTGATCTCAAAAGCCATCTTTGTGATGACCACAGAGAGGGAATATTTCACTCTTTCCCCCAAGGAGGGGCATTCCAATGTGTTTCGTCTTGAAATGATTTTAGAACCATAGAAATATATAGATTGTATATGTAAAAAAAAAAAAAAGACTTAAAATATGAATTTCTGTCTTGTAATACCAACCAAGCACAGGGACAGTGTTCACAGATCTATCTCGTACATTCCCCAGTTTTCTTAGCCACTATGTGTGAGTTTGTGTAGCTGTGAGTTTTAACGGTAGCTGTGGCCTTGAATGATCCCCCATCATTCCTGAAGGGTCATTCAACATGGAACATCTCACATTAAAGCAAGCCGTGGTCATGTTTGTGTTTTTTATCACCATACAAAACTATATTGTGACCAAATGACCCATAACCAGTCTGAATTTATCAAATATGTTCACTTGGAACAAATGTTACGGCAGGATTAACCGTACTCACAATGTAAACACTATTACTGTTCAATTCCATTTATGTTACAGAACTGTATTTTTCTGGAAGTTGTGTTACGACTGAATTTTAGATACTGTATAACAGGAAAAAAATCCTTTCCAAGTATTCCTGTTGTATGTTTCATCATACCATGTGTTCGTCCCTTCAAAGTTAAGAGCTGACATTACAAATGTCAGATGAGCAATGAAAACAGTGATATTTTGTTTTTTTACATACCCACTGTATATCGTTAGTCCATGACAAACATCCCATGCAGTTTGTCTCTGAAACCTTACAAGCTATTGAAAGTCATTACCAAACCTGTTCTCTATTTTTTTGTCTCAAGCAAAGCCAAGTCAAAACAGTCTGTTGTGTCCATAACTCAGAATTCTCCCGGACAAAAATGATGAAAATCACTGTACTTCACATTTCAACAATGTTAGATTAAAACATTGAACAAAGATAATTCATTGATTTGTGCTGAAGCACTCTGACATAGCATTGGATAATCAATTCTTTTTTTTTTTTTTTCTAGTGCTGGGTTTTGAGATAGCATTTCTTAATATTTTGTTTACACATGCCAACATTTCCAGCAGGATGGACAGGATCCACCTTGGGTCATGTCGCAATATGACACGGTCTTTTGCCCTGCAACTTTGCTATTAATAGGGCTGCAGAAGCAGTGTTGTTGGTTGCTGGGTTAAATGCTTAACATGGCGGGTGGGGCTTGAGGAGACCCGTCCAGTATCCCGTCTTTTGCAAACAGCTATTGTTCCCACTTTTGTATGAAAAATAGTAACCAAGGCTTATCTGCATATTTATGAAAAACAGTACTTTTGGCTAATGTTACCGGTGGCATATCAGAATGTAAGGAATAAGTTTAGGGTCATGACTACAAAACGGTGCATTTTACAGCCAAAAGTTGTCAAAACTTTCAAACTGTATTCTGGCCTGGATGGATGTGCAAAGTCTGGAGGCATGCACTTCATTGGTGGCTTAACATGTGCAACCAGTTGTGATGGTCATTACAATTTTGTTGATGCTAAGAAGCATCTTTTTTTTTTGTCTCTTCTTGACTAGCTGCTGCCAGCTTGCTGCTATGTTAACGAACATTATTGTTGTATCAATCATTCTCCTTATGAAATCACAATGAACACAGCAGGATATTCACATACACTGATATTGGATTGAAACAACTCAAAACAGAGAGAATGTAATCAAATTAAAGTCTCAAAATTGTTGAATATATTCTGGGGGGCTGGATGTGCTGATAGTTTTATGTAAAGTGAATAAATAACATGTCAAAGTGCATAGGAATGTTAAGAATAATATGAACACTTAACTTGAGACCAAAATCCCCACTCTATGTAATAATGAAATTCCAAATGTTTAAAAAAAAAAGAAATTTGAAAGAAAATTAGGTTTTCTTTTTTAAATAACATAATGAAGCTTTCAATCAAATCCTTTATTGTGTGTGCTAATCGAAGATAATTAATTAAAGAAGATGAGATAGAACGACAGAAATGGGTATGTTAGCATTTTTAATAACGGGGCACTTCCTTTTTCTTTCAGATGTTGTTCACACTGAAGGTCCGCTTGATGGAAGCCTTTATGCACGCATCCGCAAGAAAGACTCCCTTGAGGGAGTGGTCACCATCAATGGCCTCCCAGTCCATGAAAACCCTTTAACTAATGCAGAGAGCCTTTTGCAGCACCCCACCCACCCTCTACAAACCACTGAGCAGACTCTTCCTGTAACAGGCCACGCTTCCCTACCTGCTGTAGATCATACCCTCTCCGTGAGCAGCGACTCAGGCAACTCCACTGCATCCATAAAGACAGACCGTACTGATGAACAGAGCCAGTCTGTGCAGAGTGGTGTGAACCACAGCAACCCGACAGCAACTCACCCACCACTCAGCCCTCAGGAGAAGAGGGAACTCGATCAACTTTTGAGTGGCCTTGAGGCACCCACCCAGCGGCAAACATATCTTTCCACGTCCACCAGTCCAGGTGGCGGCGTTAGACATCTAGTACCTGCACAAGTTCATGTCAACGGGGGCCACACCCAGCTTGCTGTTGGCTCATCAGCGGAAGAGCGTGAGACAGATATTCTTGATGACGAGTTGCCCAACAGTCAAGAGGGCAACAGCGTGGACAGTTTGGGAACACTCTCGTCGCTAGAAGGCCAAGGAACACCGGCTGACAACTACTATCAAACGCAAACGGCTGTCAGTGAAAGAGCTATTCTTGGGGAAAAGTTAAGTAAAATGCCTGTGCACGGAGTACGTATTCCCACGGCGATGCAAGACCGAAGCATAGACTCTTCCTCACCCAACGGGGGATATAACAACTACCAGAATGGAGGAGGAATGTTCCGTTCCCAGTCATTTGGTAACCCGGCAGCCGGGAGCCCGGACCAGACTAACCCTAAGATGATGCCGAGAGCCCCTGAGAGGAGCACGAGTAGCCGGGAGGCTGTTCAAAGAGGCCTAAATGCGTGGCATCAGTATAGCCTCCCTGACGATCCTTTTGGCCCTCCCCTTCAGTCGACGCACAGCCTGCCCCATTTTCCCACTTCGGCTTCGCAGAGGGACATTGAGCAGTCAATTGAAGCACTCAACATGCTAATGCTTGACCTGGACCCCATCAACTCGCACATGTCCAAGTCACACAGTGCCCCACCTGGGGAAAACGTCAATTCATCACAGGCGCCGTTCTCCCAGACCCTTGCAAGACCTTCCTACCAAGCGGACTCTGCCATCCATGGCTACAACAATTCTGGATCAGCAAACAATGCTTTTCATCAACCTGTGCGGCCGACTGGGAGAGTGTCAACATTGCCTAACCAGAACCCTCCGATTGAATCTCCAGCGTATTCTCCACAGAGGCCCAATCCTGCTTACCAAAGCCAAAAACCTACCCCAACACACACACCAGAACCCTACCTCCACACACGCCAGTCACCACACCACACTTCCGTAGACCCCTCCCCTAATTTTAGCCAGCAGGCACCGTTAAAGCCTGTAAACTCGTACCAAGGCAGTGGGACTTCCCATTCCCCGGACCTGCAGGGATCATCTCCCTATCCAGGCTACAGTGCCTCGTCTTCTCCTCTCCCAGTTCTTACCCCTCAGCTCAAAGATACATCTTCATCCTCCTTAGCACGAGAACAAGATGCAGAAGAGGAGCTAAACCTAGAAGGCCTCGTAGCTCACCGAATTGCTGGTAAGACTTGGAATTATTAGCTTAGAGGCAATGAATGAAGAGTAAGTAACAAGGGGTTGCGTATTATATAAAAGTGTCACATTATAAGCTATTCAGATTATTAATCTTGAACAGGGGAGTTATTGAAGATGGGAATTAATTGCAAGGTTAATTGACATGTTTTCATGAAAACATTCGAAAAATGTACCTGCTGGGCAGGTGGTTGAGAAACTATGCAAGAATAATGCTGATTGTAATTCACACAAAACAACAAATTGATCAGTTTTGATTAATTTTCTGCGTTTTAGCTATTTTTCAAAAGTTGTATCACTGTATTGATATGTGAATGAAATACGTTTAGTAATGTTTTTACTTCCCCTGGTACTGTATTTAGGATCGAGCACTGAGCTGCATGTGAGGAGCTCTGAAGCTGACGTTGATGCAGAGCAGAAAGAGCAGAAAGAGCAGAAACTGACGAGAATTAATTTGGAAAATTTCATTTTAGTATTTCATTTCACAAATGCCTTTGCTTTTTTCCACTCTCATTTAAGTAATTCTTATTCTCTTTTTTTTTCTTTACTATTCATTTCATCACAAAACCCTCCAACTATTGCTTTTTCCTTTTTTACTGTCCTCCTCTGCCTTCCTCCTCCCTCTCACTATCCACCACCCCGAATGCCTTCCCTCCCCGGGAACAGAATACAACGCTCGTATCCAGGGCATCAGTGAAAGCATAACACCACAACAATCAGACCGCCATCGCTCCTATTCCTTCTCTGGTTTGTCCATTGTCCCTTAATTTTATTAGCTGTCTTTTCCATTTTTCCACACCATTTATTCCGTATTTCTCACCTGCTTTACCATCATTACTTTTCAAATATATTTATGATACCTTTCATCTGTTCTAGATCTTCATGTCCCTCCCTCCTGTCCTTTTTTGTCCTCTTCATTTCTTCTCACTTTTGTCTTTTTCTTAGCGAGTCCGTTTCTACTTTTTGGGTCACGAAAATGTTTCGGTAGACATGTGCCTTCATAAAGAAGTAATTTAACATGGAATCACAAGTTAAAAATTATGAATAATCAATGCTTACCATGGGTGAAATAGTCTGTCTTTTACCTAATGTTACTGTATATATATATATATATATATATATATATATATATATATATATATATATATATATGTATATATATGTATATATATATATATATATATATATATATATATATATATATGTGCTTTATTATGAGTATTGTGGAAATCAAAAAATTATGAAAAAGAAATCTAGGGTCATAGTTTCTCTCTGCTGAAGATTTTTCTAGTTTTAATGATGTATTGAAATACTAAAAAAGGCCTTAGCATTGCCAAGGATATGCACATGTATATAGAAACAAATAAGGATACATTTTAGAGGTTTAGAGTTATGTGCTATTTGAAAATTTAAAAAAAAAAATGCTTTTTTTTTTTTTTTTTTAACTTTTCTTTCCTTTTTCCCCTTAGGGGTTCGCTCCAGAGGGATGACCCCAGAAGTGCCACAGGAGATAGGTCGGCGCCGCACGACCAGTGAGGGTCAGTATCAGCGCAGCCATGACAACAGGCCAGCTGCTGGACATTCACCAGATTTCACCCACAATCTGGCGCTTAACCCCGGAGGGAGACCCAGAGAGGTAAAATATCTTGACACAAAAAACACTGCACATCATTTTTCAACTTCTCAGTCGGAGAAAAAGATAATTTATTTTCAGTTTAAAACGCTTACATTACAGTCTGACAGGTGCATCTGTGAGCTAATTTTATATCTCTCATCAAAACTTGTGTATATTTCGATCAGTGTGGCACGATTTCCCATATGAATAATGCATAGCTCCATAAAAATCTTTATATGTCAATGTCATGGAATAAAAGCTCAAGATTAAATTATTCAAATTCTCATGTTGAAATCTTTCTTTGATTTTAATCATGAATCAGATTGCACCTATCTAACATTTTTCCTTTATTTTATCTTTTATTTTTTAATTTCTCCCAAATATCTGTATTGATACAGGGTCCCATGCACAGCTACCGGGAGGCGTTTGAGGACAATGAGCCAGATGGGTTTGGCAACAGCCCCACTTTTAGAGGCTGTGGTGAGAATTCCCCCCCAACACCAAGCTTCCCTGACATGCCACAGAGTCCTTACTTCAACATGTGTAGGTTCAACTTGCATGCAGGCAGGAGCACTCTCTGATCTTGAAATATTGACTTCTGACCTTTGCTACTTTTTGTTGTCATTAATATTATTAATAGAATTAGTATTACTATTATTGGTAGTAATTCTCAGCAAAATGATGATGAACTGAGCATGGGGGGGTTAGAAAAGACAGTGTTACATACTGAAAACAAGAAACAAAGTTATTCATTTTGGTAGTTTATGAAATTATTATTTTTCTTTTTAATTTTCCCAATGTATGAACACAATGACAAACTGACAATATTATAATGAAATCAATGCATACGGTCCCTAAAAGTGAGACCCCAACAACCATTCAAATGTTAAAACATGCCAAAACACAAGCAAAACAGCCAAGTCTGGTGAGGACCTAACACCGAAAAGACTAAGTACAACTTTATAGCAGGAATTTTTTAAGCTGTGAGCAACAAACAAGTAAGTTAAAGGTTGGCAGGGTTAAAATTGGTTCTATTTTTTTTTTAATAGCAAACAAAATTGTGTTTCTCCTCACAGTCAGGAGTGTCCCACTCTATTCCTTCGATATTTGAAGCCACATCAGATCCTCTTAAACCTCCAGCGTTATCTTTAGTCTCTGCATTACCGGAATTAATGTTGGTGCTTGTTACGGTGCTGTTTGTGGAAAGAAGAGCCCCTGCATTGTTATGCTGCGTCCATCCCAACACCTTCAATGCCCCGCACTCCAAATTGACTTCAGGACATGATGGCTCACCAGTTTCACCCCAAGCCTTGTACTTTAGCGGTTGCCGATCCACCCATAGCCAGCGGCCGGGGAAGAAATGCAAGGCGATCCACAAATATTCTGTGGTGAAATTTTTCTCTAATTCCTTCTGGATCAACAGCATCTCAGTCTGTGATGCCACACTGGCCAAGTCTCGATGGTGCTTCCTGCAGTACTCCAAGGCTTCTTCCCAGGCCATTTTCTGCCTCACAACCACTACATTGTAGCAGAAGAAGGGAATGGAACTGTCTGGGCCTGAATTGTGCCACTTATAGTTATAGATTAGACCATAGTCTTCTCCTTGCCAATTATCTGGCTGGCCTTCATCCCAGAAAAAATTAGACACATTTCCACCTCCAGACCACATCCATGTCTCTCCGTTTGTGGAAGCCCTTTCCAGTCCTATCCAGTAATAGTAATTGATGTTGTCCGTAAGCCGACGAAGGAGCTTTATGTCACGCTCAGTACTAACAGGAGCCAGATCTGTGTGAAACTCTCTGCAGTATTCCTGAGCCTGATTCCAGGAACGATTCTTCTGAATGTAAACATATTTTCCAAAAGCTGCAGACAAGCTCTGCAGGAGCAGGATGCAGGTGGTGGCCTGTTTCATGGCTGTCTTGTCTCAGTGTGAATCAGGTTTGAAGATTTATAGGTTGCAGTTTGTTTTTTCTTTTTTTTTGTTCTGAAGCTATAGACTATTTGCATAGGGTGGGCCCGAGTCTACTTTCACCACTCTGCATTTAGAAAAGAAAACAGCCATTCTATTTTGTTGGTGTAAAATCCTATAACATTAAAAGATTCCCAGAGCTGAAAAGAAAGTAAAATCCAGTAACTATACACAAGTTCTATATATATTATTGTAAAACCAAATACTACTATTAAATATATTATATACTATATTATTAAAGTAATTCTCCATATGAAATTCTATAGACATGAAAAAGTTATATGTGGATAGCAAGTGGCACAACATTTTTGAGAAAGCGCAGAAACATATTTTTTATATTTTTCTTTTTTAAGATTAGTCCCCCACAACCCTCTGTGCAGGATAAGAAGATGGATAGATGGATTGATGGATTAGCCTTGCATGACTCACAACAACACCCCCCCAAAAAAAATAAAAAATAGGTATGCGCAAATAGTTTTTGAACATCAAGAGGAATGTTCTGCAGTTTGTTAATTACGATGCGGACACATTATTCTTACTGTTTTTTTTCCAACTTTTTTATATCTGACTTATTTAGTGATGCAGCATATAACATATTTGAGAATCTGATTATTCTCATTATTTTTATTACTTTTTTTTTTTTTGTTGGTTAGCTTGCTCAGTATACAAACCAAATCTAGATACCATTGATTAAAGGAGTGGAGCTGTTTTTTTTTTCCTTTTCCTTTTGCATCCCCTGTGGTTTGATGGTTTTATGTGGGTCCAGAATATCTTCTGCTTAAGATGCATATCATGTTCCAGTGGTATGCAAAGAAAGATGCAAATGTGGAGCATCCTGCCTCTGTGTTGTTGTTTTTTTCCTTGTTTTTCTTCGTTATGACGTGGCACTTGTTGGATTTTTCACTCCACGTTCAGTTAAAGTATCAATAATGAAAGAAATGGTTTTCGGATGCATTTTTTTTTAGTCATTAATACATTTTGTGAGGTTCATTTCGTAAGTCAATACGTACTTATATCACAGCTCCTTTGCCTACAGTTAGAAAATGACACACATATGTTGCAGTAACAATATGTGGCACAAAACTTAATTTCACTGCCCTACCACTCCTCATTCACCATCTCTAGGCTACTTGAAGTGAGCATTTGGCCTCATTTCTGATGTGGTGCAAAAATAAAACAAAGAGCTTATTTTCAACTAATAATTTGCCTGAACTATCGTAGCATTAAATAACTAAATTAAACAAAAATATATTCTTTTCCTTCACTTTTTGTTCTTTCTTTTGAGAGCTAAACTTGAGCTTAACACAATAGAAGTAGAACATCATTTCCTACTAAGTACTCTACTCTTGTTTTAAGAATAGCTTCAGATTTTCATCAACCCTTGAATTTCCTCTAATTTCTAGATAAAATACATCATCAGCTGGTGTTTATTGCCACTAACCCCTTCACAGTCTAACTTGTAGTCCTGTGGTTTTGTGTATGTCACCATACTGTTCGCATCGTCCCACATTTACAGGGCATCCCATAATATTGCATATTTCTCTTGTTACTATTACCGTCTGAATGGAACACAAGATATTATATACTTAGATTGGGTGGTTATTTTATCACAGGTGTCAGATGTTTTAAAAAGTAAATCACAAAATTACCTTTGTCCCACCTTTGGCATCATTGAGGTTCACCAAATATATTTTGTTAACTTATGCTTAGTTTGCTTTTATTAAGCTTTCAACAAAAAATATATATGTATTTTCACCACTACAAATAAGAAATCTTTTTTTTTTTTTTCCCCAGAGAAAATATTAACCAAAGAGAGAAAGAGCGCCAGAAATATGTTAATTCACTGGCTGATTCATTTTCATGTGCAAATGAACATCTTTCCATGCCAGGCGTTGTTATTCAACATGTTTGCATGGCTTTTCCTGCATCTCACCCCCATTACTTGTACCTTTTACGAAAACTCATCCCTTCAAATCTTCTTCTGCCTTCAGCTCGATCTCCTCCAGGATCAAACACAACTCCTCTGTCAGCACAAGGACCGAAGCCTCATCAACAGGGTGGATCAGGTCTGTTAGCAAACATTTTTTATTTAATGAATACACAAATGAACAAACAAAGTTGCGTCACCAGCTAATTTTCCTATTCAAGCTGGGAATAATGCTTTGCATTAAAAGAATCAATCTGAAAATGTTGAGGCAACACAACATACAGCGTGATGACCGCCCAAAAAGAAGAGATCCGCATGAATTGAATGAACTATCGGAGTAGACATTAGACCAGGGTCTGCCCTCTGCTGCCCAAAATTGTAGTTGCACCTGCAAATGTGTATAAACCGTGAACAGCCTGCAGTATGTCTGTCCTCTTCTTCCACACATCCTTTTTTCCTCTCTTGCTTTGTTTCTTTTCCTATGGTCAGACTCTGATTCTAATGATGGAGAGCAAGGTAAGTACATCTATCTGTATCTCAGTCTAAGTGTTTCTACCTACTGTTGCTATTCTTGCCGTTGTTTTCCGTAACTGTCTTTTCCTTTGCAGTTCTGCACCCCAGTTTTTCAAAAGACAATATAATTTTTAATTTATCCAATGAGTTTCTATGTTTCTGATGGCCCATTTCTATCACTTGAGTTTTCCGTCTGTGTCCTAAATCTCGTAACTGCGCCCAGTTAGGTTCTGTATGATAACCATTATTGAGCAGCTGTATTTATCTAAACTTTCTCTGATTGTTCTTCTTGTTTTTTTTTTGTGTTTTGTTCTGATACCGGGCATCCTTCAGATAATCGCAGTTTTGGGGACTCCAGAGCGCAACCCTTCACGGCTCCTCTGTCCTCTAGTAGTCCTATCCACAATGTGGACGGGTGAGTAGTCATGCAAAAAAAGGTGAAAAAAAAATGCAAAAAGCATGCTGTGACAAACCCAGGCTAACTAAATTTTGTTCTGAGAAAGCTATTGTAAATACAAAATCGGAAATATAACAGACACCGACTTGGTGTCGAGTGTGTGTTTGATGTGTCAAGCCAACTTGAAACGCCAAAAATAACACCTATTTTTCAAATGTTATTACATTTATTTCCTGATATAAAAACATTCTGAACAAGACAGCAACAAAGAGGAAAAAATCCCTACGATTTACGAAACTTTGCTGACTGAATGGAGCGGCACGACCGCGAAGCGATCATATTTTCAAAGAGCGGCAATTTTTAGATGTCAAAGTAATATTAGTTTATATCTTTATCTAGAAGGAAGATGGGTTCCTCAGCACCACAAACCCCAAACCACCCTTACCCTTACAGGCCTTCCTCGCCTGATGGCTCCCAGGTTAACATCATGGGTGTTCACACCGTCCCCGGCAGCCCGAACACCCTCCACCGCACAGTGGCCACAAACACTCCACCGAGTCCTGCGCTCCAAAGACGCCTGGGTCAAGGCAGCCCTTCACTGGCCAGACACCCAACTCCCTCTGGCAGCAATAGAGATGGCGTCCCCTCAAGCCCTCTGATCGGCAGAAACCCGGCGGCGGGTTCTGGTGTACCTCCCAGCCCTCTGATGGGACGTCACACAGTAGCGAGCGGCCACAGCACTCCCGATGAGCTGGGCGCCGTGTCCCGCCAGGGAAGCACCCAGCTGCCCTGCACCCCATCCTTCCCAGTCTCTCCGCAGCTGCCTGAGAAGAGACATATGTCCAGCGGGGATGCAGAAAAGACGGATAACAGAAACTTTACGCCAACCAGTGGTAGCAGCACGCCAAATCTGTCTGGCGCGCACACGGTCCCAGATGTCTCCAAATCCATATATGGTAAGATGCAGAAGGGTTCATTTTATTTCACCTCCCAAATGGTTCGTGTCAAATCCAGCGCTCATTTGTCTCGTGTATCTAAACAGATGGTTATCCGGACATTAAGATGAATGTCAAGTTTGTCCAGGACACTTCCAAGTTCTGGTATAAGCCAGACATTTCCAGAGAACAAGGTGAGTTAGAATAAAGAAACAACTTGCTCATTTATTGAAAACTCTCCACTTGAATTCTAGTGAGCCCCAAAGGTTCATATGTACCTATATTTTACAAGTTTGTCAATAAAAAGTTCCAACACACATACAAAGCAACGGCCCTTTAATATGTAGTAATGTAAACAGTTAAGAAGATAAAAGAAGGACAAAGAATATAAGATTAAGATACAATAAAACAAATCATTCGTGGGCGTTTGATAAATTGAATAAACACTTTAATCTGTCATAATTTAAAGAAAGAAGAGAGCGAACTTCCTGACGAGAAATTTGGTGACAGCATCACAGATCTGTTTAAGGGCAGGCTGAACTACCTGTACCATCATGGACAAAATGAAGAATTAGTTTTGAAGATAACATGAAATCTGAAGAAAAGATGAGATAAAATGAACTTGTGATAGGAAGTAAATGATCTCATAGAGCCTTATTAACCTTTTATCTTTTTCTTGCATATCTAACAATGATCATACCTTTTCTTACATTATTTGCCTGCTCATTTTGGGTCCTGTCTGTTCTTTTATTCCCTTCCTGTAGCCATCAATGTGCTGAAAGACCGGGAGCCCGGGGCATTTATCATAAGGGACAGTCATTCCTTCCGGGGGGCTTACGGTTTGGCGATGAAGGTGGCCTGCCCACCTCCGACCATACAACAAAACAAAAAAGGTTAATACACTTTACAACTACAAAAAATTGATAAAGCATGCTTAATGTGGAGTTCTTTCATTTGAAGGTTAGAGTGCATGTTGGAGATTTCGAGAATAGAGTTGTGATATATCTGGTTTCAGTCTTCAGACTCAGGAAGGAAAATATCAAGAGTTTTTCCATTTGCATCTGCCTACAGTTGTGGCAGGATGTGGAGAATGTTGTGAAAATCGTTTGCAGAATGAATATAATCTTTTTAAAATTATTTGGGCTTTTTGTCATTCGATTAATACTCAATTCTGCTTATATTTTCTTTCGATTAAATATTTTCTCATTTCATTATTTTTTGGGTTGTTTTTTTTTTTTTCATTGTGATCAAATTATTGCTAAATTTAAAAAAAAATGCTGCATACTTTGTAGTATTCTATTGAAACTGCATTGTCATGTTCCATATCCTTATTATTGCCATTGGAAAATAACTTATGTCAGTGTTTATCTTATATTTCATAAAAGACTTCAGTTTGATTGGAATGATATTCAATAACCTTTTCGCTCTCTATGGTTGCATATAAAACTAACAAAGTCACGATTAATTTTTAAGAAACGGAAAATTCTGTCGTAGTTGGTGACATGACAAACGAGCTGGTGAGACACTTCCTGATCGAGACGAGTCCCAGGGGTGTCCGTCTGAAGGGATGTCCCAATGAACCGTACTTTGGTGAGGTTTAACAATTATAGCACTGTTTAACATGGCTTTTGTTTCTATTAATACTTATCGACTGCTTATTTGATATTCAGTCATCTAATCTATTTTGAATCATTTTTCCTTACAGGTTGTCTCTCTGCTTTAGTGTACCAACACTCAATGACTCCACTGGCTCTGCCCTGTAAGCTGATGATCCCCACAAAAGGTAATCTCTTCTTTTTTCAGCGTCACAGTCTCTTTTTAAACAATAATTCATGTTCTCAGTTGCTTCTCCTCATAAATGCCACATTTTTTTTTTCCCCAAAAAATGATTGTCTCTTTAATTTCTGCCTTGTTCTATCCTATCCCTCACAGACCCAAATGAGGAGGCGTTGGAACTGGCCACACCAACCGATCCTGTGGTTGAACTTCTTAAACAAGGAGCGGGTAAGTCTTATGTACTGATGTAACTCTAATAACACATTGTTAGTTAGAAAGTTTAATAATACGCCAGTTAAAAAAAAAAAAGGGGGGGGGGGCAATCTTACAAACTCAAAAGACTGGAAGATCTATAAATACAGGTGAGAATGTAAAAAGACTTATAATGGATTGAAATGTAGAGTATTATCGTGTATTTTTGGTGTTCTACCAAACAGAAACTAAACATTATTATTTGGTCCCTTATCCTTCATGAGATATGTATTATTAGTTTTGCCCACATTTATTCAACAGTTATCTGACAGTTTGTCTGTTTGTTTTTCCCCATTCCTTTAAGTCTTGTACTCCCTGCAGTTTATTATGTGCTCCCAAATGTATGTAAATTGCAACTAGCACAAAGCTGTAATTCTAGCTTTGTAATCCAAACTGTTTCACTTGGCATGTTATGTTGCTGAGAGCATGGTCTCAATTCAAACCAACATCTGAGGACATTACTTAGTTGAATAGAGGTTATGAGGTAAGATACCAAAAGTGAATGTCATTCCAAAGGCATCTTGGCGTTTCCTTGACCAAAACCCAACATCTGCTTAACATCACTGTGTTCCAAAATAAAAAACGTTTTGTTTCATTTATTTCCTTGTAAGGTTTTAGTAATCAATTTTAATATCAATTTTAATAGTGTCCAGCCTTTAGGTCATAGAAGGGTCTCTGGCAACTTTTTTGTATCCATTTATCCTGCCTCACAGAGAATTTCTCATTTTCTGAACATACAAACATATCCTATTCAAACAAACAAATCTAAACATAACTAAAGAGATATTTTTAAAAAGAATCTTTGAGAAATGTGAGGGTCATTCCCTCGAAGGTTCAATGACATAACTCATCATGAATTAATTTCCTCACACAATTTCACCATTGCCTTACAGTTCAAAAGGTTCCAGAGGAAGCTTATGGTAACTACTAGCTTGCATTTAGTAGCATAGCATCATCGTGCACGTTTTCTGAATCCGATGCAGTGCTTTCAGTGGTGATGAAGAGAATGCTGTTGGTTGGATTTAACTTTTCTTTAAAGAAGTCTTCCTGATACCTACATGCACAGTTGTAATGCATGCTCAGTTATGAAAGCCTAACCACATATCTTTTTTTCCAAGTAAGCTTGAGACTCATCCCTCACCTTCACCCCACGACGACATGCATGTATGTTGTTTTCCCACCATTTTTATTGTCAGTGACTCTTCACTGTTTGTCTCCAGCATGTAATGTTCTCTACATCAACTCTGTGGACATGGAGTCTCTCACAGGGCCTCAGGCCATTGCCAAGGCCATCACCCAGACGCTGGCAATCAATCCTCTGCCTGCTGCAACCACAGTTCATTACAAAGTGTCACAACAGGGCATCACACTCACAGACAGTCAAAGAAAGTAAGTACGTAAACACATGCGGCAAACAAGAGCGCGATTAATTTTTTTTAAGACTAGTAATGCTATAACTTGGAGTTATTGAAATTGAGGCCATCGGTTTGGGAATTTTAAGTTGTGGACACTGTTTGTTGCTTTTCCACCCAGTTTTGTCAACTCACTCAAGATTATGTAGATGCTTTTTTTTTTTTTTTTTTAAATGTATGTGTCCCCGCCTCATCCAATGTCATTTTTCAAGGTTTTTGTCCAAGCCATCTACATATAGACAAACTCATTTGGCATTATAAGTAATAGTGATGCAATCAACTTCTTGTCAGTTGATGAATTGATCACTATTGGGAACAAAAGCCTGGAAATATTGTCATCACCTTAACGACTATGCATTCATGTATTCAGGACAGTATATAAAGGACGCTTCATTTGACTCGGGGATGCAAAACACCCCATATTTTGCAGGCAGGAGTGGATGATATAATTCATATTTTTATAATTGTGCATACAGATGATGAGTAATTCAAGTCACTATAGCTTGGAAATCAGTGATTGCAATTGATGAATGAAACTAAGATGAATAAAATATGAGAATGTAATTAAGTTTTACGTTCATGAAAAAAGTGCACAACCTCACAGTGAGGTGCTAATGTTTTATATTTCATTTTCTTTCTAACTGTAGAAATATATTTGGTTTTGGATGAGTGGCCCTTACCAAGTATTTACTGTCATAGATGCATAAATCTCTAGAAACATAGATTGTCATGGGTGTCGTCACCTAAATGCAAAATTTATACAAGCACTTCCTTCATGAATTAATGTTGCATTTTGAATCCATCCTCTGCCCATGAATACTCACTGCTGACCACAATGGAGAGCAAAAGTTTGATATCACCGCTGTCAGAAATAAACACCCTGGCATCAGACGAAGTCTTACTCTAATTACTGGACATTTTCAAACCAGTTCTCATTTCCTCTTACCACATAATGGCCATGATATAAAACACAAACTATTGTAAAAGGCTGCAAAACTGATTACATTTGCACAATTTACCCACATTGATCCTCAGCATCCTTTTGCAAATGCGCTGTTTTGTAAAAACAATGTTTACCATGGTGACCGAAAAGGGGAAACTCAAAAGACAGGTTTGCAGATATGAATAGACAACCATATTCCAAACAGCGCTGGTTCAAAGATTCATAATTTGGTTTTAATACGGTAAGTAGTCATACCAGCAACTATGTACAAAAACACCAACACATCCTTTTCAGAATATTATTTTTGATAAAAAACTTTTATCTATTTTCTTTTTTTGCTCCAGGATTTTCTTCAGACGACATTACCCCCTAAACACAGTAACCTACTGTGACATTGATCCCCAGGACAGAAAGTATGATGTTTTTTGTGTAATCAAATATTTAAATCAACCAACTTCATGTCAATTCAGTTAGAAATAATAAAAATGATATTTTCTTTCCGTAGATGGGGCAAAGAAGGAGGTGGCTCAGTGAGGTAAGCATACATTATACACATAGAATGTACCAAATGCCTTCGGGAGAATAGTTTTCCAGTCTACACCAAGGGTGGGCAATTATTTTGACTCGCGGGCCACATTTCTTATTTCATTTTTATGCGCGGGCCAACCAGGTATCATGTAAATTGAACAAATTAAAATTGCTATTTAAATATTTATTATATTTATTTATTTATTGGCCCTTTATTTTAACTTTAAAATCATCAATTATCACATAAATGTACCCGTATACATATAATGTATATTATTTTGTATGAAACCATCCACACAAAATTAAACAAAAGGAAATTTATAAAGCGTTTCTAAATTCAATATTGATTGATTGAAAATACTTTATAGTATTTTGTACTATGTATTATATATGTATTAAAGTAAAAAAGAGTTAAAAAATTAAAGTCACAAAAGATAAAAAAGCAAAATGCCCAGGTGTGGTCTTGTCTACACCCAAACCTTTGTGAAAGGGATGAATCAGACATGTACCGAAACTCTAGCTTTAAGGCACATTAAAATTAATCACTGACTATCATTCTTAATTATTGAAATTGTTATTGGTTACATAAAAGATGTTTATTATTAGTCCAACAATTTTATCTTGATATTTTGTTTGTTTGTTTTGTTCTAAATCCAGGCTTTTTGGATTTGTCGCGCGGAAACAAGGAAGCACAACAGACAATGTCAGCCACCTATTCGCCGAGCTGGATCCAGATCAGCCCGCCATGGCCATCGTCAGCTTTGTCTCCAAAATGTTAAAGCGGTGAAACTCTCGAGGCCTAAATGGCAGTGGCCATTTTCGAAATCCTCCCTCATCATTTGTGTCTTTTTCACGTGGACTTGATGATGTCCCATTTTTTTACTTCCCCTGGATTGTTTCTGTTTCTCTTCTCTCTTATTTTCTCTCTGCTTTGTGGGTTTGTCCTGACTTTGGTCCTGATTTGAAGAAACTTGAGGAAGTTGTTGAAGGTCTGCCGAGTGATGAACGATAGAGAGCTGTGAATGTGACAAACATATAGAGGCCATAGAGAGGAGGACAATTGGTTAAGATGTAACCTAAATGCAAAGTAAGTGTTTATTATAGGAACAATGACAAGTTCAGAGAAAGAGTAGGGAGTTGTACGTTTTTAGGGTTTTATGTTTTTTTTTATTGATTTACCAAAGGTTATTATAAAACAAGTGAAAGAATGATGTAGCTATGAAGCCATTATTATTTCCTCTTTTCAAAAGATAAAGTGTGGAACTCAAAAAAAAAAAAAAAAAAAAACAGAAAAAAGAGGAGATCTCATTTCTGTTGGAACTTGTCTTCAGGAAAAAAAGGAAAAAAAAAAAAGTTTGGCCTTAATGGCTTTTAGCAAAACAATGCCTGAAGATGTTATGCATGTTAGCTTGATCTTTAAGCTTGGTTCTTCTACCTTCCAAGTCATTGTGAAATCCTTAGACTGGTCATTTTGAGGTCTGTTGTGTGCTGGAAAGGGCTCTGTAGTGAAAAAAAAATGACTGAATCAAACTGCACAAAGCAGACCAGACTCAAAAAAAAAAAAAAAAAGAAAAAAAAAAAAAAGAAACCGTGCCACGCTAAGGCCACCTCAATTTGTGTCAGTGCAGCCACACTTGCATCACCTCTTCAGGTCCAAGTCTGATTGTTCTCTCCAAATCTGTTTATTGGATTGCCTGAAAATCAGCACGAAGCTGGTGGCATCGCAGCCAGGGAGAGGAAGATTGTCCACCAGATGACGCCACTCAGCCAGGCTTGTACCACCAGCATCACATAGACTTGCCCATCATCAGCTGCTTGCAATAGTGGACGCTGCCACTGAAACACACTGGAAATCACCAGGGACTGGCCTCACGACCTGGACCTATGCACTGTTCTTTATGCATGTTGTTGTCCCAAAATGCATCCTCCATAATAGAGACATTCAACATCACTGAAAACATTCTAAGCTGTGTGCTGAAAATGACTTAGAAACCTTTAGACAGTACACTGAGGCTGTATGACTTGTCAAAGACTGCATGAAATAGACAACATTTTTGTACTCCTCTAAGAGTCCTCAAAAAGATGTAGACAACCCATTGTCAAAGTAGTCAAATAATGGTAAAAACTATATATTTTTACTTTTGTTCCTTTTTTTTTGGTCCATTTGAGCCAGAGTTACCTTTCACTGTATTAAGGACAGTTCAGCCTTTTGTGTTTGGTTCCAGTGTTGTCAAAATTTACATTTAGATACTTTTAGGGCAAAGGAGGTAAAAAATAAAAGTAAACCACAAGGAGTTTCCACACTGTGCGCAAATGCCTGCTTGTTAAACATGCGCTCAGCCATTCACAATAAGCTAAGGAAATTGATATTAATATAAATGTACATAGATATACTACTTTGAAAGGTGACATAGCGAAAAAGTATTTATTTTTGTTGCTTTGGTCCCTCATGATTACTCATACATATATTGTACAGTCTAGATAAAGAAGATTACTTGATGGGTTGAGAAAAATATATATATACTTATTTTGGCTAACGATTTCAAAGTCCGATGATTTTGAAATGTGTTTGAATATATGGTGTACATTACTTTGTACATGTATATGTTTGTTTTGGCTTGTCATGTTTTTTCATTTTGCCGTTGTCTCTGATCGAGGTAGGGCATGAGTGAAATAGAAGCTGAGAGACTGTAGTAGACTGAATTGCATGGACATCCGAGTGTGTCAGGAGGGGAGAAACACTCATTCTAGCTCTTTAGTATAAGCCATTGAGATTTACAAGAAAAAAAAAAAAAAAAAAGAAATGAAAAAAGGGAAGCACGAACATATTTGGAGACCAACTTAAAATGCAATATAAAAACAGCCATTTGCAACCATGACAGTTACAATTATGATTTAGCCAAAGATTCAAACATCTATGCTGACTGACTGCATGTGGCTTTTCATGTTCTCCCATTTCTATTACACACTCAATCACTCTCCTCTGTAAGCTTTAACAATAGATTTAAGAGTCCACCCAGCCGTGACACACGCCGCTATTTCTGCAATGAAGCGCTCAGCTGCATTTTGTTTTTATTTCTGTCTCTACGCTCCAAAAAATGTCCTCCTCTGTTGCCTAATCACAAGAGAACAGGCCTGCTGTGTAAATAAAGCACTTACATTCACAATAATAAAAAAAGAGTGACATATATTCCATATGGGTATAAATGCAGGAGGTAAATAAAGTTAGACATGTCTCACCGCAACCCTTGAAGCTTGATGGCTACAGCTTGTCATACTGCCAAAGGTTTCTTTCTGGCCCTCTTGAAAGTCAGTTTTATTTATTCTTATTTATTCACTTTTTTTCTCTCCTGATGTCTCTTAAAAAAAAAAAAAAAAAAAAAAAAAAAACTTGCATTATCTCATCTTAGCAGTTTGGACATTATCGAACAGGTGATTGTATGGAGGCGATTTGTTGAGAGTGAAGAGGTACGGTGCATTAAATGCAAGTCTAATGCCAATTTCAGTGAGAGGTAAAAGTCAAGAAAAGAGTTGTGTAAAGTCAACTATTGTTCATGAACAATCATGCGTTGTACCTGTCTGCTTTGAATCGAGAGTTACCTTGTTTCAGTGGAATAAGAAATTATTTCTGTGACACCTGTGTACAAATGGGATGAATTGTATGAATGTGCTACTATGGATGTGCAAAAGGGTCTCAGATTTTGTGTGCGCTTATCATTTTACATATATTGTCATGGCTTACCTGTTCCTAAAGGGAAAAAAAAAACATTAAAGCAATACAAATCAGTTACGTGAAGGTATGTGGATGTTCATTCATTATATTCTTCATTCTATTGCTTGTCGGCATTATGCTTAAATACACTGTCTATTTCCTGTGCAGATTTTGTTTCCTGCAGGTCTGTCAGTTAGTAATCCTTTCAAACTGTTCTTTTGTTCCAGGGAGACTGCTGTCGATGACAGTTTGCACAAGAGTGGATAACAAAAGGTGACCCTCTGATTAACCATGATTCATCCATCATCGATTTATCTATCATCTCAGATTTTTCGACATACAATTTTTTTCTCCTTTCATTTGTAGTCTCACTCAATAAACCATATTCAAAGAGGCAGCCAGTAATATCAATCCCTTCATAGTAATATTGACATTGTAACACATTCGCCCAACTTACAATGACTGGGATTCAATGATGAAACTAACTGTTTGTTTTTTTTTCGTCTTTTAATCACATCGCTTCATACAAAGCAAAAAAATCAAGTTTGCGTGGAGAATAAAGTCAATTGAATCTTACCAAGGCCTCGACATGCACACCAATTCATTGTTAAACATCGTAGGTCATTGGGACTCGCACAGCAGTTGGAAACTATATTTAATATTCCGAGTAACACCTGTGCTTGTCTTGGAATTTCTCCACCGTGCTGAGAGGTCTCTGTTTTATGCCACTGTCAAGCTGATCATGCAAATAGAGGAAAATTGGTACATACATCACCATGTCACTAGTAATGCCTGTCAGTGCTTCGATGGCCAAACTAAGCTGTTTCAACTACATTTTTTCGATTTGAGGTCAAGTCAACTCAGCGTATTTTCTTCGAGCCGTAAATGGATAAATTACACTGTCAGATGTCACAAGTCATTACTCCTATTCTCAACTTTGCCTTGATTTAGCTTTGTCTCCATTGACCAGGAGACACAATATTGGACAAAAAGAGATGAGCGTGACATTATTAGTAAGTACACATTTTTGACCTGCGTCATGGAACTATTTAGTTGGAAAGACGAATCTTTCCAAAAAATAGTTACTGAGCAGTGTGACAAAAGATCTCAATAAAAAACATGTTAATCTTTTCGTAATGAGTTAATGGTCTCAACTTTTATAAAGCATTAAGTTCCATTACAAATGATGGGCCTGATGGGACTTATGGTAACTCTTGCATTTCATGCTGTCTGGCTGGAACAATGGATGTATCAATAACCGCATTTCACTTCAGTACGGGGCTACTGTAGTGATACACCCCAAATTAATTCAACCTAAAATCATTAAAAGAACGGAGATCTCTGAGTGTCCATATATTCTTCAGGTTTATAATAGTTTTGAAAAACATTAACATCTTCTACTTTTCTGTTAATCTGTTTCCTTCAGGGTTTAGCACTGTGGACCATCTGCCTCCATCTGACCCTATGCTGCCTCCTTTACATTACAGTCATTTGACAGACGCTTTTATCCAAAGCGACTTACGAGAAGTGCAATTCAGTCACCGAAGATCCGAAGTACCAGTAGTCGTAAGTCAGAAGTGACCACTCAACCAAATAGTCATCTCAGAACCATACACGTACATCCATACATTCAGCTCATCGTTCATCTTCATCTGTAGGCTAAGAGCGATTAGTAAGGTAGTGTTTGGTGAAGAGGTATGTTTTCAGCTCACGGCGAAAGATGGGCAGCGACCATTGAGGAGCCAAGACTGAGAAGAGCCGAGACCGCTTCGATCGGCAGCCAGAAGCTCTGAGTGATTGGGTGAACAGTCGCCCCAGAGGTGGCAGATCGGAGGGGACGGTTAGGGACATGTGGCTTGACTATAACCTGGAGATGAGACAAGGCTGTCCCATTCACTGCCCGGTAAACAAGCACCAGAGACTTGAACTTGATGCAGGTGGCTACCGGAGCCAGTGATGGGACATCCTTTTCTCTCACACAAATTCCTCTGTAAATCTTCTCTCCGGTCTTCCTCAAGGCCTCCTGTCTGGCAGTTCCAATCATGGTATCTTTCTGCCAATATATTCACTATCCCTCCTCACATGACCGAACCGTCTTAGTTTGCCTCTGACTTTATTTCCAAAACATCTAACATGTTCTGTCCTACAGGGGCAGCGTAGTGCAGAGGGTTAGAGCGTTTGGCAAACATTCCTGGTTCAGTTCCTGCCTCCTCCTAGTCTGTCGGAGTGTTATTGAGCAAGACAATGAACCTATAACTGCTCCCCTGGTGCTGTTAGCTGACATGTAACCTTAGCTGCCTTCTGCTCATGGTTTATCCATGATGGCTTAAATTTATTAGTCAAATTTTCCTGAACTCTGTATAACTATGTGACAAAAAAAAAAGACATTTCTTTTCCTGTTCTTCCTGATTCTTCCTGATCCTTGTCTCTCACAGCACGAACCACTCCATAACCTTAATTTTGTCGGTCTGGAACCAAGATGCTGCTCGCTTACTAGTGTGTTTGGGGTCATTGTCGAAACACCCATTTCTTTAGCATAAGGCAGCATGACTTCTTCAAGTATTTTGATATAATCAAATTGATCCATGATCCTTGGTATCTGATAAATAGGTAGAAAAACAGCCCTATATCATGATGCTTGCACCACCACACTTTATGGTCTTCAGAGTGTACTGTGGCTTGAATTAGGTGTTTGGGGGGTCGTCTGACAAACTGCCAGCAGCCCTGGGACCCAAAAAGAACAATCTTACTTTCATCAGTCCACTAAATGTTTCTCCATTTCTATTTAGGCCAGTCTATGTTCTTTGGCAAATTGTATACCTGTCAGCACATCTTTTTTTTTTTTTTTTTTTTTTTTTTAACAGTGGGACATTGCAGGGGCTTCTTGCCAATAGATTCGCCTAACTTCCGGCCATCTCTGATCTCCCTGGAGCTGATCATTGGCTGAGTCTTTTTATTGTTCGATACTTTGGAATTGTCGTCTTCTGTTTTCTTCCGCGTCTCCCTGGTTTGACTTCCCATCAGATATAGAATTGGATGTAATTTTCGCTAGGCAGCCTATCATTTTCTGCACTTCTCTATATGTTTTCCCCTCTCCAATCGACCTTTTAATAAAAGCACACTGTTCTTCTGAACAATGTCCAGCACGACCCATCTTTCTCAGCTTTTCAGAGAAAATGTCTTTGCTTCATCCTTAAATAAGGGCCACCTGAACGGCACCTGTTTCTTCACATAATGAATGACGTCAATGATTGAACCCCCCACTGCTATTATTTTGAACACACCCCTGTCACTTAATCATTCACTTACACAGACTCAAGCATTAAAATCATGATTGTTGGTTCTGTAGGTTTCTCTGACTCTACTACACCTACTGGAAAATTGTAATGTCATAATATGATTTATACCAAAACCAGTGATAGATCTGGTTAGTCATGTTGGACTGCCATTATTTTGAACACAACTGTACGTCCCTGCCGCTCCAGACGTCCACATACAGTATGACATATGCTTATTCTAGATCTACAAAAATATATGCAGCCCCCTTCGACTCTTTTTATACGTCTTTGTATATAAATATATACATATTTGTATAAAACTATCACCATGCCTTTTTTTAAAGTAATGATAAAAAGACTGCAGCACAAAGAAATGTAAAATATAAAGCATTTTTCCCCATTTAAAATCATGAACAATGGGACTGCGCATCCAGTGCAAATTCAGGAGCACTTGAATTAGTATCTATGGTTAGGGATGAGTGAGTGTCAATTAAAAAAACTGCAGTTTTACCCATTGTGCCAGATGCAATAAAACTATGAAGTTGATATTAAACAATTCTGATTTGTCAACATCACCATGACAACAGTTGGACAAGGATGCAGTTCAGATAAGCCATACTGTTTCAATTAGAGGAGTAGCAGAAAAGCTGGATGTATTTTACTGACTTTCTTGATGAGGATAATTATAAACATATGGAGGGAGGACTTAAAAAGACATTACACAAGAAATAAACTTTCGATGACAACTTGTGTGTCAACGTATTAAATACAAATACGAAAGCAGTGGCAGTTGGATCTTTGTCTCTGCAACATGTTCAAGTCAGATATTTCATGGTCCTAGACCAATATGGTTCCTGGTCGTACAAAAACAGACTGGCCCAGTTGTTTCTTGTTTGCACATATTTGGGTCTTATGAGGTTTGGTTATAAATTCAAGGAGAGGGGACGCGTGTCAAACACAACGCTTTTTTTTTTCTTTTCAAACTTTGCACAAACAACCTGGCGTTGGCATTATCATTCATGTCACAGGGCCATACTTTGGCCAGTGTAGAATAAACTCATGATAAGGAGAAAATGAGAAATGAGCAGGTGTTGTTTTATCATTTTGGGAAGCCCAGAATCAGCAATCCAGCTCTCCAACAGGACGGCCCATTGACATGTTTGCTGTGTTTGTTTCCATATTTTAGAGTCCAACATTGCCCGTGATCAACAGTTAGCATAATATATGACAGGAAATAAAGATATTGTTGGAGGTTTTTGTGGCTGAGGACAGTATTCAAAGTTGCAAATGTACATCCACACTGATCTTTGCTTCTTCACGGAACACTATGACGTTTAAGGGAAATATAATCACCAACTAAGTTTGCCATAAGCTTGGCTTCAGCTATGGACACAATATATGTATTTACCCTAAAACAGACTGACACATACCATTAATGGGAGGCATGTTCCACATCTTGATATGACTGGGATTATTTCTTCTTGACATTTTTATTCTAGAAATGAAAATCGTGTTTATATTTCTTCTTTTTTAAGAAATCCTCTGCAAATAGCTTGTTTTCCATCTCACTGAAAGAGAATACTAAACCAAATCATGGAATCTGACTTGGCCATTAAGCCAGTAAAAGTTCATACATCAGATTAGGGGGATTGTTAGTTAAAGCCCATTCTGATGGCAAGTGTCAGATCAATTGCTGTGTCATTGATTTCAAAATCACACGCCTCTTTGATTGAACAGCTATGAAGGTGGGCTTGGAGAGATACTGAGATGGCGTGACCTCCCAGCTCAATGCTTGTGTTTTTATTGATTATTTCAATCCAGGGGTCAAGCATCAAACAGAAGAAGCAGGGTAAACTCAAGTCGAAAAAAGCTCAAATACAGGAACTAAAGTGTATTGTTTTGAGCTAACCTTTGGGATTATTGGGCCAAGAGAAGCTGTTCAAGAATTAAATAACAGCTGTTTGAAGGTGCAATATTGCTCATTGTTGCAAAAATGCAAAGTTAGAAGAAACTCAACTCTATGGGGAGACTGATGTAATCGATTCCTACTACTAATAGCAGTTTTTTTGATGATGATAATGACGATTGAAAAAAATATTTAAAGACAATTGAACAAATGGTGTTGACTTAAAGCATTTTTTTCCACTTCATCTGACTGTTGAAACAGTATATACAGTATAAACGCATCTAAAACAAGTTGTGCATCATCATGAAATGTCTGGGAGTGATATCTCCCCCAGGTATGACCTTCCCAGGGAGCAGCACACTTCGGAAAAACCTGACCCCTGTACATGCAGATGCCACTGGACTGTAAATATTCAAACAAGGGAAAATTCCCACTCCGTTCTTATCAAATGGAAAAATCAACCTGCTTTGTTTTGGTTTGCACACCGCCTCCTCCACATTCTTTTTATTTATTTTCACTTCCCGAGGAGGACTTGCTGTTTTTTCTTCCCCGACAGAAAACATGTTATAGGTGAGTGATGTGTTAAATCTTCTGTGGCAGCACCAGAAAAATAGCAGCAGGTGTTTAATACATATGACACAAAATAACAATTTCTTTTATTTTGCATAAACCATCCATGACATGATGACATGATCGGTACAGACCCAGGTCAATGAGGATATTTATTAAAAGCTAATCAGTGTTTTACTTCTATTTTTTCACTCTCTCTCTCTCTGGGCAGTTTGTTTCCAGTGATAACCCTCTCAAAAGAAACCTTGATTTAGCCCATTTGCTGTGGAAAACACTCCTAACTGCTGTTATATCCGCAGTTTGACCGACTCACTGCTCCTGAGGGTTTCCTTAAGATAACAGTGCTGAGTTTAGGCTAATTAGGGTTGGAAACGGTACACTTAGCGTCTCCTCACATCCACATGTTGGTCAGCAAGAGGTCGGCAAGCACTTGGCACTGAATTTGGCCAGCCGTTCTCCTGCCAGAGGAGAAAAATGGGCCGTGAAGACTCACGTCAGTCATGTCCGCGCAACAGCCTTGCTTCACGCTTGTGCGAAATCTCTCCGGAACAATGACCGTGCATCAGAGTGCTCATCAGACCTATTCTGCATATCTGCCACACTGACATACAGTAATGTGAGGATTCATAACTGATTCAGCTTGCAAAGGGTGAAGTTTTATGATACTAAGTGGAAACTGTGAGGTCTTTCAGTCAAGCATTAGAATTGGAGAGGAACACGTAGGTTGTTTCCCGCCAAGATCGGAACGGATGAATGTTTCCTCTTGTCTTTGCCACAAAAATATACAAAAAGTTGTACTTGTTATGTGGCTTTTCAAGACATTTTTGGGCTTTATCGCTGTGATTTTAGGCCCAGCATTTTAAACTTTAGCGGGAATATCAACAATCAAATTTCTCTTTAATGAATAGTCCAGGGATTTCTGATTATAGGCTTGTTCCCATTTATGCCAAGATTAGATGAGAAGATTGATACCAGTCTTTTATTTGTCAAATCACATGTCATATTAGATTGTTCTGGCATAAACACTTGAAGCAGAGTGAAAGCAAATAGCCTTGTTTGTCCAAAAGAAACAAAATATCACTGCCACTACCTCAAAAGCAGAGTATCAAAAGAAATTAAATTCTTTATAACCTTTTTATAACCCCGCCCCATTTGAATAACACCGATATTCACATTTGTTGAAGCTCTGGCTCTTGACAATGAGCCATGCTGTGAGGAAACATGTTTACACATCTTCTATGAAAAGAAAATGATTTTAATACATCTTACTATTCCAACAGTCTAGTGGCAGAGTCTCGAACCATGCAATAGATTAATAGGAGACTTAAACGGTCTGTTGGTGCAAAGAAGAGTGTGAAAGGTTGTGAGTCTCTCGACAGCCGAGGTAATCCCCCGAGTGCCCGCCCATGTAACAGAGACTGTGGGGCTCAGGAGTCTCTGTAGGGAAAAAAAAGACTGCAAACACTCATCCTACTTACTGTTTTAACCTCATGTCCAGTGAGCATTACATATTCATACCTAAATGAAAAACTATAAATCTATATATTCAAAGTATTTGAGGCAGTTTGAACAAGCAATGCTTGCTATCAAATTGGAAAAATCAAGACAAACTTTGGCTAACATGGGAAAAATGAATCTTTGTTTGTGTGTGTGTGTGTGTGTGTGTATGTGTGCGTGCGTGCGTGTGCCATGTTTTTATGGGTATACTGCTGTTTTTGACAGTTAGTTATGAGGCTGCCAATTATATAACTCACAAATATCAACCCATGAACATATGCAGTTATAGGGAGAGCTCTTACTAATATTTTCTCAACACTATGTCATATAAAGGGGATTAATGTTGTGTGATGCTGTTTTCTTATTGAAAAGTTCATTATAGCCTGTTTAATTGTACCCATGTTGCCTTTAAGCTATTTCAACAGTCACTGAAAGCCTACATAATTTCCTGCTGAGATGTAACACTCATAAAGTACAGATGACACCTTCCACCTTGCAGGCATCATAAAGAAAACAATATTAGGTAGCTGGCGATGTGCAGGTTTACACCAAGGAGAGGAATGCAAACCTTTGCAAGAAGTGCACCTGATGGTAGAAGCTAAAAGGGTATACTTCATGTGTTTTAAATAAGTATGATTGATTAAAAATGCAAGAATACACAACCTGTCATAAATGCGAAAACTCCCAAAAACTGAAGTCATGCTGGGGCGTAAGTGTTTCTCTTTATGACGTGGCCTATGAGGAGCCTCTGGGATTTGGGAAGGCCCTGTCCTCAGGCCAGATTTGAAGAGCCAGGATCTTCCGGAGTCCACAATGTGTGGAGTTACCAACATAATTTGTTTCAGATGCTTTTATTAAAATGAAAAATGTGATATTATTTATGTGGCATGTATATACAAGGCACCTTTTTGTATTCACATCCTTCTCTTAGATGGTTTTTCAAAATATCTCGAAGGCACTGGAGAAGAAAAGATTGCGCGGAGATCAACTACTGGCAGGAGAGTCCTTTTTTTTTTTTTTTTGTGCTGAACACACGCTCAGTGCAGGAGGGATTTCTTCGAAATAGTTGCCCAGAATGGGGATGTTGAATATACCACACAGACGCTAAAAGGTGCTTCAAATTTTGGATTGATGCAACATAGCCAGTGTCTTTCCAAAGCTAATAATTTCTTTGCTTTTTTTTTTCAAAGCTGCTATAATCACCAGTACGTATGAACTTTACCACCACCATTTGTTTCCTGTGTTCAAGGCTGCAATGATTCCATTACACAACCATTATTTAGTCTATGAATTTTGCCAATGGCAATAAAAATTGAGACGATCTCCTTCATGGTGAAACTTGGATCTTGGACACAGACCTTCACAGATGAAATCCAGAGAACTTATTTGACGTGCTTTTGTATCTCCTCTTGAGTCTTTGTTCATTTTGTGCAAAAAAGAAAAAAAAAAAAAACATGAAGAAAATAAATAAAACTTTGGTCAAACCTTAATTCAGCTGAAGATTCTTAAAGAGATGTAACAATTCCTAGATTTGTGAACTGCAAGCATCTGCCAAGCAAAGTACTTTTAAGGATGTATATATGTTCAATACAGAATGTATTTCTTGTGAGATTTTCAGTGGTTTCTTTTTTACAACAACTTGTCTTTGTTACTTTTTTTTTCTTTAGCTTTTCCGATCCATCATGAATTAGTATACCTTTATGCTGACTGAATATTGATTGAAATCAACGTTAACATATTAGCCTTATTGTGTTTGTGAAGGGGGTTATTTTGGGGCTTTTTTCACATCTCAAATATGAGGAGATTGTACTTCATGTTGTGTCTCCACATGACTTTTTTGAACCAGTACGTTTAAAATTGTAATGGAATAGCACAAATTGGTCAAGACATTTAACCAACTAACAGATATATTCTTGATCTGTAATAAGAATAATTCTCATGGATGAATTGCACACATATATACATTTTAAAATCTGTGTGGACAAACCAATGGTCAGGAAAGTAAAGAGGCATAATTTAGTTTCTGACAGTGACAGTCAGAAATAGTAATGAGTAAACTATTGACCGTCGCCCCCAGTACAATGATTTGATATAAATAGATGTGGAGCGGTCACTCCAGAGTTTAAATAAGAAGATTACAAAGATCTCTCTGATGAATTGAACTGAAAGGTTCTCATTATGGAGGATTTTGAGGTGTTTTAGGAGAAGAAAAAAAAGATATTTTCACCTTACCTGTGAAGGAAGAAGAAAATCTACAGTCTGCATATCAGAGCTGACAGTATCTTTGGCCTTTTACTCCAAAAGGTTACCTGGTAGAACCTCAGAGAAGAGAGAATGTCCATTAGGAGTCTTTTGAACTTCCCACTCTTGTGTGTCCCAGGCAAAGATTTGATTTAACATAAACTTATAGTGTAAATTGACCTCAACAGAAAAAATGACAAAAGATCTAAAATATTCACCCAGTGTGTAAATAGTGTGAGGACATTGTGCTTTTGAATAGTACTGAAGGAGTGTACTTCTGTACTCATTTATCATTTGTTTCTTTTCATGTGCAACTTCAAAACCTGTAAAATTCTCTCGTAAATAAGAAAAACAAAAGAAAGAAAAGCTGAGGTTGTTTTTCTATTGTGGCGAAATGGCCATGTGAATCGGGCAGGTTCCTCTTGTGTAAAGTTTGCCATCATTCTTGAGTTTCGATCGATTCAACATATTCATCTGCGTTTTCTTTCTGCAGTGTTGTTCAAGTGTTTGCTATGCCATTGCTCAGTGGATGCAGGTTGTTTGAAATGTAAACAAATGTGTTCCTGTTTAAGTTCAGGAATCAAATACGGGCCATATGAATATCGGGTCAGCAAAATCAAACATGGTTGATTTAGCACCACAGCCTGAGATGTACATGCTGTCAACTTATACCCTCTGGAATTGATACTGTATATTATTTCTCGGGGCTTGAAAGATGCATTTAGATAAAATGTATTATTAGCTTGTTCTAGTCATCAACTTCCATCGGGGATTTAGAAGAACTTTTCTTTGATATCTTTTATGCCCAGCAAGCAGTATGAAATAAACAGTCAAAGAAAATCAAGGACACAGAAACTCCTTGACTACAAGAGCTCTGTGGTTATTTTGTTGTTCCCAGGGCCTCAGTTAGAAAGAAGCTGATGACGGGATCCTTCGATGGCAGGACTTCTGTCCACACACACACACATCTTGGGAGGCCTTTGTTTCGTTCACAGTGGCAGCAGTCATTTGAAGATCCTGTGATCCTGCATGAACGTCAGAGGTGACAGTGAACACTGAATTCAGGGTCAGTATTTCTATTGGAGAACTCTACTGGAATAGCTTTAAATATTTTATTTTATTTTTTTTAAAATAAGGGCTTCCCGGGTGAAACTCAAATGGTGAGATGATCCCAAGAAAACTCAATACAGATTGGTTGTGGTTGGTTTTTTAAGAAGAAAAAAAAAAATCCAATTTAAAACAGGTCTAACTATGTGAATTTCTGGATTACTCATTTGGTGGGCGTCCATGTACTATTGTTACTTTTTAACCTCTGACATTTGGAGATGCCTGCCTAAGTAGAAAATTGCATTAATTGACATAATCACCAAATGTATAAAAAATAAAAAAAAATCACATCAAGGAATATAATGAAATATACAAGACATTATAACTTCTAAAGTTAATATGCAGCGGAATTTCTTTTCTAAATATATTCAAAAAAACAATTTTACTTGGTTTTACTTGACCTTTACCAGGTCACTTGGTGCCTCCTTCAATAGAGGGTTCGCCTATGAAAAAACATTAATTCAACTGAATTTCTGACTGTGATGAACAATTCAAACTGTTGTCTCAATCAAGATGGTGTTTGTTTGCAAAGAAATCCACCTTTGTTTGTATTAAGTATCAATGTTTTTGAATACAGTTTGGCCAAATGTATTTGAATGTTTTTAAAAGGGCAGGAATTATCAGTCAATCAGTCAAATCTTTTTTAAAAAGAGTTGAAAACTAGTTTGACACTACAGACAATTAGATTTAGGTCAATGTACAGAGGTGATAACAGTGTTTATTTTAGGAAGACAGTTCACATCATCTGACTTGCTTCCAGCTTTTGATTTGAAAACTTATCCACAATTGAAAAGGACATGTGGCAATATATACATGCTGGTTTGTCCAAATGCAGCACAGAATTTCAGGACAAGTAACAAAGTTATTCCATCCATGGTTTTCTGTCATCCATTACAATTCTATGCCATAATAAATACTTGTGCGCAACTATAATTTCATGTTAATCAACAGTCTGAATCGCAAGTACACAAATGAAATCTGTTAACTGCCGTCATCGTACCTAACAGTGTCTGCCATGTTGTTCAGCATAGCAAGCTGTGATTGTTACGCCACTTGGGGATTATTTTGAGCCCCTTGGGAGGCACAAATTCATTTCATACACAAAACTGCATTGTGAGTCGCACCTCTGCTGTCACTTAAGCAGTCCTCTGGGTATCATCACTCTCAGCTCTCCCTCCACATCTTTCAATCAAAACAACAAGGCCAAGGCCTCATCCATCATCCTGACACTGATGTTCTCCCTCTGACTGCACAGGATGTCCTTGCCTCGCATGCTGCAGGTAATGTCAAAGGGCTAATGGCTATTTACCGTGTGTATTTGCGTGTGTGTGTGCCTGAACGCACGCATGTGCACATATGTAAAGCATCGTCCGACTTTAAGTGGCTCCAAGCTGTTAACACTCAAACAGATTGTTTGCCATTCTCTGATTACTATATTATGTGCAATTGACTGTTTGTGGAGTAAGACCAATTTAAGGGCATTCTTAATTTTTGAAAAAGATCAAGCACCATTGTGGCACAATGTTAAGAATACATACGGTTAATAGACCTGGTTTCATCAGCATCAGTTCTTTTCGGGACCTTGAAAAGGCTACCCACAACTAAATGTAACATCTTGCGTTTGATGAATGCAATTTTGTCTCTTCCTCCCATGCTGCATTGCAGGGTCGATATGGTGATATGCATGTTTAAAAACTCACAACCTCCCACACAACCATCTGCTCTCACGCTGTGCGTCGGACTGTATTTATAACACAGTCCATGCTATCAGATTCTGCACAAGTTTGTTCAGACAACTTCTCTTGCGTCAGACCGCTGAAGTTCTAAACTCTATCAAATCACGTTTTGCACGCTGCATTTCCCAACTGTTATTGCAGATGAGAAGTGAAAACGATATAGGAATTATGATGCTGCTGCATGCATGATAACAAACCTCCCCTCTTCCCCCCACTCTGTGAGCTGCTGTAAGAGGATCTGTGGGCCTGGATTTGGCATGACAGCTGTACAAGGCACCAAGCACACCATATCAGTTTGCTTTGTATACTGATGTTGCAAACCCGTGAGAGGATAATATTTCTTTGTAATAAATAGCAGCCTGCTCCCATTTTTGGTTGAGTGTTGAAGATGGTTTCAAAACACAGAGGCGGAAACTTTACTTCCTTGCAGACTATGGTTGAGTTGGATAAGCCGGATAGGGGCTGCAGGAAAACCATCATTTGAACAGCAACACTTGAGTTCAGGCGCATTTGGCTGTGACGTTCTGCCCTTCTGAAGTACCTTTGAGCCTGTGTTCCCTTTTCAGAAAAGAAATTCCTGCGGCCACTTTGGTACGAAGACAAAACAAAACAGATAGAATAACATAGTTTAGGTCTTTGAACATTTTACTGAGTGTTAATCATTCGGTAGACTTTGAAAAATGGGCTAACAAAGCCTAAAATGTCCTATATTCATATCTTCTGCCTTATCTAATGTCAGTGGGTTCATTACCTTGGCCTCTGCATGAATTTGGCATCAAGGAGAGTACAAGCAGTACATACAGAATAATCCCTAAGAAATGCCACTGCCGAAAGCTGTAATCCTGGAGGGCTTTTGGAGTTTCGCTCTGCAAATGTACTACAATGAAAAGCTCTGTTTAGATATTAGTTTAACCCTAAATAAAGTCATCTCATGCAGATTTGGAGGATCTACAAGAAGACATTAACCCTCTCATGTCGGAAGGTGAGTCACTTCTATGTATCTATATCTATATATGTATCTATCTATATGTAGCGATATAGAGATATATCTCTCTATAAATACAGTGTAAATACATACTCACAGTAACATTTAGCAATGATCCTTTATAGTTATCGAAAGAACAAGCCTGTTCCACTGTGGCCATAACATAACTGCACACACAATGAATCCGGCTCTTGCCAAAAACAAGAGCAGCTCTGTACGAGCGGTGAAGACAGAGGTGAATCCCACTGACAGATTTCCATCAACTCCAGAATGTGATTGTAAGGGCTGCGTCCCTGCCAAGTGGAGTGACTCAGGCAGCACTTAGGACTTGTCATTAAATCCAGACTGTATGGGTATTAAGATGTGTCAGTAACAGCTTAGTGAAAAGTTTGCTTTGTGTTGTTTTTGTTTCAGATGACCGTTTGAGTTCAACTCCGAGCAAAGACTCGAGCTTCAATGGGCTTGTTTTTTGAGGCAACAGTGTATCGCTTCAAATATGCATACTGAAAAAAAATAATAATTTTGCTGTCTTTTTGCCTGCTCCCTTTTTTTGTTGAGTTGGAAGATACATTTGTCTTTTGGAATCCAATTTTCACATATTTCTGAAACACAGCCGGCTCTCACTGAAACATAATATGTTGATTCCTTATTTGTGTAGAGATTAAAAATTCCAGCCCATAGTTATAGTGAGCATTCCCCCAAATTTTGATTTCCATAAATCTCTTGATGTTATCAATACTGTGACATATATCCTAATGCCATAAATACCATAATATGCCATAAATTATTTGACCCAGCGATACCAAATCTTTGAGCAGAAGTAACCTAATTAGGCTGTTTGACATACCCAAGACTGGATTAAATGCATGAAAGAGGTATGCTTTCTAAGTCAGACCAAGGGAAAGGGAAAAACTGAAAAAAAAACTCAATACATGACATTTGAGCAGATACTGTGTGTTTTTGTCTGTTCTACCACATTTATATTATGGCTAACATTCTTTCGCATCCATCGACTGAGCATCATCTGAACCTGTTTGAAACCTTATGGATGAGATAACAATAAGATGAATGTTCATATTAATTATGACTCCATACGGTTGTGGTGTCAAGAAACTGGACATATTCCCATTGGCTATCCAGAAATTTCAGTCACAACATGTTGCCACTCCTAGTGATCTTAAATATAAAAGGATATATTTATGATTACATGACACTCTCTATCTAAGAATGCAAAAGGGAGTCAATGAAACTGTGAAGGAGTATGTGCTTCATTTTAACGCTCTTTTTGTTATTACAAAGAACAACATGCATTCAGCGTATTATTAATACACTGAATGAATGTTGTATGAATGCAATTATTTCTACCAACTTTTTTTTTTCAGGTGTTGCCGCAGCAAATCAGCCTCCTCCATTTAACCCTAGTCTCTGCATTCTCATCTTTCTCACTAACTAACTTTCAGTTGCCAAAAACAAAAATTCCCCATGTTACATTTCATAAATGTAAAGTTGCCATGAAAAATATTAATATAGCTTGCAGACATGAATGTACAGAGAGGGAAACTGGCTTGAAATATTGTTTCCGTAACAGACATTCTGATCAATATGCAGCGACTGTCTTTTACAGTTACACAAGACGTGTATAAGGCTGTAAAGGGTGAGAGAATGTATCCTTTGTCATAATTGGTGGATTCATAATCTTCTTTAATTTTTGTGCCGGCTTATTGTCTGTGTTGGCCTAATTCCAGTTGGTCAAACTCCCCAGGAGAGAGTTTTTCAACTTTGTAGTGATTTTTCAATTTGTTCTGCTTGCACTTTTTTATCGACAAAAGTTTAATTAAAAGTTTTTTTAATTCATTTATGTTTCAATTTACTGCTTGGTGTAGGAAAACCTACCGGGGAGGGTTGTAAATGTATGCCAAAATGGTCTGTGAGATTTTAAGGGCATCAGGCCAAGTTTTTAGACATTTATAGCATGCAGGTCCAGATGAATGAAAGGGGTTTATTTGTGCTGCAAGGAGCGGCCACTCCATAGGCCATTATTTCAGGGAACCTCTTTTAAGGACATAACGAATTCCATTCTTTTTTTCCCCAAAAGCACTATTGGTTTTCTCAATGGTGAATTAACCTCAGGCTGCAAGCCTTCCTCTGCTAACTCCTGCTTATTATATACTTCATCAAGGTTAATAAGTAAGTAAGTAGTTAGTTCGATTTCCAACATCCTTCTGAATTAAAAATCTAATACTGTTTTGTCATCATCTTTTGGTATACTAATTTCATGTAAAATATTTCTGAAAACCACTTCCTCACTGGGGAATCATGAAGATTACTTTGACACTTGAAAAATTGTACTGGTGCATTTTAGTCTCAACACAATGGCTATGCAAATTGAGCTAAGAAGCTAATTGAGTATTCCAAGAGGTATGCCATATTTCTGATTATATCTATGATAAGTTTTACATTACAAAACAAGAGATGGTCCAAAATGAGATCTATTAGGTTACATTTTTGGGCTAGTATATTTTTGAAGATCATTCTGAGCTTTGTATTCTCCAATTTCAGTGTTGTTTACTATTGTCCCTACCCCTCACATATTATACTCTTTTCAAAACACATCTTTGCTGAAAATGTCTTTCTCTAAAAACCTGATCATCTAAGCAGCTGAAACCCTAGACTTCAGTGTATGTGTATATGAATGTGTGTGTGTGAGTATGCCTGCATGCATGTGTGTTTGTGTGTGTCTTTCAGAAACAGCAGGAAGGGAAATATGTATGCCCACTCACTGTTTCTGAGTTTCTGTGTGCAAAACACAACATGCTCTGACTCATTCCAGACTGATACTGTATTGAATATCCTGCAAATGACTCTCACAGCGCCTCAGAGATCCCAAACAGCTCCAATCCAGCTGACTTTTGGAAGCTAATTCGTTGCTTGGATCCATTACAAATCTTAACAGATAGGCAGGGATGACTCAACAGCAGACAGAAGAAAGATTGTTCTGTTGTGTGTGTGCATGTGTGCGTGCGTGTGCGCGTGTGTGTGTGTGCATGTCTGAGCCTGCGTACATGCATGTATGTGTGTTAGCTTTGTTTTTTGTTGCAGGAGATCATCATGCATATTACAATGATTCCCATCAGTGTATCATCTGAGCATCTCAGCATCCAAGAATGCAGAACTGACAAGCTCAGCACATCTGATAAGAATCTGCAATGGTCACGGAAACTTTTCTGCTCTTGTCCCTTTATCATGCTGGTCTTCTTGGCCTCTCACTTTGCCACGATATGCAAAAGCCTCAAGGACACTGACAAAAGCTGAATTTCTGGAATGGTTGATTTGTGAGCATGCTGATGTAACTTGCACAAATATATCAGAAAAAGAAAAAGGAGAAAAGTGGACTGTACAAAGATCTTTACAAACTGACAGACCATTATAAACAAGGCAACACTGTAGAAAAAAAATCACCTCTAAGGGTGTGAAACCAGTGTACCAGTGTTTACAAAAAACCTGGAAAAACATGAGGGATCATTTATCATTTTGAGTTTTGGACACTGAAAACAACAGTCATCTTTACTGTTTATCCATTTTTCCAAGTGTAGGAATGCTTTCAATATAAACATCTACAAAAGCAACAAGAAAAAACAAGTGTTCCATTTTGTTTGTACATTAGACGTCTGACTTTACCTCTAACAAAAGTCAGATTTTCCAATGATTTGACTCTGATTCACCTGCAAGTCAAATTATATCTTCCTTTTCACGCTGCTTTAAAAGGAAGTGAGGTTATTGCTTTACGAGTATTCGCACCTGACACATTTATTACTTGATTGGCAGATGCAGTAAGGTGTGAACCCATAATCTTGCCAGCAAATTTCATAAATAATTCAACTACTGAATCAAATTATTCCGCCCAAAACAAGACAGGACCTACCTACAAACAATGGTACTTTATTCTCTTGCACAGGTGGCGGAAATAGTCAGCCTCTGATTACGTGAGACTGAGGCAGGACATGTACTATTGATCAAATTATAATCAGACACAGGGAGGGAAAGGAATAGCTGGAATTCAATGTTTGCTGCAGATTTGAAAGTAAATCTGCAGCTGAAATGTTCACAAACAAACTTTTTGACTCCTAGATAGAACATTGGATTTACAATACAATGTTTTTGGATTTCCTAAGAACGTGGCTCAATTTGAGTTTTCCATTACAACATTTGGATTTTCAGACAGAATCTCGAGTTTTTCAACATAATTCAAACTGTGAAGAAAAAATAAATAGTATGAACGAAATTGATTTTTTTTTTTGAGAAAACCTTCAAAAATAAATAACGCTTCTGATTATATAGAATGTCAAAGCTCATTTTTGATTTTCAAACAACAAATCGATAGGACTTGTTATTAAACCCCTATTTGATCTCAATAGGTGTAAGACATGCTTTTATCAAAATGCCAGTGACTATTAAGTTAGTTAGTTAGTTAGTTAGTTAGTTAGTTAGTTAGTTAGTTAGTTAGGGTTAGTCTTTTTAAATGTCAAAAAAATCATGAAAAAAAAATCCTATTACATACGGTCAAAATATCAGTACCAGGATAGGTTTTGCTCAGAAAAAGATTCTTCAGAATTTAAATTTAAATTTATCTTCAAGTGTCGCTGTATTGCAAATGACACCCCTCTTAAAATGTTTTACAGCAGCAAAGCATGCAATTAAAAGGAAATACTCAATAAAGGAATGTAGGGCTGGTGGGGGTGTCCAACAAACATTCGTATCCAAAACTGTTGGATGGGTTTCCTGTTTTTGGTTGCAAGTTTCTTAACTTTGACTGAGAAAACAAGGTTTGTCAAGAGCAGGAAGCTGCGATTGTCCACACCTGTTCCTCCTCCACAAGTCGACCATGATTATGTTTTGTTCTCATCCCCTCGCTCCATACCAGAGTCGGGTCTGTTGAATTTTTGATTTTTTTTTTATTCCTCTGTATGATGATAGTGTTCCTCTAAGAAGAATTTACCTTTACACATTTTTCAGAAATTGTTTAGTAGTCTTACTTTGCCTTGAGGTTTAGATTTTTTGATTTCCATGCTTGTTGGCTTTCCCTCATTCAGAGATTCTCCTTTTCACTTAATGAAAGATTATTTCGTTGTTACTTTACCACAAGTCCCGCATTTAGGTTGTCACTTTGCCAAGTCATTATCGTAAAAGGTTTCTAATCCTGTGATTTTTACATCTATCAGATGTTTATGGTCGTGATGACAACCTTAAGCTTTATTTTTCTAGAGCGCAATTAATTGCAACATGATCTGCTGTCTGTCATGCAATGTGATTTGCCAGCATTTTGCAAACTTTAAGATTATATTTACTAGTTGCTCGTAGAAAAAGCCCAAGCCAACATTTTATTCTAGCGACTGGGTTGGGCCTTTCAAAAATGTCACAGGTTTCAAAAATTAAATGAGAGCATCACACAAGAATTTAGGAGGAACCAGAGTCATCCAGAAAAAAAACATATTTCATATTTAAATGGGGAGCATGTTTATCACGTTTATTAGACAACTTGACAATCAGTCACATTCCAGAAAACAAACAAACAGAATTGTGTACTTTTCATAAAATCAAAATAGCCATCCCTTTTATAAATACGACTTAATGTAGTTTCTCGTGGGAATTTTTCAAGGAAACCAAAACAGAGAGGGCCTAATGGAAGCTCTGCATCCTATAATAATAAAAAATAGATAATGGGTTGGGTGCAGGCAGATAGGAAACATTTTATTTTTCAGGAAGAGCTTTTGACATGTTGATGATACCACATGGGTCATCTTTTTAGCAAATTATCACACTGTAATAAACAAACAAAATGGCACATTAGAATGCCTTTTAAGGCACCGTCTTGTGAACATGCGAGAGACTGTGCCCTACAGTTGGATCCAGAGGAGAGTAGATGTGACATCTTAACCTTTAAATGGTTTGGTCCGACATCACGCAATACATCCAGAAGTCGGGTCAGACGGAGGTTGAGCACGTTCATACCTCAAACAAACCCTATCAAAGTGTGACAGCAGCTTGGTCAGGGAGCAACTGCAGTCTTTACCCCCAGCCGAAATGAACCGCAGACCAATGAAAAAAGGGAGACATGAATAATGAGTGTAAATGAAATGAAAATGAACAAGTGAGAGGAATAAGTGTAAGATTTATTGAACACAAACAAGTCTTTCAAACACCCCCTCTCTCTCCCGGAGACTTAAATATTTACATAACTTATAAAAGCATTCTCGTTTCACAAACTTTGTTTATTCCTCGCTTTTCTTATAATTGGCTCCCTCAACCTTGCCCTGGAGTCCTTTTCTGTGCAGGAATCAGGAACAATTTGTTTCAAAATGTGATATTATTATGTTTTGTTCGAGAAATCTCAAGTGTGTGATGTTCGGTTCCAGTTGGTACCTCGACGACACACCTGGTGATGATTGCTTAATTCCAATGAAAGACGGAGCAAGCAGTGTATGGTGCAATATTGAAAGCTTGTTTGTCAAAGTACTAGAGATAAAAATGTAACAACAGAGCACAGTCCTGTCTTTCAGTTGACACATCTTCCAGTTTACATTTTGGCACAGATGTGAAAAAAAAAGAGTAATGAGCCCAAGGAAAAGCACAATAAATGCCTTGACGTGGTTAGGGTTTCAGCTCGCACACAAACATGCACTTGCAAGAAGATGAATCAGAGAGAGGAGATTAAATGTCAACCAAAGCATGGCGTTGAAACCTGACCGCCAATATTCTCTTTGTGTGTGAGCATGCGTGCATGCATGTAGGGGGCCCCACCACTGCAGGCAATGACAACCTCCGCAATTGTTCTAACCACACCTCGGGAACCCAATCAACCCTATCATGCCCCAAATACCAGTTTGGTCACATGACTTGATAGTGGTATTTTTACATTGACTATCACGTGTGAATTTGAATTTACTTTTTACCCAAAACAGAGAAAGAAACACATATTTATTTTTCTCATTCCGTTTCTAAGAAACATCCTTGAGCAAAGGCACCTCTGCATGTGTGCGCTGTATTTGCGAATGCTTGATACTGTCAGTAACCTGTCTAAAAATGTGTATGGTAAGTGGAGGAAACAATCATCTGACTTTTGTTTAGATATACTGACACAAATTATGGACAAGAGAAACAAGTGAAGCCATTTGGAGTTGGTTTAGCTTTTGCAAGTCACACTGACCCCAAAAACCACAGCTTGACTTCTGGGAAAGACCCTTTTCAAAACCCACCATTACTCAATGCATTGAGAAGCGATGACATTGGGAAAGCAACAAAGCTGCTGTGACTGTTCAGGCAATAACAAGGGCTGATGCCGCACTAAATCAAAACGGTTCCTCCGAGAGACTCATTTTGCCAAATCCATCCTTCTCAGCCGGAGACGGGAGAACTTTTGCATACCCCACTGCAGACCAGAGGAAACTGCAAATTCATAGAAAGCATTTTCAAATGACTGCTACTTGGATGCCAAATTCCTGTTTTCCAAGAAATGGGTTTCCTCTTTGCACGCTGGAGATTTGAAAGTCAAAGTCCATCATGACCTCTGATCTGAATTTGTTAATGAACAACAGCTTAATGCAGAAACACTCAATGATAAATACATATTTCAATAAATGTCCATAGTGGGGCAAAAAAGTATTTAGTCAGTCACCAATTGTGCAAGTTCTCGCACTTAAAAAGATGTTTAGAAGCCTGAAATTTTCATCATAGGTACACTTCAACTATGAGAGACAGAATGGGGGAAAGAATCCAGGACATCACATTATAGGATTTTTAATGAATTAATTGGCAAATTCCTCAGTAAAAAAGTATTTGGTCACCTACAAACAAGCAAGATTTCTGGCTCTCACAGACTTGTAACTTCTTCTTTAAGATGCTCCTCTGTCCTCCACACATTACCTGTATTAATGGCACCTGTTTGAACTGGTTATCAGTATAAAAGACACTTGTCCGCAACCTCTAACAGTCACACTCCAACCATCACTATGGCCAAGACCAAAGAGCTGTCAAAGGACACCATAAACAAAATTGTAGATCTGCACCGGGCAGGGAAGACCGAATCTGCACTAGGTAATCAGCTCGGTGTGAAGAAATCAACGGTGGGGGAAATTATTAGAAAATACAAGACCACTGATAATCTCCCTCCATCTGGAGCTCCACGCAAGATCTCAGCCTGTGGGGTCAAAATGATCACAGGGAGGTGAGCAAAAATCCCAGAACCACGCAGAGGGACCTAGTGAATGACCTGCAGAGAGCTCAGACCAAAGTAACAAAGGCTACCATCAGTAACACACTACACCGCCAGGGACTCAAATCCTGCAGTGCCAGACGTGTCCCCCTGCCTAAGCTCGTACATGTCCAGGCTCGTCTGAAGTTTGCTAGAGAGCATTTAGATGATCCAGAAGAGGGTTGGGAGAATGTCCTGTGGTCAGATGAATCCAAAATAGACCTTTTTGTGCGAACTCATCTTGTCGTGTTTGGAGGAGAAAGAATGGTGAGTCGCATCCAAATAACACCATACCTACTGTGAAGCATGGGGGTTGGAAACATCATGCTTTGGGGCTGTTTTTCTGCAAAGGGACCGGGACGACTGATCCTTGTAGAGGAAAGAATGAATGGGACCATGTATTGTGCGATTTTGAGTGAAAACATCCTTCCCTCAGCAAGGCCATTGAAGATGAAATGTGGCTTGGTCTTTCAACTTGACAATGATCCCAAACACACCGCCCAGGCAACGAAGGAGTGGCTCTGTAAGAAGCATTTCAAGGTCCTGGAGTGGCCTAGCCAGTCTCCAGATCTGAAACCAATAGAAAATCCGTGGAGGGAGTTGAAAGTCCGTGTTGCCCAGCAACAGCCCCGAAACATCCCTGCTCTAGAGGAGATCTGCATGGAGACATGGGCCAAAATACCTGCAACAGAGTGTGAAAACCTTGTCAAGACTTACAAAAACATTTGACCCCTGTCATTGCCAACAAAGGATATATAGCAAAGAATAGAGATGAACTTTTGTTATTGACCAAATACTTGTTTCCACCATAATTTGCAAAAAATGTCTTGTGATGTGATTTTTTTTTTTTTTTTTCTTATTCTGTCTCTCATTGTTGAAGTGTACCTATGATGACAATTACAGAACTTTCATCTTTTTAAGTGGGAGAACTTGCACAATTGGTGGCTAACTTAATACTTTTTTTGCCCCACTGTTCACTTGCTGAGCCAAAGATGGAGTTGGAAACTTCCAAGGAAAGACGGTGGATATTATTCAAAAGTTGGTGGATGCTTTTCTGGTTTGGAAGGGCAATTTAATTGGATATGGCAGTTTGTTTTCTTTAGCTGTTGTTTTTTGTCTTGCACTAGCAGTCTTCATATAATTTAGTCCTCATTATACTTAATTTTATAAGTCAGATATTTATTGTTTTAAAAACCTAATTTGATAGGTTTATTACCATACCTTGAGAACCCAATCAATCCTTTCATGCTCCAAATACAAATTTTGGTCATGTGACTTGGCAGTTATATTTTACATTGACCGTTGCATGTGGTCATTGGGTTTTTTATTTATTCAATGGAAGTTCAAGTCACAATTTTCTTGTAACGGATGATCAGTTGATTAAAGTCTGACCACAACTGCTAACAATCCATTATGTCCTTTAGTAAATTAAGTTGGTATGGCTGAGTCTAGCACTCCATTGGCAAATAACAGAAATCACACAAGGTGTATTGTTGAAATTGGTTTAGGCTACCTATCCTTGCTTCCTCTGGAAGTTGCTTTTCAGCTTATAAACCTCCCAGTCTTCTTTCCATCCTATCAGATTTAATCATTGTCACCTATACTCTGTGCCCTATGGGTGGTCTTTGTTGCTGCCTTGCCTACCTCCATGTGTGCTCATTGAAGGACAGGGAGGTCTCGGAACAGATCCATACCACCAAATAAAAACACTGAAAATGGAAATTAGGTTTTCATTTGACTGGATGGTTGATCATTTTCCTCTTCCACATTGCTTCATTACTGTGTAGTTTGATGGATCAATGCATGTTGAAGGGGGTTTTCTTTCCTCTTACCTGGTCTACAGTGTCACTGTCACCTTGCTGCAAAGGACAATTTGTAGGAATGCAGAATATTTCCTTTCACTTCATCCTTTCATTTAGCTAGAAGAAAATTTATTAAGATCACCGAGCCATCGAGCTAGACCGGCGACACATTCTGGACTTTTCCACAGCTTCCAGAAGGTCAGTCCACCTCTTACCCCATTTGCTGGAATGAGTGAAACTGATCTCAAATCAGGCCAAATTAAACTCTAATGTGTACCAGGCAGACCACAGCAAAAATGCATTAGATTAAACGTTGTTTTTTGAACATGGAATACTAGAAACAGAGATTCCTAAAAAGAGTTAAGGTTTTCTTTGAACTTCTCTCAGCATGTAAACATTATTGTTATGGATTGAATCCTGGCTGTCTCCCACGGCGAGAAAGAAGCGATTTGTCTTCATTGGAGGCCATCTACATGCAGCTCACATAGCACAAGACAAATTATTTGAGGACAGATTTGAATATTCAGGTTCCACAAAATCATTAAAAAAAAACATTTGTTCTTTGACTAGGAACGCCATGGCACAGGTCTACCAAAGGTTTTCCAACATCTGGATCCAATGATCTGCCTGTGTCCAATCCACAGTGGCCAGGGCCACACAGATGTGCTGGGAGTGTTTCAGCCAATCGGCCATCTCACACACTGCATGCTAAAATCCTCCTCTGTTACAAAACCACGCAGCTTCCAGACCCCCAAAACACTTGCTTCTGGTTGTTTTTCCTCTTTTTACTAAAGCCTACAGTTTTGCACTCTGCTGATTTGCGGTTTACATTTCCCAAACGTAAGCTTCCAGATGTGTACTTTGGTGTTGGTGACAGCAAGTTTCCTTATCATAGATTTAATAGTCCTCTGCAAACCCTGTATGTTTGTGAATCAGATTTTACGGTAAATGTTGTCATTCGAAGGAATAAACAGAGCTGAGTTCATGTTGTCCTCTCCTCTGTAAACAATACATTTCAATTTTTTTTTGGGATTCTATTGCAAATATTTCCCACAGCTAAAATATAAATCACGGAGTAGCTTCAAGCAAGATATATAGTGCTGAAGTTTAGCCTTCATTATAAGTAGATTGGATTGCTCCTCATGATAATTACTCAGATTGTCATCTAATATGTCGAAACACTGTGGTTGATGCTGCCAGAATAAGTGAAATACATCTGGTCCCAAAGGATTCCTTAAAAAAAATGGGCTGAAACTATTAATATAAATAAATATACATAAATACTTGTTCTCATAAAAATGTCTATTGGTTAAAGTTGAATAGTTATTCAACCTGCTTTAGTGATACTATAAATCTTATTCATGGATTTTCCAAGAAACGTTAATGGAACGGTCTTTGAAGGAAACACAGATGTCATGGTCCATGAGCACCAACTGCAGTTCACACTTAGCTAAGGTTTAGGCTCCATTTATTCATATTGGACTCATCAACTTGTGCCTGAAACTCAAGTGCTTGCTGTATTCTGGGATTTGACTATATCTCTGTGTGAGACTGTGTATGGGGGAGGGCAAAGCATGCTGCCTCAGCACATTTTTGGTGGTTTACTCTGCTTTGCTTTTTTTACAGTAAGCTCTGTCATATGGCGCACATCAGTCACACAGGCCAGTCATCTGCAGATCTACAGTGGATAGCACACTGGTGCTAAATTAGCAGTTATGCTATGTTGACTCATTCGTGAGATGCAAATTTTGTTGGTCTCATACTGAGTGGGTTTCAACTGGCACTTGAAATCTATTCTAATAATGACAAGCAAGCATTTTCTTCTTGTCATTCTTGCAGACCACCTTTGGACTATTGGCGCTTAAATAAGCACAAATGTAGGACAAGGGAACATGCAAAATCAAAACATGGAACTTTGGAAGATTGTAGAAAAAAATAAGATTAATATAACCTAATGTACACCCCAAAACTTTTTTTTTCAAAATTAATATCCTAAACATGAGCTTGAAATATTGATATAAACAATTAAAAGCTATTGTTTTCTTGATTAATCAATTAGATTACTGGTCTCTAACACAACAGGAAAAGTATAAAAAAAAATAACTGAAGACTGTTTCCCAAAGACCAAAGTAATCTGTTTAAATGTGCCCATCAAGAATAATAGAGATTGCTGATGTTTTGCTCATAAAAATGACTTCATGATATTATGTATTTTAAAGAAAAAAAAAGGAGTTGACTATGAATCTGATAGTATCTAAATAATCTATTAACCATTACATCCTTGTATGACCTTGAAAATTTTCAGGGTCAGGGTTTCAATCCAGGTACTACCTTTTCCATATTGCAATTGCAAGAGCAGCCAAAAACGTGCAAAGAATTAATAAACCAGATAGAGAAACATTCCTATCAGGATGCATGATGGAAAAATATAATAATGAGAAGTGAAACTAAGACATAACTAGTCAGTGGCTTATTTTAAAGGAAAATTAAACCTAATGATCTGAGAACATTTAACTGGCTACATAGGCTCATACCAGCATCGGAAAACTGTCAACCAACAACAATAGACATTTATGATAAAAACATGGTGTGACTGATGACTTTACAATTCAGCTCCCGACACTTGGGCTGGATGAGATGTAGCAAGCAGTATCTAGGCATTTTCTGTCTGATACAAATGTTTATAAAGCAGCAAGAGTTTTCAGTTTTTTTCTCGGTCAACTAAAATGCTTCACCCAGCTTTATCCCAGCATGAGGTAGAGTAGATTATGTACTGAGTCTGTGTATATATATGCACTGTATATACACTTTGGCTTACTTCTAGTTTGATTTATTACCTGAATGGATTCAGTATGTTGGATCCATCATACATTCAACACTGGAAACTGTCAGCAGAGGCTTTCAAAGTATCACTTTCAAAAAGATTTCTCCATTGTCTGGCATTCTTCTCCCTCTCACGACTCTCTTGTAATGCAGCACATTAACCTGAAGACCCTCTTGTGGAGACAAACACTCGGCTACTGTTTCCCATAGATTGTATCGGAGGTTTGCACCATTTTGTGCATAGACTTTCCTCTCTCGGCTGCTTTCGATCATTTTCTAAAGACGTGGCGCAAATTGAGTTCGACCACTGTCATCATTTTCCAGAACCAAGTGCAGTCAGCGGCATTGCTGTCTTTTGACAGATAGCAAAGTAGGTCAGGATATGAAAGCCAAGTTGCAGACAAAGGCAGAGGAACAATGGGTGGAGGAAATGAAGGAATTAGAATAAAATAGCCCCAAATTGATTACCTTTAAAATTCTCACCTTATAAGTGTAAATAAATTAAGCAATTTCTGCAATTCAGGAAAAAAACATATCTTTAAATGGTCTTCTTTCACATCTTGCTGCAGTGCAGATGGACATCTGGTGATTAAAACCGCATATAAATAATGAGCAGGCAATGACAACCTAACTGTTTTACCACCAAAATAAATGAAATTTACTTTTCTGTCAAGCCTCGTAATGAAAATTAAGCTTTTTCTTCCAGGTTATCCAAATGAAAAATGATTCTTCCCCCAATGATTAAGGTTATGATTATTGGCGTCAATGAAGGCCAATAATTCAATCTCAATGAAATGATTAGCAGTTCACATGACTTGTGTTTTAATATCTTGTCATCACCCCTGCAGCACAACTTGATAGTGAAAAGGGTAGGTGTTTAGGGGTTTGAACCTTTGTCACCCTTTAACTGTCGACAGCTTTGTCACAAGTCTGTCTACATAAACATGTACCTACATCTTTCTTTGCCTACCACCCATTTTTCATGCATTGCTGCGATGATAGCTGGAGGCAGACCAGAACTGCAGGGAGGGGAGTGTCCACATGTGAGCAGCATGACATAATTTGGTTGGTGGATTTGTGTGTTTGATTCCCAAAAGCTTTCTGTTCCTGGATACGATTCCACTTATCTCTCTATTCGCAACATATTTTCTCAAAGGTATCTGGAAACTTGGACCAAAATTGTGTAAACTGATTGGAGTGAGGTCCCTGCACTATCTTCTTTTTTACAACTCTTGCTCTTCTACCTGAGTAACTGGAAACGCTATTCTTTGCCAACTCCATTATCCTGAAATGCTGTCATTATCTACAACTCTAACATTACTGAAATAAATCGATTGTAATACATCTGTGAAGGTTCTCCATCATCCAGGTCATAGTCAATCATTCTCAACTGTTATCATGACAACTGGACTTGGTTTCTCATAATATATTCCATCAAAATATGATTAGTTGATGAAAAAGTTCACTTAAAAACCAATAGTTGGCTCACCTCCATGCCAGAAGGTCAGGTGTTTCTTATTCCAAACAAAAGTAGTGACCTAAATCTACTGAATCTATATCTTATGAATTTTACTGTTGTATGTCCGTATCTAATGTAATGCCAGCCTCGAGGAGGGGTACAGGCCAGTGTCTCCCTGAGTTGACAGATAAATGCAGAGGGTTGTGTCAGGAAGGGCAACCGGTGTAAAACTGTTGCAAAAACCAAACACGCGAATCAAACCTCAGAATCTCATACGGTCGAGGCCCGGGTTAACAACAACCACCATTGGTACCAATGACCTACAGGGTACCAGTCGAAATTGGGCTACTGCAGCTCTAAGACAGAGAGGAGGAAGGCGTGTTCGGAAGCAGGGAGAGAAGCAGAAAGGCAAGAGTCTGGGATTGAGAGTAGGGACTGTAAGTATCGGGACTATGACAGGAAAAGGTAGAGAGTTGGTCGACATGATGCAGGGAAGAATAGTGGATATACTGTGCTTTGCGCTTTTGTAGACCTAGAAAAAGCATATGACAGGGTGCCAAGAGAGGAACTCTGGTACTATATGAGATCTGGAGTAGAAGAGAAGTATGTTAGACTGGTGCATGTATGCTAGCTGTGGGATAGTGGTGAGGTGTGCTGTAAGGGTAACAGAGAAGATCAATGTGGAGGTGGGACTCCATCAGGGATCAGTTCTGAGCCCCTTCTTGTTTGCAGTGGTGATGGACAGGCTGACAGATGAGGTTAGACAGGAATCTCCATGGATCATGATGTTTGCAGATGAAACTGTGATCTGTGGTGAGAGCAGAGAACAGGTTGAGGAAAGTCTAGAGAGATGGAGGTATGCGCTAGAAAAGAGAGGAATGAAATTAGTCCCAGCAAGACGGTATGTGTTTGTGAAAGAGAGGAGCCTGGGTGGAACAGTGAAACTACAGGGGGTGGAGTTCAAGAAGAATAAGAATAAGAACAACTTTATTTATCCCGAAGGAAATTGTTGTGCCAGAGTTTCAAGTAAAACATAACAATAATAAATAAAAGTAGGAAATTGTATAAACAGTAAAAAAAAAAAAGGAGGGGGAATAAGATATACAAATAAAACTATAAAATGTCAGAGTCAAGGCTATAAAGTGTTTTAAGGTCTTAAGTGCAAAGATTTGAAGATTCCCTGCGGCTGAAGGAAGTGGAATTTAAGTTGGAGGATTTCAGGCACTTGGGGTCAACGGTCCAGAGCAGCGGAGAGTGTGGAAAATAGGTGAAGGGACGGGTTAAAGCAGGTTGGAATAGGTGGAGAACAGTGTCAGGGGTACTATGCAATAGAAGACTATCAGCCAGAATGGAAGGAAAGGTGTACAGGGCAGTGGTGAGACCAGCGAGGCTGAGGAAGACCAAAGAGAAGATTTATGGACGTAGAGGAGGAGCATGCAGAGAGCAGGGTTAGATGGAAAAGGTTGACTTGCTGTGGCGACCCCTGAAGGAAAAAGCCAAAAGGTCCGTATAACATTTATTTTTCTAATTTTTTTAGCCACTCCCTTAATCGGGTGTTGGTGGCGCGGTCAGCAGTAATGTCTTGCAGAGAGAAGTTCCTGGGCTCAAGGCCAAATTAAGCCTTTCAGTGTGGAGTTTGCATGTTTTCCCCTTCCCTTGGATCCCTCCAATATGACTGGCTTTGTTCCACAGGCCAGAAGCACTTTGAAGGCTAAGTGAAGACTGCAGGGTTGACCAAAGGTGGGAATAAGAGAGTGAATAGTTAAACTTCATGTTTCATCCAGTACCAACTGGGATTGAGTCCAGCCCCACCAAGTTCCGGTGTGCGGGTTGAGGGATAAAGATAATAAAGTGTAAGATTAAGTGCTTGACTGCAAGAAGATTTAGATATGAAGATGATAAAGCTCTGCATATTTCCCATTTATTTAAAGCTTTTACCAGGTTATTCATTCCATGAATTCACAGGCTGATAAAGATCAACATTTCACTCCATTCAACTCTGAAACAACCACATATTAGGTTACATATTTGACTGCATTGAAAATTGCTCCCCACCCACCTTTTTTCTTTTAAATATTAATCTAATGTCTCCAGAGACCCATGTGACAAATTTAAAACAACCTTTCAAGAAAAAGAGAGGAAAAAGGGTTACTTTCCTAGAGACAGACACAAAAGACAGCTACAATTAAATACATAACATCATTCACCAAGCCCAAATTATGTGAAATGAACACATTTATTTATTTCTATTTTATTCCAATTTAATCCACCAATCTCTTTTAGAGAATACCAATATCCTCTTGCATCGACAAGCCTCTGGACAGAAACTATTAATTATCAGCAAACAGAAAAAACAAAGCTACAAACTAAAACCTTACCTAAGTGTTTTTAGTCAAGCATTCAGATTGCATGCTGAATAAACAGCACATAATCACATTAAAAGAAGGTGCGATAATTCATATGCAGGTGTATATGAAAAGAAAAAAACACATTGCATAAATAACATGAACATTGTGGTTGATGATGACTTTGCTATGAAATGACAGTTCTTTCTTCAATAATGCAGGCTGAATTGAATTTTAGTGCACAATTATTTGTTTTGTCCTAAGAAGTAGATAAAGTTTTGAATAAGGAAAAAGGAAAGCCGAAACCACCATCCACAGCTGAAGTTATTAATCCTGGAAAAACATCTTGACCAGTATCAAGTTAAAGTAATCGTACCTGCCATTGTTTCCAAAATACTTTCACACAGCTGTAACAAATGATTTTTATATCTTTTATTATTTATTGTCGTTCAGGTGTTTCTTAGCTACATTTAGCAAGTATTTGTCAACTGTAAACATATCGAACAAGCCCATTTCATCCTGTTTTTATTTTATTGATTTAGCTGTGCGTTTTGGTTTGGGGTTTTGCTGAGTAAATTACTATATCAATTCACTTGGCGCACATAGTAATTTTGACAAAATTAAGCTTTTTAAGAAAGATTGAGCAAATCCCCATCTAAAAATCTTCAGGCTTATTGCTCGTAGACAATTCCCAATTCAATAGGGATTCCTCTCTTTTGGGTCACTCATTAGTGTCCAACTCAAAATATGAATGCATGACCTGAGTCGGGATACTCATGACCAGATACCCATTATAACTACCAGTTTACATAAAGATCAGTTGGATTAAAAGTACTTCAAAAGCCTGAATTTAGCCAGAATCACTCAAGTGACATTGCTCTATGCGCTACAGACTATAAACAGACAACAAATAGACACTTCAAGGTTCTCGGCAGCTACCCTCATGTTCCAACATGTACACATTTTGTATTTATAAACACATATCCAACGCTGTTGTATTTACAGTCCATGGATTTTGAATGGAATGCACACTTAACCACTTAACTGTGATTGAAATGGTGTCTGCTCGCAAATACAGACTCACACACTCTCTGTCAGACCTGGCATTAAACATCAGGGCATATTTCACCCCTGGCTCAATTGCAGGGGAAATCTCAAAAACCATTGCCTCTTTCCAAAATCACTACATCTACCATCTGTGCGTTATATGGACCATATAAAACTAACAGACAGTAAGTCCAAACTTAGCAGATGTAACAATGAAGATTATGAACCCTAACAGTGCTTGGACCACAGTTCCTTCACATAGAAGGGCTGAAATAAACAATCAAGTGTCGACACATCAGTGATGTCAATCTGCCCCTGGATGATAAATCATTCATTTATGATTCATAATGCCCAGCAGTGTCCTGGGATGGTCTTTAGGAGATGTTTTTGTGTGTCTAAGAAAGACAGATGACTCACACAGGTTGAAATATTAATAGCCTTCTTTCACAGACTCTGTAAGGATAAGGAAAAATGGAAGATGTAGAGGTGAGCTGACCTTTTCACCACAGGTGATATCATGTGACACCAGATGCAGAGCAAAGGTCAAGGGCAAAAAGTAAACAAAGGGGTCAGAGGATTTGAAAAGAGATTGTCAACAAAGTTCCGCAAGAGGGGGCTCAGGTGAAACCCAACACAACAAGCAAATGAAGGTTTGATCAGTGAGGGTTTAGAAAGGTCAGTTTCAGTGGAGTGGCCCTGCAAACATTTGAAAATTAGGTTTATGTGTCTGCAGAATAATAAAATTCCACTTACACTGGTAAATCAAGACAATGTGACAAAGAGACATACTATATAAACAAGTAAAAAAAAAGGGTTGTGCATATCTTCAATGACAAAGTGAATAAAAAAGGCAAGGGATAAAAGTTTAGTTCATCTTAAACTCTGCTGGGACAGTGTTTACTAAAAACAAAAACATGCTGATCAGTGGCAACCCTCAGAAATATAGTGTATTTACCAAAACATTCAGAGAATTATGAACAGTTTGTGCATGAAATGCGACCATTTATCTTACTGGATTTTGACCTCAGTGAGTCAGTTTCCCTCATTCTGGACGATTTCAGAGTGAGTCGTGATCCAGATCTGTAGGGCATAGGTTTGATACGGATAAGACATCGGATAAGACTCTGTGGAACCTCTGTGGAACCGAACATTCCTGGTTTGATTCCCGGCTCCTCCCAGTGTGTCGAAGCGTTGTTGAGCAAGACACTTAACCCCTAACTGCTCCACTGGTGGATGGCAGTCTACTGCTTATGGTCAGTCCGTGATGGGTTAATTGCCGAAAACGAATTTCCCCACAGGAATTACTAAAGGATGAATTATTGTCACACAATTATTTGACAACTACGGTACTTTGTAAGACAACAGAATCCCTATAGATCAAGAGGGAATTACATAATGTTCTGCAATGTTCTCGATTTCTATTTTCCCAATCAAAATTCCCAATTTCATGGTATTATTTCTTAGAAACACGGGAGTGTTCTGGGGTCCGTCTATCCATCTGGCAGATCCTCAAGGGAACAGTAAGGAACAGTAAAACCATGTTTGTGGTGAACACAAGTACTCAAATTGCCTCTTTCAAGGATTTTGCTAGTGATCTGGCTCTGGAAGTTTTACTGTTTGTAGGTTTTTCCGTCGACATTCAAACCATTACAACATGTTTCTGAGGTCAGAGGGGTTTTTCTTTTAGTGGATCAGCAAGTATGCTTATCTTGTACACACTTCAAATACAACATTGTGAACTGCAGTGGATCAACACGGTATCACAACCACTCGGAAGGGGAGCAACATTACAATTTCCCATTGGAATCAAGAGGAAGAGAAAAAAAGTGTTCAAATTTATTCCAGGAAACAGCATGTAAATGTTACCGTTCTTGAAAGCACTACTAAAAAAAAATAATAATAAGTGTAGCAATGATATGATAATCACCATCATTATCTTCATCATCACCATAATCGTAATAGTAAAAAAAAATCATAAAAAAACACTCTATCCAGGGTAAATCAATTAGAAGTTGTGTTTCCTCTGTATCTTATTGCAGTATTTTGACAGCATTTTATCCCTTCAAGTTTTGGAAAATCCTTTTGTAATTGGACACAAGGTGATAAAATTATTAAAAGATATTATGGTACTAAAATATGCCTTATTTATGTGGTTCCTGGAATTGTGAATCTTGTTACTCTTTCTGTTTTTGATTAAGCAATGAAGCTGTGTTTAAAACTCAAAAGTTATTACAGTATCAGATAAGTGGTGTGTGGACAATGACATAAAAAAGGTATATATGTGTGCATGTGTCTGTGTGTGTTTATATATATGTATGCATATATTTATATTTATGTAATGTTAATATTTGTGCTTGTTATCATGGTGATGGGAGAAAAAAAACATGTAACTAAGTCAGAATATTCAGTCAGAATATAACATGTAACTAAGTCAGAATATTACACAAAAAAAATCTTCGCATTTTCACATATCAGTTGTGCCCTTTTTTATGCATTTTATTTTATTTTATTTTATTTTATTTGCCTTCTTGAGGTGTAGCATGTTTCTGCCATTAATGAGTTAACGCTCTCTCCATACAGCAGCACTATTCTCAAGAAAAGTTTGCAGTCAAGTGTTCCCTTGAGAGAGAGATAGAGAGAGAGGAGAGGGTGTGTGTGTGTGTGTGTGTGTGTGTGTGGGGGGGGGGGGGGGGGGGGGGGGGGGGTTGGTCTTATTGAGTCGCCTTCAGTAACATCGCCTCATATCTGGCAGATCTGGAGGCATGCCAGCACCCGCCCTGTGAAATCAGCATCACAGCGCACAGAGTTGACAAGTGCGCCTCCCCCTCCAAACGTTGTTTGACATACCCATCGTTATAGGCTTCGCCTCTGGCAGTTTCTTTTTTAAAAGACAAGCTCAAAGCCACAGATTATACATTCTGCTCACAAACCGTGCGGGTAAAATAACCCACACATAGAGCAACAGGGCATAACGGGGCGCTTTCTTTCTCATTTGGAGCCGAACGCTTTGCGCGTAAACGGCACAGAGCATCACACAGGGGGGGAGCGTGGATATATATCATTTTCTTTTGCGTTTTATCGGAGACCGCACGTTGGAAAGGGGCAGCAGTGGTAGGAAGCCGTGGATTGCAAAACATCGGATGCGGTGACATTGTGGACTTCAGCGCGCAAAGCACCTGTGGATGCAGAGATCAGCCGCCTGATGTTCGGACGCAAATCCTCTGCAAAGCCAGACTCCGACGCAAGATCTAGTTGATAGTCGTTTCTGGTTTCTCTCAACGCCGTCCACATTCAACAAGCGAGGGCGACCGAGGCAGGGGGAGAGAGAGAGAGGGAGAGAGGGAGAGAGAGAGAGGGAGAGACGGGGAGACGCACCATGCCGCTGAGCGTTTCCTTCCTGCTGCTTCCGCTGCTGAGCATTTCCGGCTGCGGTTCGTCCTACGTGCCGTGCGAGCCGTGTGATCAGAAGGCCCAGTCCATGTGTCCACCGGTGCCGGTGGGCTGCCAGGTGGTTAAGGAGCCCGGCTGCGGCTGTTGCCTAACGTGCGCGCTCGAAGAGGGCCAAGCGTGCGGCGTGTACACCGGGCCGTGTACGCATGGGCTTCGCTGCCTGCCCAAGAACGGCGAGGAGAAGCCGCTTCACGCACTCCTGCACGGCCGCGGGGTCTGCAGGAACGAGAAGTTGTATAAACTGATGCATCCGTCCAAAGGTAGGCCCGACGTCCAGAACCGCGACGCCTCATCCAAATAGTTCTTGCTTTGACATTCACTTTTTTTTTATTATTGCAACATGCGCAATCCCATGGGATTTTATATTCTGCAATTGAATATGCAGTGGAATTGGTGAGCAAAAAATACCAAACATACCAAAATATCTAAATGTCTTTATTTAGCTTTCACTTAGCTCTTATTGATCAGTGCCAACAGTAAGTCTGGTTTATCAAAGAAGCTTTTCCAAAATGACAATTTGAAGAGAATCAATCTCCGGTCTATGAAAAAAAACATAGATTTATGATGATTGTCAGGTCAAATATCTGGCATGTGATTTGTACATCTACTTTAAAAAAGATGGCAAGTATAAAAATACCAAATAGAGTTTCATCCTATTTCTGAATGTAGCCTTTCTGTCATCTCTGCCTTGTTGGTGTCTGAAGGACAAAAAGCACCTAATCGGAATAAATAACAATCCACGTACTGATAGTGGTATGTGAACCGAACCATGCCAAAAAAGAACGGTTATGGTTAAAATCAGTAAAACACGAACCCCATCAGTAATTCTGTTTTCAAAAGAAGAATAAAATGAGGGTGAAATGAGAGATCTTCCTTGGGAGTCACCTAGGCTGATGTGGGTCAAGCCAAAGCCCTCTTTAAGATGAGCTGACACCTGTCATTACCAAAGCACACGCCTCAAAAGCCCCCCTCCTCATGCCTGACCCCCTGAACTCTGTCAACAATTGGTACTGAGTGCCGATCAACCTGTCATCTCAGTTTGAAAAGCTCTTATGAGGCTGCAAGCCGTAAATCAGTAGGTTTCGTGTGAGTGGCCCATTGCCCCGGGGCCCAAAGCCCAACATAAAACAAGGGAGAAGATTACAGGTGGTGCCTTGTGAGGCTCCTTGGTGGCGGCCCTGAATGGCAGCTCGTGGACAGTCAGCGTTCGAGTTTTGGCTTTCACTCTCTCCACCAGGGGTGTGAAATCATATTTAGCCTATTCCCATCCCCGATAGTTTGCAGTCACTTTGTCCCCCCCCACCATGTTTTATGCTTTGTCATATTTGCCAGACACCTCAACCTCTCTTCATCCAACACCTGTGCCTTTTCCCACTGTTTTTGTGTCCTCCTTTTCTCTCCCACCAAACCGCCTCTTCTCCTCTTTCCTTGCCTTGGCTGTCGTCCCTCGGTCGCTTCTATCGTCTCCACCTCAACTTTTACCCTTTCCATTTTGACTGTCAACTTATTTTCCAACAGAAAGCATTTGTACTGGTGAGCAAATCTACCCGAGAAACATAAATAATCTCTCCGGCTATGTTTAACCAATTTGAGCTTAGCCAAGGAGCTGCAGTTTTTCTGGCAAAACAATGTTAGCCTGAAGCCCAGAAACAAAAGGACAGAGATAAGAAAGAAAGAAACGAATATTCCGAAAGTCAGCTTATCAGTGTCACATTCAAATTGCCCCAAGATAAGCTTTTACTCTGGACAGAATAACAAGAAAAATACTTTATTTGCACAATGAAAGTGTATCTTGGCTACAGAAAAACTCTACCTTCAGTGCAGTTGTCACCAAAAATCAGCTATTCATCTCTTGTTCGCTTCCCTCCCTTTCCCACACTATATCCTCTGCTCACCGCTTGTTGTCGGTCCCACCCTGGTCTCTTCTTCTGCACCCCCCCTTCCTTCTCCTTTCCTCCATATCAGCGCTGCAGGCAGGCACAGGCTGTGCAGTGATTCAGCAGAATGCAGGCTGAGCGTGGGATAAGTGCTGATCCCCCGTCTGTCTGCCTGCGAGCCAGCTTCTCCATTAACTCCACATCCTTCTCCCAGGCGCTTTTCTGACACATAAATTAAACAAAACCATATGCACACTAAAAAAAAAAAAAAAAAATTTAAGATATATATATTAGAGTTAAAGACTGGGTTTACATGAATACACTCTTATGCAGATGGTAATGACAGTCACAAGGGAAGCGTGATATTTTATCTATTCAAGTGCGTACAGAAATACTTCAAGAATCCTACACATTTTGAATTCCCAGATGAAGAAAGCAATTAAACTTAAAAGGAAATGAGTGAAGATATGATTTATTTCACAAAATCCTGCAGCTTTCCAGGATCATCTCATCTCATAACACAAGGAAAATGGAGAAGGAAAAAAAAAAAAAAGAAAGATGTGACCAGTCAGCACAGGTCAGATTACACGAGCGCAAGGATTAACAAGTGAAGACTTGATTGGATTTATGATGCTGATCTGCCTTAGTGTTTTCTGTAGAGGAAAAAAAATCTGTGTCAGGAAACTGAATGCGGGAATTTCTTTTATTTTCCAAGACCCTGTCGTTATCTGGATGAGATGACACCGTCATTATCGTCAGCATCATAGCCCTGTAGGGTGGGGGTGAGGAGGTGTTTAGGAGGTTTTAAGCATAATTCTCAACAAGGCGGTGACCTTGTTTCACCATCATGTTAGCTTAGTAGCTTAGCAATCACGTCAGTGCAGAAAGGGATGGGTTTATGTGTAGAATTTGCAATCTGCCAAAATGAAACTGAAATAAGTGCATGACAAAGCAGTGAAAGGGGGGCAACCAAGGCTTAGAACATCAATGTTAATGGCTTCGAACATAGGAAAAAAGCGAATGCATGTCAAAGCTATAGGTTGCATGATGTTCAACATGGTTTTGGGAAACAAAATCTCAGCCTCTTATTCTGGCCTTGACACAGCCTTGGGGTATTGGATCGGGTGATCTTTAGGGTGGGACGGGGAACAGGGGTGAAATGGTGAGCTTTGCGCATCACCTCAAAATTTAGCAAAGAACTTTATTTTTGCAGAGATGAAAGATCCATGCAGGCAGGGGTTTTGTAGGGGGCGCAGACCCAAATTGGGCCACTGCTGTTTCTGGTGGCTTGCCACATGACAAGTGTAATAGCATGGCTTCTCGGGCCTGGGTGCCAGGGAGAGACTAAATATCTCATTTAGGTCACCTTCTATAAAAGTTTGTAAAACCCTGGTCTACATATACACCAATCTGGCAACCGATCTTGCCATAAATGTAGGCTGTGTTATCCCATGCGTCAACACATCCAATATGAAGCTGGCCAGCAGCCTAAAACTGTGCTAAATAAGTATTTAGCAGTCACAGTAAAATAATTACATATGTGACATTTCAACTATTGGCCCGTGTTTATTTCCAGCTTTTTTAATAGGCACATTTCAAGGTTGGATCTGTCACTGCGCTCTGATGTTTCTTCCTGAAAGCAGCAGTAAAGAATGTTCTGATGCACTGGACTTATGTATCTGCCATGGAAATGAATGTGTTTGTAATAAGTGAAATAATTGCTTATTTAATTCCCTATGCTTTGCAAAGTTTCATTCTAAATTCTCTGCATACTTGGATGAATACAGCCTTTGTCCTATCATAGCCCTGTATGAATCAGGCTCCAGCTACCTGCAGCTTTTGCCACACTTGATTAAACTTGGTCATTTTGAATTTTTTTGTATCATGTTTCCCCATTGCTGATAAAAAAAAAAAAAAATTAAGCAATGCTACAGCCGATACAGAGTGCTCGACTAGACTTGCAAAACATGTTTTGACTTTTCCTTAGGGTGTTGAATGGTGAATTGTCAGTCCTGCATCAGTAAGATTTTAAATGTAATAAGTATTAGTGACTTTTTTAAGACTCTCTTAATAAATGTCGTACTTGTAAAATATAACATTTAGGGTCTGCAGGTGTACTGCCGCTGAGATTAAAAGCTGTCCACTGCAATTAGGAGTACCTTATGGGGAGTGAAATGTGATTATTACTCTGAATTAGCCAGCCTTTTGTGCAACACTACTCTCTCTAAATCAAGTAAACACCAAAATCTGTAGGGATTCTTTAGCCTACCAGAAAAAACACAGTATTTAGAAAGAGTGTAATCAGAAACAGTCAAATTAAGCTGAAATCTGACACACTCAAAAGTAAATACATCCTCCAGCATCCTGTAATCCCATCTTCTCAGCTGTGAAACACCATCTTACACTTTGGAACTTTAATTATCAATCTAGAATATTATACCTTAGAAGTGTATGTATGGGCAGATTCTTATTTTGTTTGTATTACCTGCTTTTTTTTTTTTTGGAAGATACACGTGTTAATCAAATGTGCAGTACATGCAAGCCCAATTTTGGCCTTTATTTGAGTATTTCATACTCCCAGCAGCAATGTACCAATGAAAGACTGCAACTTTGTTTTTAGAAAAGGATTTGTTATTGAAATATGTAATGATAATAGTACTCAAACAGATCTTAGTCAGATTGATATTGATATAATATTGTCCTATAGCAATCTCATATCATGTAGTTTAACAAAGTATTGGTATCTGTTGTTGCTTTTTTCTCAAATAATATATAAAATGATATATAATATATAAAATAATAAGATTTTCATCATGTCGGAGTTAGAAATATCAGTTTGATTGTAAAAATGTGGTGCCTGTGGTGCCTTATGAGGAGTATCAGAATTTTTATCAAACTGTTATTCACAATTTAAATAAATATCATATTGAAGAATGAATATGAGCACATTTGGCCACAACAAAGTTCACAAGTGACCTTCATCCTCCCTCACGATCTCACCTGTATGTCAGATGCAGAATCCCATGATGGTGCCTTCATCCCTGAGTCTAAGCTGCCCCAAACCAAGGTACCCTTATATGAAAGAGACCCCATCAGCAGTCTGAAGGCACACGCAATTAAATATTCCAAGGACCGCAAGATGTTGTCGGCCAAACATCGACCTACGGTCATCCTGGACCCTCCACACAGCATTGATAAGCTGGAGCCTGAGTTTGTAAGTGCCGATCTTTATTTACATTCAATTCTGTAAAACAGTTTATAAAGACTTGAGTTCAGTTGTCAGTTTTTGAAAGGCTATGCCAGGTTTTGGTTTAAATATTGGCTAGTGAACATTTTTCTTTAAATCTCATTCACATCCTGATGCTTCATTCTCAGTTTGTCCTGCAAGCTGGAAAAAAAGAACTAAATCTGCCAATTCAGCTCAGGTGTCTTGCAAGGCTTGTTTCACATGAAATAACACGAATATCAAGTAAAGTCTTTATTAATTGGGCTGTTTTCTCTATCCCATATCTTAGTTTTCAGAAATGATTTTGCAAATTTAAACAAGTATTTTCAACCAGTCCCCGGAGCTGCATTTGTGATCATGCGTACCTATGTCTGTGTGAGTAGGGGCCCTGTAGGAGAAAACTGGATAATCTCATTCAGAACTTGAAGTACGATTCTCGGGTATTGGCTCTCTCCTTGTACATCCCCAACTGTGACAAGAAGGGTTTCTTCAAGCGCAAACAGGTAAAGTTGTAGTACTCATTATTTTGCCTTTTAACTATCAACTTTATAAAAAATTTACCCCCCCCCCCCCCCCCCCCCCCCAGTAAACCATAAATAGAAAAGAATTTTCAAACGCTAAATTGAAAATATTTTTCTTCCTGCATGCAGAACCATTTATGTATGGCAGGGCCATATGTTTTAAAATGGGTGGATAAATATTTGTAAACATTGTATGTACAAGGCTTACATGTCCTAAGTAATGTTAGAGGTGGATTGCATTTGTTTGATTCACAATTATAGATATCATAATTTTGAAACCCTACTTAAGTGATAAGTTATACACAGTAAATCTATCACCTGTTATTTTGCTGTCTAAATTAAGATATATGCATTCTATTATCTAGATGAAAAAGTAACACCTAATGTCAAGAGGAGAAATCTGCCTATTTAAAACCAGCACCTGCTACTTTTTGCCCACTGTTCTCTTCTAGTGTAAGCCCTCTCGTGGTCGGAGGAGGGGAATCTGCTGGTGCGTCGACCGGTTTGGGGTAAAAATCCCAGGCATCAACTACACTGGAGGAGACCTGCAGTGTAAAGATCTTGACAGCAGCAGCAACAGCAACGAATGAGAGCACATGTGTTCCACCCTTCACTTATAAAAACTTGCCAATCAAGCTAGCACCCTTAATGACTGCCAGTCAGGAAAAACTCCGGCACAAATGCATATATGTATGGTCAGGTGTGATGGACTACGTTGTTTGTTTGTTTTTGTTTTGTTTTTTAATGGGAGGCTAAATTGAAAAGCTTGCTTAGGTGGAAATCTGCACATGTAGGTCTTGACTGTGGCATCCCACTGACTGTGTACTACGTTTGCAGTCAAAACCTCGTCTTGATATCCATAGATAATAGAGAATATATATATGTGTGTGTGTGTGTGTGTGTGTGTGTGTGTGTGTGTGTGTGTGTGTGCGCGTGTGTGTATATATATATATATATATATATATATATATATATATACACACAGTGGGGAGAACAAGTATTTTGATACACTACTGATTTTTCAGCTTTTCCCACTTACCAAGCATATAGAGATCTGTAATTTTTATCATAGGTACTCTTCAACTGTGAGTGACGGAACCTAAAACAAATACTCCAGTATTGTATGATTTTTAAGTAATTAATTTGCTTCTTATTGCATGACATATGAATTTGTCTGAAAAAAAAAAAAAAAAAATCAGAAAAACGGAACTTAATATTTGGTACACAAACCTTGGTTAGCAGTTACAGAGATCAGACCTTTTCTGTAGTTCTCAACCAGGTTCGCACACACTGCAGCAGGGATTTTGGCCCACTCCACCATACAGATCTCCACCAGATCCTTCAGGTTTCAGGGCAGTCACTGGGAAATATGGACTTTCACCTCCCTCCAAAGATTATCTATTGGGTTCAGGTCTGGAGACTGGCTTGGCCACTCCAGGACCTAGAGATGCTTCTTACGGAGCCACTCCTTAGTTACCCTGGCTATCGTTGTCATTCTGGAAAACCCAGCCATGACCCATCTTCAAGGCTCTTACTGAGAGAAGGTGGTTGTTGGCCAAGATCTTGCGATACATGGCCACATCCATCCTCCCCTCAATACGATGCAGTCCTCCTGTCCCATTTGCAGAAAAGCATCCCCAAAGAATGATGTTTCCACCTCCATCCGAGGTGAGATCTTACATGGAACACCAGACAGAGGGAGATTGACCGCCATCTTGAACTTCTTCCATTTTCCAATAACTGTGCCAACAGTTGTTGCCTTCTCAACAAGCTGCTTGCCTATTGTCCTGTAGCCCATCCCAGCCTTTTGCAGCTCGACAATTTTATCCCTGATGTCTTTACACAGCTCTCTGGTCTTGGCCATTGCGGAGAGGCTGGAGTTTGTTTGATTGAATGTGTGGACACGTGTCCTAAGGAGTTGGCACAGTTAATACAGGTAATGAGTGGAGAACAGGAGGGCTACTTAAAGAAGAATAGGGGTGTGAGAGCTGCAATTCTTACTGGTTGGTAAGTGATCAAATGCTTATGTATTGCAATAAGAAGCAAATTAACTACATAAAAACTATACAATGTGTTTTTCTAGATTTTTGTTTAAGATTCTGTTTAAGATTCAAGTGGGAAAAGCTGAAAAATCAACAGTGTATCAAATACTTGTTCCCCCCACTGTGTATATGCAGTATATATATATATATATACACTTTTGTATGATATTGAAAGTATGTTGTGCACCGAGTCTGAGTGGCAAGGTATATATCACTAAATTTACTCATGAGACAAGACATATTTTAATTGTGGCTACTTCTTCGTATGTCTTGGTGATGATCAATTCTAGTTATCTATTCGTTCGTTTTTCTGTGTCATAATCATCCTTGCAGGACATCCAAGCAGGGTAGTAAGATTATATTGTCATCTGAGTAACCAGGAAATCATCCAGGAAATCATCCAGAGTTAGCAGACAACAGTGTAGCAATGTCAGCATATCATCGGTATAACTAATTTTTAACCAAGAGAAGCCTTTTTCTCTTTCTTTTTTCCCCTTTTCTTTCACTTTGCTTTTCCCATCTTGTCTGTGGCCTCTAGGTTTGTCTGCCTTTTTATACATTAATAAGAAAGGGTCCGTTGCATAATACAAAGGGATTAAAACATAATACCAAGGAACCCCAGTTTGCTCAGGATTTGTGTCATGTTATTGTTAAATGTTAAGTAATTCTGAAAAACAGCTAGGAAATCATTTGAAAATTGACAAATGGGTATTTTGAATTCTTGCATTGACTAATTCTGCTCATGTACTTTAAGTCAGTTAATATTTCTTTCCCATATTTCTATCACGAATTGTATCCAGGGTGCATTGTTTGCAGTGAACTAAATGGTTTGGTTAACTCTAAACATCACAAAACACGAAGCCATTAAGTAGACCTTAACATGAGAAGGTCCCACTCACTCAAACATTTGAATTTTAATTTGGACGAGACAGAACAAATTAAATGCACAAAAAACAATTCAGAACAGTTAAACATTAAACATTAATGCATTATACATATTTCCTATATCATCCATTTTTACCATTGTAATTCATGACTGTCCTGTTAAAACATATGCCTCGCTTAGTCATTCTCTATAGTAGTTAGTTAAGATGGATTGTCTTTGAGGAAAACAACGTGAGAGGCTGAGGCAATGCTTAAAACATGACATTTGTGCTTTACTATATTGAATTTTTCTCTTTTTGATGACCGTGCTCATTGACAGCCATGCTCAAAGCTCACAAAGGCCATGAACAATTTCACGCACAAAAGATCAGGATAAAACACCACACTTATTCTTGTACTGTAAAATGTGTGTGCGCGTGTGTGTGTGTGCGCGTGCGTGTGTGTGTGCAATATGTGCCATCCTTATAGTTCTCACAAAGCTTTGGTAGAAAGTCTCACAAGCCTAGCCAACCTAAGCTACTCTCCATCCAAGGTGGTGCTTTTCCTCACGGCTAAGACACAAATCATATGCAAAGGCCCCACATTGCCAAACACGAAGGGTCTTTATTTTCACCACTTAGGCAAATATGCTGACTGCTGGTGACTCGGTCTTCGGGTTTATTGAGTCCTTTGTTCCGCAAAAAGCAAGGTTGCTGAGTTTATATGGAAATTCAAGTGCCTTTGCCTCACGCCACTTTGAATTCCGCTTTGCATGTGGTTCTATTGTGATGCTGAATGAGAAAAACTGTTTTTGACGTACATGCCGAAATGATTGACAGAGGACAAACTATTTTGTTCAACTGCTGATATAATTTTAAGTCCTGTTTTTTTGGTTCTTGTTTTTGCTTTTTTTGCGTTGCCATAATCTTGACGTTAGGTTATTGGCTGACACATCCCTAATACCTGCATGTGACATGTCTGACAGGGGTTGATCGTTATTTTTTCCATGTGAAGCACCTCTCATCCCAATTATCCCACCTCACAATAACATGATATGGTGACAATTTTACGAATCTCAAAAGAAAAAAAAAAAAAAGATAGATAAATGTGAACATTGTCGTGAAATATTTATCAGGCGTGTAATTGATGTATTCAGTTTTGTAACAACAAATCATTATTTAAATAAAGCTTCTGTACTCTGACTAATGGATTGTGTATGTAGTGGTGGTAGATATCTGTTAAAATCTATACCTATAACCGAAGGTTTATTACAGCTATGTAACAGCTAAACACTACACTTTCTGGTCATTTTTTAACCCCATGTTATTAAAAGAAAAAAGAGAAAAAAAGGTTTTATCGTATTTTAATTCAATAGTATCGTATTAAATTTGAACAAATGCAAACTGAGTGTTTAAGTACTCATTGGCCTAAATTGTATTGAGTTACAAGGCTTTTTTTCTATAATTCTAAAGGTGCATTAGCTACTGAGGATGAATGTGAAGCACCAAGTAGCAAGCAATATACTTCATTTCTTTTGTTTTAAAGAGAAAAAAAAAAAATCTATTTACAGGTAAAAATGTGCACAAACAAAAAAAGCCTTGACTAAATGTTTAACAAGGCTGTGTTCTGCAGTCTTGAATTGAGCCTGGGTCCGACGCACACAATGAAACCGATCTATGCAGAGTTATTGTATAATTATAAAAACCCCTCTGAATCCACCTGTTTCCAGTAACTTGCCTCAGTAGTTCTCTTCCAGGCAGTTTCTAATTGATATTCCTTAATGTGCACCTTTTAATGTCAGGAAAATAAAACACATGGACAAGCTGAATTCACTAGTCACTTTAATAGGTTTTTTTTTCAAGTCTAGAATCATGCCCTTCCTTATGTCAAACATTTAATGCCAACGTGAACTACATCTCATACTCTAATACTGTGTTTTAAAAGCCATGTGTATTTAAAGCCAACAGCAACAGTGCAACAATAATCTGCAAGCTAGGACATGAAATCACACCTAAAAAAACAAGTATGTTGAAGGCTTTCCATTTCTCAACACATACAGTACAAAACACTGATAAAAGAATAAATCTGTTGAAATTAGTAAAGCAACATCACAGACTCTGAGCTGACTTCTAGTGAATGCGAAGGAAGAAAGTGAGTCTTTATCTCCACTGGAAATTAATCTGCACTTACATCCTATGCAGAAAGCTGGATTCTAATCCTTTTCGGTGGTTAAGACTTCAAATGCCACTGTCATCAAATGTACTAGAGACACATACACACAAAAAGATTATATATAGCTTACTCAGATGTTCTTTGTTTCCATGTGCTTTACAGTTCTTTTGTTGTTGTTGTTGTTGTTTTTTTGTTGTTTCATTCCCCCGCCCCTATATCTGGGCTGTGTTGAGAGGTTCAAGCTCCAGGTCTCTGAGGTACTGGCTGCAGTTGGGGTCACCCCTAACAGTGGGGGCTGAAGGGATTGGTCGCCCGGTGTGAGGGTTGACACACCAGCACTCACCCCTCTGACCATATAGGGACATCTTGCACTATAACACAAAAAAACAGTCTGTTACCGCTACGCTTTGTTTAGAACCAACTGATTTTATGATCTAAAAACTTGTAGCTCCTCTTCTCTCCAGCGTCACAAGAACTTGAATTCACTTGGTTAAGATGTTTCATTAACAGATCACACAGTTTACACATATGCATTAGTTTTTAATTTCTAAATAAACACTGGGAAATAAATTTAATTTTTTTTTTACAGCAATTTATACTTATATAATGAGATTAGACTTTCAATTTACCGTAATTTCCAGACTATAAGCCGCTACTTTTTTCACACACTTTGAACACTGCGGTCTAAACAATGATGCTGCTAATTTATGGATTTTTTTGGACCTAAAGAGTTTCATGCCGCCAAACCATTTAGCTTCGTCACACAGGACCAATGAAATTACCGTGAAATTCTGAGGCTGTTCAATTCCAGCACTGAAGAAGACGACTTTTATGGTTTTAGTGCGCAGAAGGAAGACGAAGATAGCTATCAGCTGAAGTAGGACCAAGTGGGGATTGAAAATGGATGAATGGATGGACTTTTCCTTGTGTTACTTATGATTAATCTTTTTTGTTAGTCATGTTAGTATAGGCTGTTCGGATAAAAGCATATCCAGTGCGTATTTGTGGATGTTACCGGTATTTATTTAACTAAAAGTTAAAAGAAAATGTGTCTGTGTGAATATCTCATGTTACAACGTGGACACCTATACTGGCACATATATTGTATTTATTTAGTTATTTTTAGCCACTGCGGCTTATATTCGGGTGCGCTCAATAGTCTGGAAATTACGGTAATTGTATTTATTTATTCATTATCTGTAACTCTTGCTCTGCACATGAGATCATGAGAGTCAATCACAACTACTCTGAATTTTCCATTGGTGTGAACGGGAGAATGAATGGTTATGACTGACAGATGACGGGCACAAAGTGTTCACTGAACCTACATATATTGCATATTACTATGAGTGGAAACCTGAGAAAAGAAAAAAAAAAAAACATGTTGGCACAGGGAGAACATACAAGCTGCACAGAGAAGAACTGCACTAGGTGCGGCAGGATCACTGACAACTGAACCACAATACCACCATTGATTATATTCATTTAATACTTTTATTCATCCAGCTCATCCTCCTTTTTTTTTCAACAATCTTAACATACCAGTACCTATCCTTCATTGGTTTTAAACACATAAATAAACCTACAGTACATGTTGATTATTTTTAGTATTTTAACTTTTTATTTAAGTTTCTTAATATCTAGGTAGCCTGAAAATGAAATAAAAGATTTTCCATGATAATTCATAATTTATATCTTAATTTTTTGCTTTTACTTGCAATGCATTTTTACACTTCTTTATGCTTCTTGTAATTCCTGAGAATTATACTAGGTGTTTTTCTTAAAAAAATCCCTCAATTCACATTATTACACAGTGAAATATATTTCTCTCTTGTGGAATGTCTTACCATTGTCTTATGAACTCAAGCCATTCAGCAGTTCCAATTATATATATTCTGATTTTTAGCGTAACTCTAAAACAACCTTTGAGTGTGTAAAGTCAGTGTTGTCAGCAGTTTCTTACATTGCATTTGAAAAAAATTTGGACCAATGAAAAAAATATTCGGTGAAAGAAAATTTGTTTGCTTGTTTTTAGTGGCTGTGATGATTTATTGGCTGACATCAGAGATGAAGTTATAGTAAAAACCATTGCATAGACTTGCATTGTCACCCTGTTTCACAGTTAGTTACCTGTTTTAGGTTATACTGCCCTCTCTTGTCACAGTTGGGGATATGCAGTGCATACAGATCTTCCAGGGGACCTCGGTTATCTCGGAAGGGCATCTTGGATATCCGCTCCAGGACCTGGTCCAGTTCCTGCTGACACTGAGTCTTCAGCAGAGCAAAAACAACAACAAAATATTTGCAGTGTTAGCTGGTCGTGTCAGAGCCACCTTGTTTCTGTGATGTGCAGCTGAAATGCATCTGGCGTGTAGTGAAAAAGGTGGACATAAATCGTTCCTCTTTGTTTAGCGAGACATTTTTGAGTTCTTTGGACATGCAAAAGTAAGCCCGGTCATAAAGTCAGACGGACAATAAATTTCAAGGTTTCAATGTAATGAGCAAATTAAACATGCTGTTTTGCCAGTAATAACTGCAGTGACCCCAGGTTTCCCTTACAACTCAACATAACCAAATGTCATTTTGAACAGTTGTAAAGTTTGAAGCAGTGCTTTAAGCTTTAAAAAGTGGGTGGAAAATACAATAAAGTCTGAGTCCATCTGAAAGTCTCAGGTCAATAAATAAAAATACAATTTGATGTAAAGGCAACAGCTGCCTTTGGAAAAGTTAGATGGAAGGAGGGGAAGCAGGACCATGACTTTTTCCACTCCATTAGAGTAATTATTTGGTCCTTTCCTATTACTTCTTTGAAAAAAAAAATCATTTCGTATGTTTCCATCATTAACTGTAAAATGAATTTTCATTCAGTTTAACATGAGAATCAGCCTCACCAGAGGGAGGCAGGGCGGTGCCCCTTTCTGGCAGGGTTTCTCAACACCAGGGCATCTGAGACTTGTGATAGACTATTCCAAAAAATGTTGCAGCTCTCAAACGTTGTGCACATTTACACACAGAAGAAATCCATCCAGAAATTGAATTTGACAGCTTTTATCACAAGCTTTCATTCATCTGTTTTTCATCAATTAGAGAAATCAACTAAAGAGAAATTAGTTACATGTTAATTTTGGTAACGGACTTCTTTGGCATTTTCAGACAATCATTTGGTTGCCAATTAATTAGTAATTTCTCGCCAATGTGGTATTTTCTTGGAGAGTTATTTGAATAAGACTATGGTAGTTTACATCAGTTCGACATTTTCTCATATGTAAGAAGAGCTTTTGAAATGTATCCGAAAACTAAATCATTACTTAAATAAGCTATGCATAATATGCACAATAAAGTACAGTGTCTCAAAAAAATTTTTAAAAAGCGTTCTCACTTTGCAAATTGACAATAATTCAGGAAAATCCTCAGAATGGGATATTGCGCCATATCTACAATATATTGATATATGAGGCTACAGGATCACATTCATTACAAGATGTTAGATTTAACACCTTTAGGACACAACAGAAAATAGTTAGACACTTCTAGGATCGCTCATTGCACATAGTCTTCATCCAAGTTTAAAAAAATGTCTCAATCTCAATGAACAAACAATTGACACAAATCCAGTGATTTTGAATTGTTCAGTGATTGATCATAATTAGTACTTCTGGAACATAAACATGGTCTGTTAGTTGATTTGGTTGAGTTTTATCTTTGTCACCTGTTTGGGTCGTGGAGATTTGACCTCTTCCAGCTTGTTGGTCTTCATCTTGGTTTTCATCTCCTGCCGGTGCTGACGAACAGCACTCTCTTTGGGCCCGAGCCAGGCAGTCTCTTTGCTTGCCTTCCGAATGGTTGGGATCTCACTCACACCTTGGTCGGTCAGTGGCTCCACCGCCTCACCTGCGGTGAGACATACTTCATTATGGTAAGAAATATGTATTAAAACCATCAAGTTTTGGGGATGTTTTTTCTTTATTATTGCCAATATGATATACATACATGAATATACATATACATGAATTTATGTATTCATGTATGTATATATATGTGCATGTAAACCCTTTCATGTCTTTCTTGAGATAACTTAATATCTACCCAAAACATGAGCGCAATGACTTATAAATCTTAAAACATTACCTTCTTCTTCCTAATAAAGACATATGCAAAACAATAAAAAATTGCTCAATTTATATGAAATTGCATCTGAAATGACTAATTATAACTTATTTGTAATTAATTTGAATGAATTCATTTATCCTCAAAACAGGAACTTAGCTTCAAAAAACAGAAAATGCTCTTTGTAAAAATACTCACAGAGTAGTTCGTGTTTTGTAAAATAAAAAAACTTTGTAAAAATATAAGATGTTTCTACAGGTATGTGAAATATCAAAATATGCAAATAACAGCCAGTCTCAGAATGTGAATTAATCATTTTTTGAATAAAAATAACATAAAATGATGTTATGTTGTCATACATACATACATATATGTATGTTGTCATACATAAATTAATTAAAAGAACAAAACAAATAAAAGTTATACCATAATATATTACCTGTATAATATATATACCAGTATCATCGAATGACAAAACACTTGAACAGTCTGTTGAAAACTGTTGTAGCAAAATGTATTAAATACTAATGCAAGGTAAATAGAGCAGGAAATTGCCCAAGCATCTCCCTCAAGGACACTGCGCTGGACATATTGGCAGTTAGAGCGAATGAACCTGTGACTTCCTCTGCACACTCAGGCTCTCTACTCTGTTCCCGCTGTCATTATGGTAATAGATTGAACCTTTTAGAGGCTGGGAGTCAAGTGAAATAAGCTCCAATTTACACTGATCATTTTTCAGAGTGACAAATTCACTAGGCTGTCACTGAAAATGTTTATAGAAATGAATGGACTCCTCCAGCTGCACCTGGTCTCACTGCAGCTTGAGGTCTAAAGGGGGTGAACATTTAAAATTCTTGATGCATTTCACTTTAACAGATACTTCTCTCCTCCAACATTGGCTGCAGTTCAAATATACTGTGTCTTAAAAGTTGATTTATGATTACTAAAAGTGCAAGTATCTGGACTGGACTCATTTTGGTGTTAAGCAAAATGTTGGAAAAGGGGATGCCACTCAAAGTGCCTTGCATATATAATGTCAGTTACAGCTGGTTCACGTTCTTGCACAGATTCTTTTAGTGCGTAATATATGTTCCACATCCTCAGACCTGGCATTTTCAATAAACAGAATGTTGTTAATGTCCAAGCCACTGTTACAAGACTAGGCATTGCCTGAGCAAAGTCAGTGACTAGCAGGAATCCTTTCCATGCTCAAAGAGCAAAGCCACCACATGCAGCTCCGTGAATGAGTTTGTAGGTTGACAACAGTTGCTAACCTTATGACAGAATTGATATTGTCAGACAGTAAATATCAATTTTTCTAAAATCAACTTTTAAAATGCTGTTTGTTTCTTCTTTTCTTCTGCAAGACTTATATAATGGAAAAATGTGGGTTAAATTTGCGTCATAAGATAGTAAGATAGAGTGTTCACAGTCAAAAAGATGCTTTGCAAGCATTTCAGTTGACATTATTAATGTGCATACTTGATATTAGTTGTGTATGTCAGATTTATTTGCAGGTAAAAATGAGCAATCAATACATTTTGTTCCTAGCACTTGTTGATTCAAAAAATTAAGTCTTATTACAAAAAATAACCTTGACAATTAGCTAACAATGTAAAAAAAAAACCATCCTTTAAAGTTGTTTTGTTTTGTTTTGTTTTGCTAACTAAACGTCTCAATATGCTCATAAGACATTTTGATGCACACAACTCAAATTAACTCAGTTAATTACATTATTTTAAAGGTGTTCAAAAATGTTCAATTTGGGACCGAAAAGTATGCATTTGTTGTAAATCCAGGAAAAAAAATCTGCAAATGCACACATTTCTGGCTTGCAGTAAAATGTATTCAAATTACGAGATAAATAACTTTCTGCCAAATTATCATTTGTGCATATTGACAGTGCATATTGTCATCACTTACATACATTTTTCCATGAACAAGTTGAAAAAGCAACAATTTCAAAAGACTTTCCACGAGAAAAGTAACTTGAAAGAAAGGGTGTATGTATGTAAAATTGTGACCCGAGATAAATTTAACACACATATTGTAGATAATAGGGACTTTCTCATTCAAAGTTGAGGCTGAAGGGAGCAAGAATTTCTTAATTTCAGATCAAGAGATAATAAGGGACAATAAGACTGTCTTACTTCAGGACCAAGGGATACAACAAAAAGCACATCTTTCTTGAAAAACTTTCCTGTGGATCTGTTTAAAAGGGAAGCTATTCCAATTTTGCCAAATCGCTCTATTCACCAGCAACAGTTGCACTGCATGTTTCTGCACTGAAAACATGTTAAACAGCCAAGTCCCTGCAGCCATCCAGTGATTCCTCCAGGCGGTTTTCATTGACTTTGACCGTCTACTCACTCCTTAGAGTCTTGTTAAACATCAACCTGAAAAAAATACTTTCTTCAAACAGATGGAGCAAACAGTGTGAGAGGCCATCAGGTCCAACCCAATATGTTGTTTCTGACAACACAGAATAGTTTGGGGTTGAGGGTTGACAGGGAGTGGAAGAGAAGAGTCATTCCAACACAGCTGATTTTCTAACAGAAAAGCCAATAACATAGAAAAGCAACTTGATCATTTTATTTTAGTAAGTAAAATATTTCAAACAGTGAGTGAGCACAAACATACCCTTACTTCTTTTCCTCTCTCAGAGCATTGTAAAATACATGACTGCTTTGAGAGATTTTTAAGTTTAGGAATATCACAAAAAGTGGGAGCACCAGCCTGTAAATTGACAGTTCATGGTCATGCACGAGCCAAGCTGTAAAATGCACATACGGATGGTGGTTTTCTCTGTGCTCAGCAAGAGGTAAATTTTAAATCAAGATAAAGATATGATTGCAAAGGGCCAGGGAGAGAACAGGAGGAAGGAAATTCCAAATTAAGCAAAAACAAGGTGGTAGCACATTTTGCCATCAGATAGAACTGGTGCTGTTGGACTTCAGCTTTGCCTATGACACTCCACTAGGCTCTTTTTGACTGTTCTTTGAAGACTGAGTTTCTCCATACGGGGGCAAAAGTCAACTGAAATCAGGTGTGCGCTCTCTCATGTGTGTGCGCAACCAGATAAACACACAACTCACCCTGGAATATAGGCGGCTGGGGCGTCTTCTTGTTTTGCAGTCTTACATAATTCTACTGGTACTCCCATAGAAAACATCCCTCTTACTCTCTACAACTGTACATGCACACACACAAATACAGAGGGTCAGGACCCCACTTTTAGGGGGCACTAGGCCTCTGCAGTACAAGCCGTTCCACAGCGGTGGGCTGGGGATCAGCAGTAAGAACAGAGCGGCAGGCCTACTGTCCAGTCTACTGCTTGAATTAATCCTCAGACAAAGGCCCGAGAGGCTTCCTCTCTACATCTGATCTGTGTTGAATACCCAGATAGCACGGGGGCCAGAAGTGTCATGTCTGATTGTCACGAGTGTGGTTGTGGAGAATGGAAAAGTTCAAAAAGGGGGATTCAAACATACAAACATATCATTCTTTCTCATTCTTGTGTCTGAGAGTTGAAATAGTTTAACTGTCGGACTAGCTCATTGGAGTGATTGTTTTCTTTTGTTAAGAATCTATGGCCACACAATATCAGGATTAAGAAGCGAAAAAAAAACAACTCAAATTTCTACATGACCATAGATGTCCAAAGAGAACTTGATACTAAATAAAGGCCCTTCTATTATCAGTGGATGACAAAAATGAAATGAGCAGCCAACCTTTCAAAAGGGTCATTGTGCAAATGTGACAGATACTTGGAATTCTTTAGGTTGGTCCTTGGTACTTGGACTATTAACGTACAATGTCGCTTACGTCTCACTAACAGTTGTCAAATTGGAATTAAGGGTTAAAATGATGAAGTCCAAACACAGCATATCATTAAGGAAAGTTTACCCTTATATGGTACTAAACTTCAAAAGTATTATTGACAAACTATTCAAAAATTAGAATAAAGAAACAACATAAATACATCATTATAGTGGAAGCAGATAACAACCATGATCACTAAATAATTACATTTATTATGAAATAGAATTCTAAAACACAGTAATGTGTCAGAGGAAGTTTTCATTTCCGATTATGTTGATAAGTTATATTGTTTTTACTTTTTTATCATACATATATCTGTTGTATTGTATGTTCTTATTTATCTTGATCAAAAGCAGTTTTGATCTTTGTTTGACTATCAAGGGTTTGCTCTCAGTCAACATCTAGACTGAGCAAAACTCTCTGACCCGCTTACCGTAAGCAAAGATGTATATATGTAGGTGTTACTATGACCGGGTCTGAAAAGGGATATTTTTTTTAAAGTTATATCTATTTGTTTGTTTATTCATTTCTACTTCTTCTCCTTTCGGCTTCTCCTTTCAGGGGTCGCCACAGCGAATCAACCTTATTCATTTCTTTAGTTAATTCATCATCTACGAAGTACATATTTCATTTTTATGCCATCTTTGATGTAAAACAATTGCTGCTTAGACTGATAAAAGAGCCCTGCTGTCCATCATCCACTCCAGGGCTTAGTGAGACTTTTCCTAGAAATCTAAACTCATTGGAGTACATATGTTTACCTTCCAGGCCTCCTGGCCAACAACAGTCAAATAAAAGCCTGGTAAAGTTTGGACATGCAGTGGCACGCACATGTACACACAGCAGCATCCAAGGCCAGACATCTCTCTCACACTGTTAGGTGTTAGGTGGACTCCATGGCAACTGTACAGTACCAAAGCTTGGACATGAAGCAAGGCAAGTTGGAACACATCAAAGTTGTATTTCAACACAAGCAGCTTCTGATGGAAATTATTCTGAACCTCCAAGGGGGTTGAGGATGGATGTCATTGGATGGTGACAGAACAAACCTCTTGAGTTAAGGAATAGTTTCAGAATTATAATGACTGAGTAATTCTTTGGAGGCTAAAGTATGCTACTTCCTGTAAATAAAAAGCCACATAAAGTTAGAACATGATGATGGAATTTTGAAGTAAAGTTAGACCAGGATTATGGGATTTTGACCTTTAGGTGAGGCTGTGAGCTGTTAGTTAGCTGCATTTAATAGACTCATTTTTTACATTGTCTGCTGCTCTATGATCACCTGGATTTCACAAAAGGTTAAACACCTAAAGGATTTTCAGGAATCTATAACAAGGAACTTTGTGTGGAGCAATTTCCAAATTTAAGGTTCCGTAGTAATTACTTTCCTACTTTTCCTTTGTATTCTATTGCTGCTTTGGGATGTTTGGATATCTTATTTATTTCCTCAAAATATTAGTGCTTCCACCTCCCAGCAAGAAGGTTCCTGGTTCAATGGACTTGGGCCTTTCTGTGTTGAGTTTACACGTTACTCCCGTGAATGTATGGATTTTGTCCAGCTTCTCTGGTTTTCTCCAACAATCCAAAAAAATATTTTGGGTTAATTCAATATTCTTAATTGCCCAAATGTATGAAGAAGGGTGAAAGACTGTAGGTCCCTAAATGTGGCTCAGTAATCAACTGACGACCGATCCAGAGTGATCCCTGCCTCTTGCCCAATAACAGCAAGGATAGGCAATGGTCCCACTGCCACCCTGAGTGTTGTATAAGACTAGAGAGACGGATGGTTGGATGGATGGACGGACGGACGGACAGACGGACAGACAGACAGACAGACAGACAGACAGACAGACAGACAGACAGACAGACAGACAGACAGACAGACAGACAGACAGGCAGACAGAAGCATAGTATCCCACCAAATAATTTTGGTATGACTGCCAATGCACTACCACAAGGTCTCGGGCTATGTAACTCCTCAGATATAGCTGAGAAAGACACCACAACATCCCCAGGATTTGCCAGTGTATTCAACTAACATCTGTGTGTATCACCTTTATGGTTCCTTAAATGCTGATACATAATTAGACTGTCTACACTAAATCGAAATGATTTCTAAGTAACCGAAAACATTTGGAGATGTGCAGAATGGTGGTAACTGTTGAGGAAAAGCATTGTTATGCCATAGGGTGAAGTTATGAGAAAGACTAGCAGAAATTGGCCTTGGAGCAGAAATAAAGCCAGGAAAGGGTACTACAGTCACAGTATCGGCTTTAAGAATATTGTTATAGAAGTACAGAGAAGGTCAGACAGAGCTGCATTGTCCCTTTGTAGATCCAGGAAAAGCATATGACAGGGTGCATAGAAAAGGAACTGAAGTACTGTATGAGTAGGTCTTGAGTATGTTGGGGCAGGACATGTATGCAGCGGATAGACAGTGGTGGAGTGTGCTGTACATGTGACTGAGGAGTTCAAGGAGCAGATGGGAGTGCATCAGGGATCCAGCTTTGAGCCCTTTCTAGTTTGCAATTGTTATGGACAGGCTTACAGATGAGGTTAGACAGGAATCGTCATGGACTTAGTTATTTGCAGATGACACTGATCTGTAGTGAGGGTGGGGAGCAGGTGGACGACAATCTAGAGAGATGGAAGTATGCCCTGGAAAGGAGGGGAATGAAGATTTGCCTCAACAAGACAGAATACACATGTGTGACTGGGGAGAATCCAAGAGGAACAGGGATGTCAGAGGGAGAAGTGATAAAGAAAGGAAAGGATTTTGAGTACATGTGTCTACAGTCCAGAGCAATGAAGAGTATGAAAAAGAGGTGAGGAAAAATGCATTCAAGCAGGTTGGAACATGTAGAGCAAAGTGTCAGGGATAATGTCTGATAAAAGAGTATCAGCCATAATGAAAGGAAAGGTATACATGACGGTGGTGAAAACAGCAATGCAATATGTTGAGGATCTCTTTGGCAGTGACGAGGAAGGATAGAATAAGGAATGAGTTCATCAGAGAGATCGCACATGTTAGATGTTTGGAGGTAAAGTCAGAGAGGCCAGACTGAGTTGGTTTGGAAAGAAAGTATTGCGCATATATTGCTAGAACAATGCTGAGGTTGGAGCAGTCAGGCAGGAGGCCTTCTGGGAGACCTAAGAGGAGATTTATTGATGGTGTAAAAGAGGACATGAAGTTAGCTGGTGTGAGAGAAGAGGGTACAGAGAATATTGTTAGATGGAGGAAGATAATTTGCTGTGAGGAACCCCGGAGGGAGCAACCAGAAATAGATTTAGCTGGGTGTTGTCATCAGCAAAGTATTTGTTAGAATCAGAACTTGTCAGTAAGAAATTAAATTAAATTGTAGATTCTATATGACTGCCACATACTTTTTAAGTACCACAATGATAAGTAATACATTATGAAGAAGAGGTTCGGCTCTTCATATCTTTGGGATATTTTAGAGCTATTTGGTTCTGATTTCTGTGATCTCTACTACTGTTCGTCAAAACATAAAAAAAAAAAAAAAAACAACTGAGAAAATACATTTTGACCAATTTGAGTCTTATTTAAAAAAAATGAACTGAACCACAGAGAAAGTAACCTTCAGATGAATCATTTTTGAAAACAACATTGGAACACTAGTATATTCGCTTGGCTGTGGTTAGCCGATATCTATAGGATCACAGTACTGCTATTTAACCCCCAATACTCATCCAATAAGCCAATAATCCCATATAGCTGTTTGAAAAGGTCTGCCTGAAATCATTTATTAGTTTAGACCCATGGAAAAACGGTATAACTACCCCCACCCCCCCATCCCAACAACTACTATATCTCTTACTATCTCTGGCCAAATGACATTTATTTAAGGCCGGTTGTCTACAGACCTTTCACAGAGGGCCAGATAGGGTAACATGAAGACAGCTTAGTGACGCCAAATAAGGTTAATTCGATAGTCTTTCAAAGGTACAGCATGAGAAAAAAGACCATATACAAATATACAGCATTGTGAGAACATTTACTTTAGTGCAATATTTGAATGAACGTGCTTTTCTCATGATTATTCTTTCTGTGGTCCAGGTTTATTCTAAAACATAACTCTTTGGTCCAACTGGCATATCATAGTTATTTTCCCACAACTCACTAAAGTGAAAATATTAGTTCTGCCTGCATAGTTAGTTGATGCTATGTGATCCAAAAAAAGGAAATTTTGATAGTCAAGTCATAGGCAGTCTAAATTCGTTCCACAGACCTTCACTGGCCCAGAGCAGGACGTTGGCCAAGCCTGAGTTCACCTGTTCTACATGATATTCTTTGGTAAATAAAGTAATGATCCTTTTCTTCCATTAACCGAGACGCCCGGAAACTACCCCCGGCATTGAAAACCTGTAACAATAAGATAAAAATCTCTGTAATTGAATATTAAAGTTGTCATCTGTTACACAGCAAAGTATTTGGGGAAATGGTCTGTATTTCACAAAAAAAAAAGTTGATAATTGCAATTGGAAGGACAAATACTTTGAGAGCTCCTCTAATCCGTATTCAGCAGGCAGAGCAATAAAACAAATTCACAAAGGGACCCTCCCGTATACTATGCCCACGCCTCCCCTTTCCCTCTGGAGTCAGTAAGATTTCAGACAGTGTTTGTATTGTCTTAACTCACCCTTGACCCAAAAGGAGGGTGGGGAAGTTATTCTGGGTCTCAATACAAGCACGAGCAGATTCTTGGCACCGATACACATTAGTTGCTGCCTGGGGGGGAGATGGTACAAATACCCCTGTTTTTGGAGAAGCCTGGGGTGGGGTGGGGGATTATCTCTGAGCTATTTCAGTCCTGTAGGCTTCGTCTGGATGCCCCCGCAGGTACACAGGAATGCCCCCTTGTTAGCTAACAATGTTATTTCAGATGGCACATGGGTTTTTTCCAATTTTCTTTCCAGTCCATTCTTCCATCCAGAATAACTTTTATGACAGAAATTATACAGAAAATTTTACACTAAGGTATTTACACATGGGGCAGCCAAATTCAGACTGAAGAAGGAGGATTACTTAGGGAAACATAAAATGAATTATTTGAAGATTAGCAGCCAAATAACAGTATCTTGTTATAATGGACAGCTATGGTTACATTTGCATCACTTTCTCAAAGCTGTCTGAGCAGAGAACTAGGCTCTATTTGGATTCTGTTAATCAACCTCGAGGTCGTATGTGGTCCAGACCCAGTCAAAACACCAAAGGGTCCATCCAATCTGATTAAAGAGAACATTTATTTGGATCGTGCTTTCTGTGAAAACAGAATATCGAGTGATCGTGTGCATAAACACAGAAGTTAGTGGGAAAATTGGGGATGTTAGTTTTAAGTAAAATGAAGAAATCTCAACTCAAAATTAATGAAATATGGAATCATTTTGTTCTGTTTAATTCTTATATCAAAACATACATTTGGATATTGTATTCTCATTCTATCATTGAATTCTTTGTGCAAAGTGATCAAGCACTTTCTTGAGCCATTGTTTGTTTGTTTTTTTGTTGAACTAACAAACAAAGCCGTTTTATTGCAACTAATAATGAAGCAATATGAAAAGACATGATGTTGATTCAGTCTCTGAAAGGTTTTAATACAAGTTCCAAACAATTGTGTATTGTTTTCTCTATTGTCAGTACTGATGTTTCTTAAGTTATTTGCAATTTTCCATCACTTCTGGTACCTGCATGGTCATTTTACTTTTTGATTATTTGTTGATTTCACTATATTCTCTTCCAGAATTGAATCATAAACTCCCTGTTTCCTGAGATATGTTTGATATTTATTATATAGTCGCAATTTGTGCCTCATGATTTTTCTTTCTCTATTTTGTTCATTTCAATTTTGTCTCAGCCGTCAGCACTGCCAAAGGTTGACATGAATAGATGAATAAATACATGCACAAAGTGTGCTTGTGTTTTTTTTTTTACCTGAGAGGAGCAAGACTATCTTATTGTTGAGGGAATTGGCTGAATATGAATGTGCACATGCACATGTATATGTGTTTTTTGAGGTTATAATCATCGTATAATCATAAAACATATATCACTTCTTTTGTTGTCATACTAGTACATTCAAGCCACATTTCTGAAGTGGTTGAATAAAAAATCAAATGCCTTCCAATATGAATTGATGTTTTAAAACTGGTAAAAGAGCCTTCTTATTAACAGTTCTACTCAAAAAATCCTGGCTAACAGTTGCACTTTCATTACGTGAGTCGATTTGGTATTTGAAAATAGATGAAATATTGGATGCAGCCTTGTCACAGAAGAAAATAAGTCAGAGTATTGTAGTTTAAAAAAACATTATGAGGCTTTGCAAAATTTAATCATAATATCGTTTTTTATTAAATTTTGCATCTTGGTGTGTTACTAAA